>NC_030833.1:37143247-37447127 GCF_001704415.2 Capra hircus
ACAAATGTTCATAAAACACAAACTCTAAGAGATGTAGGAAGTGAGAGTAACAAATTAATAAAATGGGACAGTAACACACCTCTCTCAGTTCAAGAAAGAAAGAAGACAGAACTGACCTATTTAATAAGAGTCTGTGTGAAAATGAGAACTCAAATATAAAAAAGAATATGCTTTATTTTTAAGAGTACATGAAACACTGATGAAAACTAACCATATATTAAGCCACAAATAGTAAAACCTCAATGAATTCCAAAGAATAGGATTTAGTGAAAATAGATTTACCTAACTGTAGTGAAATAAAATTAAAAATTAAAAGCCTTTTTTTTTTAATAAAAAAGACTTCACATCTGGACATTTTTTAAAAACATACTATTTAAAAAGCTGTTGGATCAAACTGAAAACACAAAAGTAAAGCAGAATTTCTTTAAAATAGCAACGAGGAAAAAATATCAGAATATATGAAATACAGCTAGATCAGTCACCAGAGAAAAATTAACAGCATTAAATAATTATCTCAATAAAACAAAATAAATGAATCAAGTACAAAACACAAAAAGCTAGAAAAAGAATAAAATAAATCAGAAGAAATAAATCATTACATATAAAGGCAGAAAGGAATGACTTAGAAAATAAACTACTGGACTGAATAAATCCTGAGACAGATTGTTTTTTTTAAGTCAACAAAATAGATCAACTACTAACAAATCTAATCAAGGAAAAAAATGAGTGAAATCACAAACACTGTATTCTAAATCAGAACTGACCAGGGGCATAAAACAAGCCATCAAAAACTGAAGGAAATTTTAACATGAGACTACATTACACAACTCTACTCAAATAAATTTGAAGAGATGGATAATTCAAAAGAATACAACTTATTGACTCTCTAGACAAAACCAACTATAACAGAAAAAAAAAAAAAAACAAGAGAAACGAGTTAAGATGCTTATACAACGAAAAAAAAGAGGCACCAGACCCAGTTGATTTCATCAGGTAATTCTAACAAACCTTTAAAGATTAAATAATAATCAATCCTAATTATACTATTCTAAAGCACAGGAGAAGAAAACTTCTAATTTTATTTAATGAGATGAGCACAACATTGATTCAATGATGTGAGGAAAAGTGAAAGTCAAGTTGCTCAGTCATGTCCGAGACCCCATGGACTGTAGCCCATCAGGCTTCTCCGGCCAAGGGATTTTCTGGGCAAGAGTACCAGAGTGGAGAAACCGCACCAAAAAAACTAGACCATCTCACTTATGAATATCAGTGCAAAAAAAAAAAATCTTGAAAAGCATACGCACAAACAGAATTCAACAGCACACTAAAAGAGCAATTCACTATGACACAAATGTGATTTATTCTATGAAGACAGGACTATTTCAAAAACAATGCGTTAATAAATTCAAGCATATTAATGTTATAATGGTATACAGCACATGAATAAACATGTAGATAATGAACAGGATAAAAAAATCTTAGATCCACCACATATAAAAATTTAGTAAATGATACCAGCAGCATCTGAAATCAATGTGAATAAGATATACTTTTTAATAAGAAGTGTTAAGATAGCTAGCTGGTTTGCCATATTAAAAAAAAGACAAAAGCATATCATACTCCAGGAAAATTAAAAAAGATCAGAAATGTGAAAGTAAAAAATAAAATCATACAATTACCAAAAGAAAACATGAGTGGATTTCCCTATAACCTAGTAGCATGGAAAACTTTCAAGCAAAAAGGAAAGATTGATGAATTTCATTTTCATAAAAACTTTTGCAATGCAAAAAAAGACATCAGCATAGTAAAAGAGAAAATTTTAAAATATTTCCAACTAGTGGCAAGAATTGCAAAATACTTTTAATAATTTTGAAAATTTTGAAATATTTTGAATAATAGAAAACAATCACTAAATGTTCCATCCAGCACATCCTCCTAGATTATCTGTGGCTTTTGTTGTCTTTGAACCGTTTTACATTTCTGTAAATTGCTGGAAACTGATAGTGATGCAAGTTATTCTTGCCCATAGAAATGTAACACACTTTTATCAGTGGAATGCAACTGATTATTGCCCTGCAGATACTGACCAATTATATGCCTATTGATAAATCTATTTCAGCATTCTCATAGGCCAATATCATTTTTTGCCGTTGCCTTTGAAACAGTTGTAACATATTACTGGTTCCCTCATTATTTAATAAGTTAAATAAAATCTTTGGAGTGCATTAACTTACTACCTGTATGACCTCCCTGGTGGCTCAGACGGTAAAGTGTCTGCCTACAAAGCAAGAGACCCAGGTTCAATCCCTGAATTGGGAAGATCTCCTGGAGAAGGAAATGGCAACCCACTCCAGTATTCTTGCCTGGAAAATCCCACGCAAAGAGTCGGACATGACTGAACGACTTCACTTTCTTTCTTTCTTTCACTATCTGCATGTGGAGCATAATTTTATCATTTTTTTTAAATTATCTTGTAATAGTTTTGGAGGGTTCATCAAAATTCCCAGTGGACTCACCGGGCAGAAACAGGAAACTGCGCTGCCAGAGACCTTCACCTCTGCTTGAGGTTTTTGTTATTTTTTTTGGTTCCACAACCAGGGATTGATTTTGCAGTGAAAGTGCAGAATTCTAACTACTAGGCCACCAGGGAACTCTTCCTTTTTCTTTTTAGATTTTTATTTATTTTGGCTGCGCTGGGTCCTGGTTGCAGAACTCAGGCTCTTCGTTGCCCCATGGCATGAGGGATCACTGAACTGGCGTCCCCTGCATTGCAAAGCAGATTTTTAACCACTGGACCTCCAGGGAAGTCCCCCTGCTTTTGTTTTTAAAGGTCTCCTAGGAGGAAAACCCAAGTGGCAACATACATTTAACCTGACTGACTCCCTGTTTCTCCGAGTTTGGTCTCATTTTCCTCTCTACAGACCATGGCATCGGGTCCCATCAATTCATGGCAAAGAGAAGAGGAAAAAGTATGAAGCATTGACAGATATTATTTTCTTGGGCTCCAAAATCACTGCAAACAGAAACTACAGCCATGAAATTAAAAGACGCTTGCTCCTTGGAAGGAGAGCTATGACAAATCTTATGTTTTTGTTTAGTGGCCAAGTCACATCCAACTCTTCATGTTCCCATAGACTGTAGCATGCCAGGTCCCTCTGTCCATGGGATTTCCCAGGCTCAAACCCACATCTCTTGCTTGACAGGTGGAGTTTTTCCACTGAGCCATCAGGGAAGGCCATGACAAACCTAGACAGCATATATTAAAAAGCAGAGACATCACTTTGCCAAGAAAGGTCTGTACTACAAGTCAAAGCTGTTATTTTTCCAGTGGTTATGTACAGATATGAGAGTTGGACCATCAAGAAGGCTGAATGCCAAAAATTGATGCTTTTGAACTGTGGTGCTGGAAAAGACTCTTGAGAGTCCCTTGGACTGCAAGCATATCCAACCAGTCCATTCTAAAGGAAATCAACCCTGAATATTCATTGGAAGGACTGATGCTCCAATACTTTGGCCACCTGATGCGAAGAGCCAACTCATTAGAAAAGACCCTGATGCTGGGGAAAACTGAAGGCAGGAGAAGAAGGGGGACGACAGAGGATGAGATGGTTGGATGACATCACTGACCCAACGGACATGAGTTTGAGCAACCTCTGGGAGACGGTGAAGGACAGGGAAGCCTGGTGTGCTGCAGTCCACGACAGAGCTAATGAACAACGACAACGTTGAGTGAGAGGATTAGTCAAACTATTTTAGGGAAGGGGTGGAGATTTCCAGGAGCTGGGCCACCACCCATCTTTTGGTCTTTTGATGATGCCTTAGAATTGTCACTGGAGAAGGAAATGGCAACCCATTCCAGTGTTCTTGCCAGGAGAATCCCAGGGACGGGGGAGCCTGGTGGGCTGCTGTCTATGGGGTCGCACAGAGTTGGACACGGCTGAGGCAACTTAGCAGTAGCAGCAGTAGAACTATCACCCTGCTTATTTAACTTCTATACAGAGCACAACATGAGAAACACTGGGCTGGAAGAAGCACAAGCTGGATTCAAGATTGCAGGGAGAAATATCAATAACCTCAGATATGCAGATGACACCACTCTTATGGCAGAAAGTGAAGAGGAACTCAAAAGCCTTTTGATGAAAGTGAAAGAGGAGAGTGAAAAAGTTGGCTTAAAGCTCAACATTCAGAAAACGAAGATCATGGCATCTGGTCCCATCACTTCATGGGAAATAGATGGGGAAACAGTGTCAGACTTTATTTTGGGGGGCTCCAAAATCACTGCAGATGTTGACTGCAGCCATGAAATTAAAAGACACTTACTCCTTGGAAGGAAAGTTCTGACCAACCTAGACAGCACATTGAAAAGCAGAGACATTACTTTGCCAACAAAGGTCCGTCTAGTCAAGGCTATGGTTTTTCCCTGTGGTCATGTATGGATGTGAGAGTTGGACTGTGAAGTAAGCTGAGCGCCGAAGAATTGATGCGTTTGAACTGTGGTGTTGGAGAAGAGTCTTGAGAGTCCCTTGGACTGCAAGGAGATCCAACCAATCCATTCTGAAGGAGATCAGCCCTGGGATTTCTTTGGAAGGAATGATGCTAAAGCTCAAACTCCAGTACTTTGGCCACCTCATGAGAAGAGCTGACACATTGGAAAAGCCTCTGATGCTGGGAGGGATTGGGGGCAGGAGGAGAAGCGGACGACCGAGGATGAGATGGCTGGATGGCATCACAGACTCAATGGACGTGAGTCTGAGTGAACTCTGGGAGATGGTGATGGACAGGGAGGGCTGGCATGCTGCGATTCATGGGGTCGCAAAGAGTCAGACACGACTGAGCAACTGAAATGAACTGAACTGAACTAGAACTGTCACGGCACCTCTGGATGTGTTATTTAGCTTGCTAATCGAGGATCAAGGTCTAGTCAAAGTGACTTGTCTACCATCTTGGACCCCTTTGATTCTAATCAGCTTATGTTGTATCCTTGGACTATGTCATGCTTTCAAAAGCTGTGTCCTGCCTCCTTCTCTCCTACTTCAAAACTATGACCAAAGAAAACAAAAAGTGACTTTTGACTGTGTGGCCACAATATTCTTTTGACTCCAAAGAAAATAAATTAAAACTTTTTGGAAACTGTCCGACTAGGAGAAAATGCTTTTCTCCCCCTGTGCCCCGAGACCATGGCTCTCAGGGTCACTTATTTAGACCATCTCTAATTCCTGAAATTGAGGAGAGGGGGGAAAAAAACAGGAAAAGAAGCCTTTAAAAATTTTTACTTATTCCAACTGTTACTATAAACTAGTGAGTTTTATACTGTGATTACTGATTCATGACTAAGTCTGGGAAACGAAGCTATGAGATTTCATGATGTGTCTGAGTGATAGTAGTTTAGTCTCTAAGTTGTGTCCAACTCTTGTGACCCCGTGGATGTAGACCGCTGGGTTCTTCTGTCCATGGGATTTTCCAGGCAAGAATACTGGAGTGGGTTTCCATTTTCTTCTCAGAGGGATCTTCTCAACCCAGCAAGCGAACCCAGGTCTCCTGCACTGCAGGTATTCTCCTGCACTGCAGGCGGGTCTTTACAGGCTGACCCACCAGGGAAGCCTTGTGTCTGTTTGGATACATGTATGTCTCAGAATGTGTCTTTGCCTTTGGACACTGTTGCATTTACATTAATTTACAAAACAGCTCTATTTAATTGACTTAAAGAAGAGCAGGCACTTAAAAATCAAACACTTCTAAATGCAAGAGACACTGAGCTATATGGTTTAATGTTTGCTTGTTGATATATGTGTATCAGTACTTTTGACCAGCTGTGCTAAGTCACTTCAGTTGTGTCTAATTCTTTGTGACCCTCTGGACTATAGTCCACCAGGCTTCTCTGTCCGTGGGATTCTCTAGGCAAGAATACTGGCATGGGTTGCAATGCCTTCCTCCAGGGGATCTTCCCAACCCAGGGATAAACCCAAGTCTTGTTTGGCAGGCAGGTTCTTTACCACTACAGAGCTCACATGAACAAAACCAGAGAAAAGAAAGAAAGAAAGGGAAGTCGCTCAGTTGTGTCCAACTCTTTGTGACCCCACGGACTGTAGCCCACCAGGCTCCTCTGTCCATGGGATTCTCCAGGCAAGAATGCCGGAGTGGGTTGCCATTTCCTTCTCCAGGGGATCTTCCCAACCCAGGGACCAAACCGCATTGCAGGCAGAGCTTTATCCTCTGAGCCACCAGGGAAGGGTTCCTTCCCTAAACCAGGGAACCCTTCCCTATTGCCTCAGGCTCTGCCTGTGGCACAATGTGAACTGACACTCTGCCTTGTGGACTAGCCTTATTAAGCTCTATTTCACCTTGTGGGCTTCCCTGGTGGCTCAGCTGGTAGAGAATCGGCGGACAGTGTGGGAGAACTGGGTTTGATCCCTGGGTTGGGAAGATCCCGTGGCGAAGGGAAAGGCTACCCACTCCAGTATTCTGGCCTGGAGAATTCCATGGACTCTACAGTCCATGGGGTTGCAGAGATTTTGGACACCGTAAGCAACTTTCACTTTCATCTTGTAGCCAGGAGAAAGAATGGCTTTATTACTTTGCCAGGCAAAGGGGGGACACAGCACCTCAAGAATTGTGCCCTCCTCCCTGGTGAATGGGGAGAGGTTATATAATCAGTCAGTTTACCAAGAAGAACCACAGAAAATGTGAAGAGTCCTCTTGTGATCAGAACAAACCTCAGAGACTGGCCTGAAAAACTAACACTGCACTCAAACACGTATTTGTACATCATGTTCACAGCAGCATTCACAACAGTCAAAAGTTGGAAGCAATCTGAGCAAACAAATAATAGATGAACAAAAAGTAGTACATATATATAACGAAACATTATCCAGCCTCGAAAAGGAAGGAAATTCTGACACAGCTACAACATGCATGCATGGACCTTGATGACATAATGTTAAGTGAGACAAGCCAGTCACAGAAGGACAATTTTATGATTCCACTTATATGAGTTATCTAAAGCAATCATATTCTAGAAAGTATGATGGTAGCTACAAGGGGCTGGCAGGAAGGGACAATGGGGAGTTACTATTTAAACATGTACAGTTTCAGTTTGGAAAGATGAAAAAGTTCTGGAGATGGATGGTGGCGATGGTTGCAGAGCAATGTGAATGTACTTTATGACATAAACTGCACACTTGAAAAGATAAATTTTATGTTACATATATTTTACCACAATTTTTAAATAACATTTAAAAGTCAAGACTGGGGAGATCAGGGGATTGAATCCACCAGAAAAATCATTAAGAAACTCTCCAAGCCAGAATACTGGAGTGGGTAGCCTTTCTCTCCTTGAGGGGATCTTCCTAACCCAGGGATCAAACCCAGGTCTCCCACATTACAGGTGGATTCTTTACCAGCTGAGCCACAAGGGAAGCTCATGATATAGAAAGATAAATGAAAATTTTGTCCATTTTTTCCTTCAAATTTACTAAGTGTGATCTAATGTGTTCTAGCTGCTGGGGTGTATAGTAGATCCCTGGTGGTGTTTACTCACCTCCCAGCAGCTAAGGGCTCATAGCTACCCTCTTCTCTAGAGACCTGCACGTGGGAGGCACTCTGCCCAATAATGCCTGGGAAGGTGTGTCCCCCCTGCCAGCACACACACTCCTGGGGCAGCCTGTAGCCAATGAAGGATTGCTGGAGGGGGGAGTAAAAGTTCAGCTTCAGTGCCTCAAAGTGCAACAACTTTGTGGTATCATTCTAACTCCAGAGCTTCTCCTGGAATCAGGCTGAGCCCACACTGAAGCTGAACCCACAGATTTACTGATCTCTTCCCTATCCTACTTTCCTCACTCCTGCAAGTTTCATCCAAACATACTGCCTCATTAAATCACTTGCATAAGGGGGGAAAAAATCTACCACTGGAAAAGGGACCATATTTAACTGAATCAGACTGTGAAACAACTTATGCCCCTGGGTATTGTTGAAAACAATAAAGCAACCAGTCAGCAATTACTGGAGTCTAATATCTGAGTGTGATGCCCAGATGGGCAGAAAACTTAACAGAGAGATCAGGGAAAGTCATCCGAGAGGGACTATGTGCCAAGACTGGGCCCTCTGAGAAGCCACAGCAGAGACTTCACATCGTGAGGAAAATAAATACACTTGATTAAAATAGTACAGCCAAGCCATTCATTAACAAGCACAAAAATAAGCCCCAGAGGATGGTGGGGTGGTGGTAGGTTTAAGTATCCAGAGTTAATACAATATACTGTCTATACTGTCTGAATTTTCCAGTTTTCAACCACATCAACAAATTACGAGACAGGCAAAGAAATAGGAGACACTGACCCAAACACAGGAAAAGAAACAGGCCCTGTGAGAGGACCTAGCGGGTGGAGTTAACAAAGGCTTCAAAGTACTGTGTTCACAGAACGAAAGAACACCATGCTCAAAGTAGTGAAAGAAGGCATGATGACAGTGTCTAATAAAATATTTGTGACACAGAGAGAGAAATTATGAAAACAACGAAGTTGGAATTCTGGAGTTGAAAAGTCAACAACAGAAACGAAAACTCATCAAAGGATCTCAGCAGCAAATATAAATTGACAGAGGACAGACTACTTAAACACAGACCAACAGAAAAATGTAATCCAAACAACAGAGAGAAAAAAGAATGAAGGAAATAATACAGAGCTTCAGAAAAATGTGAACGCCATTAAGCATACCAACATACACGTGATGGGAGTACCAAAGTAAAGAAGAGAAAGAAGAAAGAATATTTTTAAAAATGGCTAAAATTTCCCTAATTTGATGAAAAACATTAATTTAAACATCTAAGGTAATCAATAAACTACAAGAAGAATAAACACAAAGAAATCCATTCCCAGACACAACACAGTAAAATAATGAAAGACAAAAGGAAAATCTTGAAAGCAACAAGAGGAAAAAAAAAAAAAAAAGAAAGCAACAAGAGGGTGGGGTGGGGGAAACCACATACAAGGGGATCCCATTGAGATTAACAGCCGACTTATCATCAGCAAAAACGCAGGCCAAAAGGCAATGGGATGATACAGCCAAAGTGCTTAAAGAAAAAACTGCCAACCAAGAATCTCGTAACTAGCAAAGCTCTCTCTCAAAAAATGATGGTAAAATAAGGACACTTGCAGATAAACAAAAGCTGAGAGAACTGTTAACAGCAGACCAGTCCTAAAAGAACTATGAATGGAAGTCCTTCATAAGAGCGTGCCCAGATGGCAATATGAACACACACACACACAGACACCAGGAAAGATAACTATGTAACTATAAAAGACACTACAGGGACTTCCCTGGTGGTCCAGTGGCTAAGACTCCACTTTTCACAATGGAGGGGGCCCAGGTTCTATCCCTAGTCAAGAAACTAGATCCTACATGCCACAATTAAAGATTTCACATGTCAGGGCAAGTAAGACCTGGCACAGTTAAATACAAGATTTTTTTTTAAGACAGTATAAATGCATCTTTCTTCCTTTACTGATTTAAAAAGCAACTGCAGAAGACAACATGTACATAACTGTACTGACAATATATATTTCAACTATAGAAATAGATTTGAAAATAACAGCACAAATGTGGGAGCAAAGCTGTAATGGAATAAAAAAACAACACAACCAAAAACTCAGCATCAAATGAAGAGATTTATAAATGGTAAATAAGGCTAACATAACAAACTCTATAAATATACTTGCTTTCCTTCCCTCAGCTTCTTTGGAAAATAAAAAACTATATGTAGTAAGAATTTTAACAATGTATTGTTGGATTTGTAACATATATAGATGTAAGATATAAAATAACAGCACAAAAGAGGGACTAGAGCTATGTTGTTATTGTTCAGTCACCCAGTAGTGTCCGACCCTTTGTGATTCCGTGAACTGCAGCAGGCCAGGCTTCCCTGTCCCTCACCATCTCCTGGAGTTTGCCCAAGTTCATGTCCATTGCATCAGTGATGCCATCCAGTCACATCTCTTCCTTTGATGCCCTCTTCTTCTTCCCTCAGCCTTTCCCAGCATCAGGGACTTTTCCAATGAGTCAGCTGTCCACATAAGGTGACCAAAATACTGGAGCTTCAGCTTCAGTATCAGTCCTTCCAGTGAGTATTCAGGGTTGATTTTAAGACTGACTGACTGGTTTGATCTTCCTGCTGTCCAAGAGACTCTCAACACCATAGTTCAAAGGCATCAATTCTTTGGTGCTCTACCATCTTTGCAATCCAGCTCTCACACCTGTACATGTCTACTGAGAAGACCGTAGCCTTGACTATATGGACCTTTGTCAGTAGAGTGATGTCTCTGCTCTTCGACACACTGTCTAGTTGTGTCACGGCCTTCCTGCCAAGAAGCAATCATCTTCTGATTTCACGGCTGTAGTCACCATCTGCAGTGATTTTAGACCCCCAAAAGAGGAAATCTGTCACTGCTTCCACCTTTTCCCCTTCTATTTGCCATGAAGTAATGGGGCCAGGTGCCATGATCTTAGTTTTTTAATACTTGGTTTTAAGTTGACTTTTTCACTCTCTTCCTTCATTCTCATCAAGAGATTCTTTAGCTCCTCTCCACTTTCTGCCAACAGAGTGGTATCAACCACATATCTGAGGTTGTTGATGCTTCTCCCACATATCTTGATTCCAGCTTATAACTCACCCAGTCTGGCATTTCTCATGATGTGTTCAGTGTGTAAGTTAAACAAACAGGGTGACAACAGATAGCCCTATCAATACTCCTTTCTCAGTCCTGAACCAATCAGTCATTCCATACAGGGTTCTAACTGTTGCTTCCTGACCCACATACAGATTTCTCAGGAGGCAGGTAAGATGGTCTAAATAGCCATCTCTTTAAGAGCTTTCCATAGTTTGTTATGATCCACATGGTCAAAGGTTTTAGCATAATTGAAACAGAGGTAGATGTTTTTCTGGAATTCCATTGCTTTCTCTGTGATCCAGAAAGTGTTGGCAATTTGATCTCTGGTTCCCCTGCCTTTTCTAAACCCAGATGGGCCATCTCAAGGTTCTTGGTTCATATAATGCTGAAGCCTAGCATGCAAGATTTTAAGCATGACCTTACTAGCACGGAGACAAGTGCAACTGTCTGATGGTTTGAACATCCCTTAGTAATGCCCTTCTTGGGAACTGGGATGAGAACTGACTTTTTCCAGTCCTGGGGCCACTGCTGGGTCTTCCAGATTTGCTGACATATTGAGTGCAACACGTTGATAGCATCATTTTTTAGAGTTTTGAATAGCTCCACTGAAATTCCATTGTATCCACTAGTTTTATTGACAGTAATGCTTCCTAAGGCCCACCTGACCCCACACTTCAGAATGTCTGGCTCTGGGTAACTGACCACACCATCACAGTTATCTGGTTCATTAAGATCTTTTTTGTACAGTTCCTCTGTGTACTCTTTCTATCTCTTCTTGATCTCTTCTGTTTCTACTAGGTCTCAACCGTTTCTGTCCTTTATTGTGCCCATCTTTACATGAAATGTTCCCTTGGTATTTCCAATTTTCCTGAAAAGATCTCTGGTCTTTCCCCTTCTATTGTTTTCCTCTATTTTTACTCACTGTTCATTGAAGAAGGCCTTCTATATAGAATATTTATGAATCTCACTGAAATTAATTTAGAATTAATCTGAAACTGATTCTGAGAGTAACCACTAAGAAATCAATTTTTTAAATACTGGGAAAAATCATCAAAGTAACTAAAATATTACACAATAAAATATTCACTTAACAAAAAATAGAAAAAAAGGAACAGAGGAGCAAAAAAAAAAACTAGACATACAGTAAACAAAAAGTAAAATGACAGATACAAATCCAACTATATAAATATTAACATTCAACATGAATAGATCAAACAGTACAGACAGAAGTTAGAGATCATGGGCTTCCATGGTAATTCAGTGATAAAGAATCCACCTGCCCATGCAGGAGACGTGGGTTCAGTCCCTAATCCAGGAAGATCCTACTTGCTGTGGAGCAACTGTGCCCATGTGCCACAACCACTGAGCCTGTGCTCTAGAGCCCAGGGACTGCAACTACTGAGCCCACACACACCCTAGAGCCTGTGCCCTGCAACAAGAGAAGCCCCCACAGTGAGAAGCCTGCACACCTCCAATCAGAGAGGAGCCCTCACTTGCCACGACGAGAGAAAAGCCTGTGGGGCAACAAAGATCCAGCAGTCAAAAATAATAAAATGAATAAAGTTACATTTTTGAAAAGTCAGGTTATGAAACTGGATAAAAAACATGCTCTAACAATATGCTATCTACAGGAGATACATTTTGGATTCAAGGATAAAAATAGGTTGCAAGTAAAAAGATAAAAAGAGACATACCATACAAAGAGCAACCAAAAGACAGCTAGAGTAGATTTACTAATATCAGACAAAACAAACTTAAAAATAAGTCTAAAAGACTTTCCTGGTTGTCCAGTGGTTAAGACTTCACCTTCCAATGCAGGGGGTGAGGGTTCAATCCCGGTCAGGTAGCTAAGATCCCACATGCCTCAGGGCCAAAAAAACAAAACATTAAAAAAAAGGAAGCAACACTGTAACAAATTCAATACAGACATTGAAAAGCAATTAAAAAATAAAATAAGTCTAGAGATAAAGAGGAACATTTTAAAATGTAAGAGTCAATCAATCAAAAATATATACCAAGTATCACTATGAACAAAGCTAGTGGAGGTGATGGAATTCCAGCTGAGCTATTTCAAATCCTAAAAGATGATGCTGTGAAAGTGATGCACACAATATGCCAGCAAATTTGGAAAATTCAGCAGTGGCCACAGGACTGGAAAAGGTCTGTTTTTATTCCAATCCCAAAGAAAGGCAATGTCAAAAAATGTTCTAACTACTACACAATTGCACTCACTTCACATGCTAGCAAATGCTCAAAATTCTCCAAGCTAGACTTTAACAGTACGTGAACAAAGAACTTCCAGATGTTCACGCTGGATTTAGAAAAGACAGAGGAACCAGAGATCAAATTGCCAACATCCACTGGATAACAGAAAAAGCAAGGGAATTCCAGAAAAACATCTACTTCTACTTCACTGACTACACTAAATCCTTTGACTGTGTGAGTCACAACAAACTGTATAAAATTCTTAAAAGATGGGAATACTAGACCACCTTACCTGCCTCCTGAGTAACCTGTATGCAGGTCCAGAAGTAACAATTAGAACCAGAAATGGAACAATGGACTGGTTCCAAGCTGGGAAAAGAGTACATCAAGAGTGTATATTGTCACCCTGCTTATTTAACTTATATGCAGAATACATCATGTGAAATGCCAGGCTGGATGAAGCACAAGCTGAATCAAGATTGCCAGGAGAAATATCAATACCCTCAGATATGCAGATGACACCAACCCATGGCAGAAAGTGAAGAGGAGCTAAAGAGCCTCTTGAGGAAAGAGGAGAGTGAAAAATTTGGCTTAAAACTAAACATTAAAAAAACCAAGATCATGGCATCCAGTCCCATCACTACATGGCACATAGATGGGGAAATAATGGAAACAGTGACACACTTTATTTTCTTGGGCTCCAAAATCACTCTAAACGGTGACTGCAGCCACGAAATTAAGACACTTTCTCCTTGAAAGAAAAGTTATGACAAACCTAGACAGCATATTAAAAAGCAGAGACATTACTTTGTCAACAGAGGTCTGTCTAGTCAAGGCTATGGTTTTTCCAGTAGTCGTATGGATGTGACAGCTGGACCATAAAGAAGGCTGAGCACTGAAGAATTGATGCCTTTGAACTGTGGTGTTAAAGAAGACCCTTGTGAGTCCCCTGGACTACAAAGAGATCAAACCAGTCAATCCTGAAGGAAACCAACCCTGAATATTCATTGGAAGGATTGATGCTGAAGCTGAAGATCCAATACTTTGGCCACCTGATGCGAAGAACTGACTCACTGGAAAAGACCCTGGTGCTGGGAAAGACTGAAGGCAGGAGGAGAAGGAGGCAACAGAGGACAAGATAGTTGGATGGTATCACTGACTCAACGGATACGAGTTTGAGCAAACTCAGGGAGATGGTGAAGGACAGGGAAGCCTGGCATGCTGCAGTCCACGGGGTCACGAAGCATCAGACACAATTGAGCGACTGAACAACAACAACAAATACACCTTTATGGGCTTCCCCAATGCCTCAGCACAGAGTCGGACACGACTGAAGTGACTTAGCAATGCCTCAGCAGTAAAGAATCTACCTGCAATGCAGGAGACTCGAGAGATGCAGGTATGATCCCTGGGTAGGGAGTTCCCCTGAGGAAGGAAATGGCAACTTACTCCAATATTCTTGTGTGAAAATCCCCATGGACAGAGGAGCCAAAGGAACACAAAGAGTCAGACACACCGAGCAAACACATGCACCTAAAAACAGAGCCCCAAATACATGAAGCAAAAGCTACCCATTGCCCAATAATGGACAGAACAACAAGTAAAAGATCAAAAGGGAAGTAGAAGACCCGAACAACTATAACCTAATGAGACCTGAGAGACGTCTATAGCATCTTCCACCCAGTAACATCAGCATACACACTCTTCTGAAGTGAACAGGTAACATTTTCCAGGACAGACCACATGTTAGGCTGTAAAACAAGCCTAAGTGAATTTAAAAGGACTGAAATCATACAAAATATGATCTCTGACCAAATACAATGAAATTACGCATTAGTAACAAAGGCATTTGAGAAATTCACAAATATGTTGAAATTTAACAACATATTTCTAAGTAACCAATGACTCAAAGAACAAATCACAAAGAAAATTTTAAAAATACTTTGAAAGGAATAAAAATGAAAACACACAATACCAAAACTTTTGAGACGATGTTAAAGTTGATAAAATTGACAAACTTTTAGCTGGACTGAAGAAGAAAAAGAGAGACACAAATTAGATGGTCCACTGGTTAAGACTCCGATTCCCAATGCAAAAGGCCCAGGTTCAATCCCTAGTCAAGGAACTAGATTCCATATGCCACAACTAAGTCCCTCACAGCCAAAGAAATAAATAGAAAAGAATAAAAGAAAAGTCAGTACCACCACTCTTACAGAAATAGAAAAGCTTATAGGGAATGCTATGAACAATTCTGTGATTCCCAGGTGGCTCAGTGTTAAAGAATCTGCCTGGCAAGCAAGAAATGTGGATTTGACCCCTGAGTCAGGAAGATCTCCTGGAGAAGGAAATGGCAACCCACTTCAGTATTCTTGCCTGGGAAATCCCATGGACAGAGGAGACTGGTGGCTACAGTCCATGGGGTCACAAAAGAGTCAGACTGAGCACACACACACATGAACCATTTTATACAAACAACCTGATAACCCAGACAAAATGTACAAATTTCTAAAATGACACAAACTACCAAAACTGATGCAGTAAGAATAGAAAATCAAAACAGACTTGTTATAACAAGAGACTGATCAATAATCAGAAACCTTCCAAGAAAGAAAAGCTAGATGGTTTTAGTGACAAATTCTACCATCTATTTAAAGAAAAATTAACACTATTCCTATACAAAGTCTTCCAAAAAGCAGGAGAATAGGGACACTCCTCACTCATTCTATTAGGCCAGCTTTATTCTGATATCAAAGCCAACTGAAGACATCACAAAAAAAGAAAACTAGGTACCAATATACCCTGTGAATACAGATGTAAAAACACTCAATAAAATATTAGCAAGCTGAATCCAACATGTTAAAAAGATTATACTCTGTGACCATATGGGATTTATTACAGGAATGTAAGAGTGATTCAGCATTACACACATATATGCATAAATATGTTATACCACATATATAAAGGGAGAAATAAAAACACATTCATCTCAACTGAGGAACACTAACCAATAATAAGGCATTGCTCTCATACCAAAACCAAAGACGTCACCAGAAAATAGACAAATAGCTCTTATGAATATACATGCAAAAATCCTAAACAAGATACTAACAAATAGAATCTGAGAAGACTATTGAGAGTCCCTTGGACTGCAAGGAGATCCAACCAGTCCATTCTAAAGGAAATCAGTCCTGGGTGTTCATTGGAAGAACCGATGCTAAAGCTGAAACTCCAACACTTTGGCCACCTCAGGAGAAGAGTTGACTCACTGGAAAAGACTCTGATGCTGGGAGGGGTTGGGGGCAGACGAAAGGGGGACAACAGAGGATGAGATGGCTGGATGGCATCACCGACTCGATGGACATGAGTTTGAGTGAACTCCGGGAGTTGGTGATGGACAGACAGGGAGGCCTGGCGTGCTGCGATTCATGGGGTCGCAAAGAGTCGGACACAATGGAGCGACTGAACATATAAAAAATGATTACACACTACGACCAAGTGGGATTAATTCCAAAAATGCAAGGTTGATTTATATTTGAAAATCAATTAATATAAAACACCATTGTGATATGATAAGGGACAAAATCCACATGATCATCTCAATAGATGCAGAAAAAGCATCCGAAAAATTCAACACTCCTTCATAGCAAAAACACTTGACAAACTAGAAGGGAATAACCTCAACCTGAAAAACAGCATCTATGAAATTCCCACTGCAGTATACACAGAATGTGAGTTATTTCACAACTTCACCAGCACATCATATGGTCAGTCTTTTTAATCTGTATTTTTTACTTTTATTTTTATTTTTGGCTGCACTTAGAGGCTTGCGGGGTCTAAGTTCCCTGACCAGGGACTGAACCCGGCCCAGCAGTGAAAGCACACAGTCCTAACCACCAGACCACCAGGGAATTCCCTACTTTTTTTTTTTTAACCTTCTTGAAACATTTAAATTTTCCCATAATAAGATTTTTTTTTTAATTTTAGTGTTAGCATTTCACTCAGTGAAACCTCAGGAATAAAACAGCACTGGCTTAATCTCTGTTCAAGAGAAAGGAATGCTAGCAGTGCCTTCCATGTGTGTGTGCAGGGCCTGCTTGCAAATGAGAGATGACAAGTGTATATATAGAGTAAGTATGAGTCAGTGTAGTTCACTAAAGAAAAGAGTGTGGGTTTCAACAAAGTGAGTAGGCGATACAAATGTCACCAGCAAAACAGAATGATAACACCACCAATACATATATTCTATTTGTTACAAAAATCTCAGTGTACAGTTGACCCTGAAACAATGAGGGGATCAGGGCCGAGGACCTTTCATGCGGTGAAAAATCTACATATAACTTATTGTCTATACAATGGGTTCTTCTATACCCCAGGTTCGGCATTTCCAGACGCAACCAACTGCGGATCCTGTAGTATCACAAAAATAGGTATGTATTTTTTCTATTTGGCCGAGCCACCAGACTTTCCGGATCTTAGTTCCCCCTACCAGGGGTCAACCAGGCCCCCAACTCCTCCCCCAGCAGTGAGAGTACAGAAGCTCCCACAGTTGTTGCTGTTTAGTCACTAAGTTGTGTCCGGCTCTTTTGTGATCCCATAGACTGTAGCCCACCAGGTTCCTCTGTCCATGGGATTTCCCAAGCAAGAATACTGGAATGTGCTGTCATTTCCTTCTCGGGGATCATTTAGACCCCGGATCTTCCTCAACTTGAGTCTCTTGCGTCTCCTGCATTGGCAGGCAGATTCTTTACCACTGTATTTACTATTAAAAAATTACAGGTATAAGTGAATTCACACAGTTCAAATCCATATTGTTCAAGTCAGCTGTAGTTAAAATTTTTCTTCTAAGTTAATTTCACCTGATTTCAATGATCCCGCCTAGCACATTTTCTCAAGAAGAAGCACCTCCTTCCTAATCAATACTATTTTCAAAAATGGACTGTTGTAGTAACTATATCACACACTATACTCTTTCAGTTTCACCATGCAGTGAGGAAAACAAAGCTTCCTTTAAATGTATGAGCTCAACTTTCATTAGCAAATGCAGTTTTATGAAAAGTGTTATACTGAAAAATTAAGGAAATGAACTAATCATATTTATACCATAGAGGGACCTTCATGTGACAAAAATGTATCATGTGCCTACCACATTCTTAGGCATACAGGAGTGAACAAATAGGCAAGGTCTCTAAATTCCTGGGCTTTCTGGGTATCTAAACACGTACCCCTCCCCTGTCTACAAACAAAAAAATCGAGGTCCAGAGAAGATAAATGATTTTTGCCCACGACCGCACACTTCATCAGTGCTAAGACTAGTATAAACCAAGAATCCAGTTCTTTGTAGTCTCAAGGGCAAGGTGGATTTACATCGTAACTAGTTTCACTTTGTACTACAACCACAGGTCCACATTATGACAAAAGCACAGTGAGTCCCAAGTTCCCTAAGTGAATAATAATTTCATTATCATCACACCGAAAAGCCTTATATTTAAAGGCCACTCATTCTTGAAGAAAGTGGCTAACACTCTAATGGATCATTAGAGTGCCTGGGTTTACTAGGGCAATAGATAGTCTGGAATAGTCATTGTTCTTGCACTATTTTTAAACGACGGAGATTCTTTTTAAAAATAAACGGGGAAATGCATGCAAAATTAAACATTCGCAAATAAATAAAAGCTTCCCAGACTCCAGAGAGGCTTGCCGGGCGAGCGCACGGTCGCGATCAGTCACATCAGCGCGTTCCTGAGCGTCGGCTCCTCCCCTCCCGCCCACGCTCCCTCCTCGCCCACTCGGGCGGCGCGGGAGTATAGAGAATGGTGCCGGCGACTCCCGCTCAATTTCAATTCTCCCACGCCCTCAGCCGCCCAGCGCGTCAGCGCTTCCACCTGCGCGCGAGTCGGCACCTCTGTCCCGCCGTCTGCCGGCGTTCACCTTCGTCCCGGGCACGCCCGAGGCGGAGCCGCCCTCAGCCCCGGAGCGCTGCGCGAGCCAGGAAACCCCAAGCGCGTTCTCGAGACCCCAGGCCCGGGCCGGGGCAGGGCGGGGCGGGGCGTCGAAAACGGGGCGGTGCCTCGACTCCCGGGGTCATAGGCACCGTGGCAGCCACACCCTCCAGCTGCGCAGTGACAGCTCCCGCGGCGGAGGGGGGCCGCGCGGACAGGTGCAGTCGCCCGTGCCGCCCCGCCCCGGTCCCGGCTCAGGTCCTGGCCTGCTGCGCCTCGGCCCCCGCCCGGCCGCCCGCCTCCTCGCGCACCACCTGTCGGGCCGCTTCGCGCGCGGCCGACGGCGGAAAACCCGCCCGCTTCCTGACGAGCGGCCGAAGGGGGCAGCCAGAGATCCCGAGAGGATGAGAGCTTTACCGGAGGGTGGGCCCCACGCAGGCGGTGTCTGTGCTCTGGATCTCCTGCAAGATCCGCTCGTGCTCTGGGACGGTGCCCGGACCTTCGCCGATCTCCGCCATCTTGGCTGGAAGCTGAGGAGCCGGCGAGGCGCGGCGCCGCGCGGACCGCGGGGGCGAGCAACCTGTGGCGCGAGCGCGAGGAGGCGGGGAAAGGGGCGGGGCGAGCGGGGAAAGGGGCGGGGCGGGCGGCGTTGGGGCGCGTGGAAGGCCGCGCACGGGCGCGCGACCGGGTCCCTGTCCCCACACCTGAGGGAGGCCCAGGTGCTGCCGGGTGCTGTGCGGAGTGGAAACGGGTCACCTCCAACTCTCGCCCGGCACTGGCCCCTAGTTGCTGTGTAGTAATTGACCCTGCTTTAAAAGCATAGATCCCTGTATTCTGTGTGCAGACCCTGTGCTAGCCCTTGGGATTCTTTCGTAATGAGGGAGGTCGACAATAAAGGCTACGGGAATGTTTAACGAGGAGGCATGGGTGGTGGAGATTCAGAGAAAGGAAAACTCAAGAAAAGCAAAATGGTGTGTGGGAGTAAGATTTGTTTTAGGAATGAACCAAGAAGAACCCAGCTGGTGAAAAAGGACGACCGCTCTGAGTGGATTCCCGTTCCTGCCCACGGGAAGTTCACAGAGGCCAGTCTACTTGGAATAAATTATAAGAGCCAGAAAAAGTAAATGACGTAAAACGAAGACATTTTATAACAAAGATACAAGAGAGACCCAGTGAAGTGTGTGATTTCATGCCAAAGTCCTTGAACCCAAGTGCCCCCAAGTTGCTGTGGCTGGGATGAAGCCACACTTTCCAGAGGCACTAGGGGAGAATTTATTTGCTTATGTATTTCAGCTTCCAGAGGCCACCCACATTCTTTGGCTCATAGCCCCCTTCCTCAGTCTTTCAAGTCAGAAATTTTGCATCTCTCTGACCATTTTTCTATAGTCCTATTTCCCTCTGACTCTGACCTAGGCCAGAAAAGACTTTCTGCTTTTAAGGACCCATGGCATTAGGTTCGACACAACTATAATTCTGGACAGTCTTCTATCTCAAGGTCTTAACATTAGTCATACCTGCAATATCCCTTTTGTCATGTAAGGTAATATATTTACAGATTCCAAGGACTAGATTGTGGACATTTAGGGGGAACCATTATTCTGCCTACCTCTTAGTAAGGTCCCAATAAACTTTACTAACATATAAAAATGTCCTTCTTCCTATTAATCTGAAAGTTCTGTCCTCCTTGGAAATTTCAATTCAAATTTAATCTCCTTCGTAAAGATTTCCCTAAGGAATCAGGTGGCTCAGGGATAAAGAATCCACCTGTCAATACAGGAGATGCAGGTTTGATCCCTGGGTCAGGAAGATCTCCTGGAAACAGAAATGGCTACCCACTCCAGTGTCCTTGCCTAGAGAATTCCAGGGACAGAGGAACCTGGTGGGCTATAGTCCATGGGTGTCACAAAACCCATGCTGGTGGGAGCCAGCACGAGGAGTCCCGCCCATGGCAAAGGTCATGAGGTTAAGGGGCCCGACAGGCAAAGGCGAGTTGGGCCTTAAGGGAGCCTCGCTGGATCTGCTCGTGCATCTGCCCCAAAACCAGAGTCTGCCTGCCTTACCGCATTGTGCTTTTCACCTACTTTTCTGACATTAACAGGGGGCTGTCCCCCCACCACCTTTTTCTGGAAAAAGTTAATTTAGAGCTTTTAGATTATAAGTCTCCTGGGCATAATACAAGTGCTTCAATCCAAAAACCCCTCTGATGGCTTCCTAGCCTGCCTGCAGGACTCTTACAGCTGCACATGTGATTGTTTGCGGCCTTCCGACAGCGAGAGGCACAGGAAGCTTAAAACATCCTAGGAATGTAGGGGCTTCCAAGGAGTCAAAATCATTAGAACAGGACTGATTAAGGGTTTCATTTGTTGAGCCAATACTTGCTGCCAAAGTTTCATATCTTTTATTTGTTGATATAGTTGGTATGTAGAAAAAACAGGTAGTAGTCCTGGCATTAGCAACATTAGACCTTTAAGTACTTCCTTGGTTATAACCCACTGCACCTTTGTTCTACAGGAATATAACTTTCTTTAGTACTTTGAGGGTGATGCAGATTAAAGAAAAAATACTTCAAGGGAAAAAGAGTTTTCTGGTTGATAGACATTTATCTAGGAAAAGAGCCATAAAAATGTTAACAGGCCCCCTGGCCAGAAGATGATGTAAAACCACCTGGGACCTTTTGTATATGGGAAGGTATGCAAAAAGAAAGCCTGGTCTCAATAAGGGTCAGGACTGCTGCCCCTGCATAACTCTGCATATTCCATTATTTCTTTATGTACAACTTGGGGTATATAAGCTGCTTTTGAAAATAAAGTTGTGGGTCTGGCACCGATGCTTGGCTCCCCCATGTCATTCTTTTCTCCCTTTTCTGGCTGAATTGCCATTTGGAGCACAGAGGCTCTCCATGTCTACTTATTTTCCCTGGCTTCTAAGACCCACGCGAGAGGGAGCCCAAGGTGGGGCACCCTCCACTATTCAAGCGGGCACCAGTGGCCTACATAGATGGTGCAAGTTCCTTGTGTTGGAACTTTATTGGTTTTCCACGTAAATCAAGTTATTCAGCCTCTTTTCTCCACTAATTTTCCTACTACACTATTCTTCCCTAATCTCTCTTTATATTTCCAAATAAATAAGTTTTTCCTCACTGACTCCATCCCTGCTTCGAATTCCCTGGATCCACCGGGGCTGGACCCCGCACAACTTAGCTACTAAGCAACAGCAACAAGAAGGAATCACAAAACCTTCTCACTGACTCTAGGTTTAAGTTAGCCCATTTACCCACTCTACCAACAACTGTTTTAACAGTGAGCACTTTTTTTGATTATTTCTTTCTTATAATTTGAATTTTGTTTGTTTTTGTACAGTTGACACTCACAGGACAGAAACACATGGCTGACTTCAGTGCAGGCTAAAAGGAAAGACCAAGAAAGCTCTGCTACATCCACATGTCTGTTCTACCAAGAAACCCTGTCACAAGCCTGTTTCCATTGTCTTTTTTTTTTTTCACCATACTGGGCGGCCTGTAGGATCTTAATTCCCTAATCAGAGATCTAACCGACACCCCCGCAGAGTCTCTTAACCACTGGGCTACCAGGGAAGTCCCTGTCTCCACTGTCTTGATAGTACAAGAGAACCCAGATCTTCCCTGGGAAATCTCACTTCCTCAAGCTGTGAAAACATACAGAAATAAAAATCTCTTCCCAAGTCCATCAGCACTTTCATATCATGTTAAGGTCCTTAAGTTCAGAGTTGCCCCCCTTTCGTTTTAGCTTTCCAATTTCTTGTAGTTCCTCCTAGAGTTCTGCACGTGGCTGAGAGAAAGCTGGAGGGGTCTTAAAACCAGACAATGCTGAAGTTCTGAAGCCACTGAAAAGAGCTCAGGATGACTTAGAAAGGGGTTCCAAACAGATCTGAGCATAAGGCCAGAGTTGAATTGATCCATTATTGGTAACAATTAGAAATTAGAACAATATCAAATTGTAAAAAGTTAGTTTCTTCAAACTTGATCTTTATATAGTTGACAATAAATATCACATCTTATAATGTGGTGTATTCGGTTGCCTTTATAGAAATCTGAAACATAAACAGAAAAGGTTACCTCAAATTCCCTGAGGTTCACCATCAGAGTTTCACCGCAAGAAACGATACTTACAGGCTTTTGTTAGAGGGTATATAGTTTATATATACATATAAACTTCACCCATTCCTCTGGTTATTTAAAATTTTACTCTTGGGTCAAGTCAAATCCCTGTACCCAGACCCCAGCATTTTGGCCCTTCCCCCAGTTGCTTTTTATTGAGTAGTAAGAAAAACAAATTTTTTTCTTGGTAGACTGAGTCTTCAATTGCTGAGGCACCACCACCCGGTGTTAGCACATCTGAGATGCAGGTTCAGCTCTTGAGAGGGAAAAATAAACCTTTTGAAAACTGAACCTGAAACCAAACATAAGATCTGAGGACAAATTTTATGGTGTCCTACAAAGAGAATAGAGAGCCAGTTCTCTCTGCAGGAAACGGCAGGCTGTCTTAGATGATGAGCAGGACCAGAATTCATTGCTCTTAAGAGCAAAGCACGGTGAGGAGAGAAGGACACATGACAGAAGCCAGCTTCTTACTTGGCGATCAGCTTCTAATGGGGCATTTCTTTCCAGTGTTCATTATCCAGACCTTTCCCTCTTCTCTTCTCCAACCCCGATGCAATCTATCCAAACCCGGCTGTAAATACCCTTGCCCTGGGAAGCCAACCCTACATACTCCTCACTCCTGACCTGTTTCAACACCTGCCCATAGGGATTACCTCAGCACTAAGTAGCAGTCTCTTCCCCTTAATTCAAGTTAAGATGGAAGGAAGTTCATTTACCACGTCTTCTAAAACAGCTCCAGCTGGTTCCCTCTGTGACTTCTGGTAGATCCGTTAGTACTTAAAGTTTTTTGGTAAGAATTTAAAGTTTAATGTCCTAAATAGCTCTCTGTGTAAATTTTAATTATGGACGTAGATATAACATGCACTTTAATGTGAAAAAAGGCCTAAAGTGCTACATATCTAGGGACTTCTCTGGTGGTCCAGTCAGTGGATAAGAATCTGCCTTCCAGCGCAGGGCGTGTGAGTTTGATCAGGGAACTAAGATTCCATATGCCACAGAGCAACTAAGTCTGCACACGGCAACTACTAAGCCCTGATGTCACAACTGGAGAGTCCATGCAACGGAAGACTCTGCATGATACCACAAAGAGCCCACACACCACAGCTAAGACCTGATACAGCCAAATAAATATTTTTTAAAATAAAGTGCTACATTTCTAAAAGTCTCCAAAATAAAGAATTTCAGCTCTAAACCAAAATAATCTTAATAGCTATTTACTGAGCACTATTTTCTAAACTTTTTATATTATCTAATTTGACCCTTACTAATTGGATTCATAATTTTATTGGTAATTAAGTTAGTACTAATTTTACTAAAATCTAATTTCAGCCTTTGGGGTACTCTTGCTATTTCCAATTTAATTTGGAGAAACTGAGACTTAAAGAGATTAAGTCGCTTGGCCAAGGCCACACAGCTAGTGAGTTAGAGAAGATGGAGTTAACAAGCTGTTCTTGCTTTTCCTGTTAATAAAAAAGTCAGATAAGAAAACTGTTCTGATAGTGTTTTACCCAAGGAATAAATGACTGTCAGTCTGGTCTGAGGAGGCTGGGGATAGTAGGGCACACTGGAAGATTGCACATGTTTGGTGAGTTATTTGGGGAGCAGTGGATATTGATTTCCAGAAATCCACCCAAAATTTCTCTTCAGGACTCCTGGGAGGGAAAAAATACCAGGAGGACTGACAGAGCAGGAGATATACTCTGTGTCCAGCAGGAAACTAATCAGCAAAGTAAGGGTTTCATCTGTAAACAAAATCTTAGTCACTAAGAACTTATACTCTGAGCCACTTGTCTACAGACTAATAACCAACCTTAGGAAAGCCCCTCCCTCAGAAGGAGGCTATAGAAAGTTGCTGCCCTGGTCCGGCATTTAAAGTTCAAATTCCAATTCATATCTTACTAAATGTGGGACCCTCTGTAAAAGGACTTAACTTGTCTTTGCTTCAGTTTCTTCAAATGTGAATTGGAAGCAATAAAAGTCCCTAGCTTACCAAGTGGTGTGGGAATTAAAGAAGTGCTCCTGTGTGCTTAGTCGCTCAGTTGCATCCAATTCCTTGTGACCCCACGGACTATAGCCCACCAGGCTTCCCTGTCCATGGGATTCTCCAGGCAAGAATATTGGAGTAGGTTGCCATTTCCTCCTCCAGGGAAGCTTTGCAACCTAGAGATTAAACCCACATTTCCCGCATCTCCTGCATTGGCAGGCAGATTCTTTACCATTGCATAATACAATATATCCTTTACCATCTATTAGGCAATCCACTCCAGTACTATTGCCTGGAAAATCCCATGGACAGAGGAGCCTGGTAGGCTACAGCCCGTGGGGTCGCAAAGAGTCGGACACGGCTGAGCAACTTCACTTTCTTTCTTTCACCATCTGTCATATTAAAGAAGATAATATATGTATAATGTTTAGTCCAGAGCTCATTCAACATGAAGCATTGGAGGTGAGGATTATCTGACATTTGTTATTCAACAAAAAAAGCCCAGAATTTAGCTTCCTCTTTGGTAAAATAAAAATAAAAAACAGACACAATAACGTTCCTTTTTCTCTAATCATGAACAAAATAGCCTAATTTTGTATCAGAGCTCTCTGAACCTGAACTGCATTTTTTCTCTGAATGCTTGATTGGTAGAAACTGTCTGAAAGTTGTTCTTATTGTGGAGAGGGAGCGAGGACCTTGTCTTTAGGTTAGACTCTTGGTTCTGGATCTACTTTAGCGAGCCCTCTGGATCTTGCTTCTAAGTCAAGTGCCTCTTTGTTGTCCTTGGAAACGAGGCTCATCTCCTGAGACACACATCATGGTGGCAAACAAATCGTTGAGTCTGTCTTCATTTCCAGGCACAGGGACAATGTCTGTATTGTTCACCACCAGCCCAGTTACTATTTGTTAAATGAATAATCCACATGCAAATAATACTTCTCATGTTATATTGTTGTAAAAGCATGTTTCATGAGGTAGGGTATATCTCCACAGAGAGTCCCTTCCTCATTCCTAGGAACCCTATATCAGACTTCCTGATCTTTAACCTCTTGAGAATTTGCTATTATCATTGAGATGCTTCTTAAAGACTTTAAGAGCCTTTGCTACATAACTGCCGAACTTTATCAAAATGCAGAACACAGGGTAGTCTTATCGGCTCTAATCAATTAAGCCTTCCCTTTTAGCCACTCTTTGGAGAATGCCTTGACAACTGCGTACCTCTAGCTTCTACCTTGGTACAGTGACCCCAAGTGGCCACAGTCTGTAAGTGCAAGAGAATGTGAACAAAGCCCTGCCAGGTCTGGGAGGATTCCTTCCTGCTGCAAAACTGTGCCCAGGAATCCGTTCCATATCCCATAGGGGAGAACAATAGAAGGAAACCTGAAATTGAAGCCAAATAAAATCAGCTTTTATGAAATATGGGCTGGTCCTCAAAGAAGTTCAAAAGTAATTAGCCCCAGGTTCTCTTCATTCAACAGCTGCTTTTATGCAAAGCTTGCTGTGTGCCAGGTTCTGTGCTAAGCTTTCAGACAGAGCTGGCTCATCCATGTGGGGCTGAAGAAGTTGCTCTTGGGTTAATACTCTGCCATCACCATCGTTTGGAAAAGGGTGACTCCATCTTTATTTCGCATTGGTCCTGTAAATTATATTACTAGTCCTACCCTCAGAATGATGTCCAGAAAGCGCCGTTAACTTGCTCATCCCAAAGCAGAACATTTTAAAGTCCACTGAGCAATTAAAGAGCAATAGTATTTCCTCTGAATTCTACTCTCTCTCTCTTTCATCTCTCCCCAACAACCCCCAGCACTGGCTTATAAAACGAACTATTTTCTCTTCTCTTTCCTCCTCATTGCTGTGTTTTTTTAAAATTATTATTCCTTATCCTGTTCAGTGCAACATCTCCTTTCCTCACTCTTTCCTCATTTAGCTTTCCTTCATTTGCCTGTTGCTCTTTCTGCTTCTCCTCTCACTTGTCCTATTTTTGTTTCTTCTCTCAGCAAAAAGGATTTAGAAATGTAACTAATGTAATGAAATGATAATAACAGCTGATATTTACTCCCTGGTCACTTTTGTAAAATAACATCCCTGGACCTCCCTATCCTTCACCCTGATTTGTTATTCTTCATAGAATTTATTACTGGTTTTTAATCTATTTTTAGCTCTCTTCACGAAAATGTCAGCTCCCTGGGAGCAGGGAATTCCCTGATAGAGCAGGGAATTTGCTGTATCAACAAGACTACTGACCATCCTCGACCACTGTCTGCCACATTGGAGATGCTCCATAAATATTTATTTACTGAATGAAGGACTGAGCATTGTATGGCTCATGTATGAGCCGCTACATTAAACACACTGAATGACTAATTTGTGTAAGCCTTCTAATAGCTCTTTCTATAAGTGTAGACGCAAAATTTGAACTGGCTCCAGAGCCCATTCATTTAACTGTAAATAAATGAAACTGTCTCCCTGCTTGGAATACTTTGTTCTCAAAAATAAAAAATTTAACTTCTCTCTAGTGTTTCCCTGAAGATCAAACAGCTAACAGAATCATTTAAGTATTCAGTGAAAATTTGGCAACTACATAGCCCACCGTCATCAGGAACCCCAGGCTTTCCTGGGGTGCTGCAGACATAGCAGGCCTCATTCATAATTAGGCCCTCAGTTATTCCTAAACCATTTCTTTGTATTCCATTTTATAAACACAACATTCAGTACACTACCCCACTCCCGTAAGACATTAGATGAGGTCATGATATTACATTAGCATCAAATATAAGCCTTAGTAAATAGGATTTTGAAAAAGGGATACCTCTCTCCCTTAAATATTTGCAACCAAAATAAAACTTACATTATTCAGTATTTCCCACCTGCTCAGAATTTCAAAATGTCATGAATGCTCATTTACTTTAACACTCTTAAGTATATATTACATTATGCTGAAATATATATCCCAGTGTAAATTAAATATAATAATAATAATTGCTAACATTTATCAAGCATTTACAATGTGCTAGGCTGGTATTGTGCTAAACACTTCATATACATTAATCATTTGATATAGGTTTTATTATAATCCCCATTTTGTAGTTTTAGAAACTAAGGCCATAATCAAACAACTAATACATGTTATACCTTTGATATTAATCAATGTATTTAATAAAATACGATTTTGTGGAAATCTTACATTTCTGAAGATAAAAACAGCAAGAGCATCCTAGAATTCTGCAGCTGAATATAACCAGTTATATTTTTTAGAATGTCATCCTAAGATTTTATTGCGTTTACAGTTTAGGTTGTTGATGTTTTGTGGTTGTTGTTGCTTTAATGTTTCCTTTCCTAAAAGCATGTTATCTTCATTCTTAAAAACATTAAAGTCAAAGAAACTACAATATCCTGTTTGCTCTTAAACTGGTAAAACTCCACGCTCAGCTTTTGGAAGAGAGCCCAAGAGAGTCTGTGAGTACAAGTGTAAAACAATTATGTTATCATAAAACAATTGCAAAAATTTCTTCTGGTACGTCATCATGTACAATTCCCTTTTCCTCCTATTTTTCCCAGCCCTCAGCAGGGCTTTCTTTGGATACCTCCTCTTTTTCTACCTCCCACTAACATTGCACTTCTCTTCAATCTCTTTATCTCAGTCTCAGCTCTCGCAAAACATTTCTGAACTCAAATCGGTTCAGACATGTTACAATTTCAGGACCTGTTCTAGGAGGCTAAGAGCAGACCTGAAGGACCCCATGAGGCATCATGAGCCCAGGCTATATCCAGGTATGAGAGGATATCCATGGGGCACAGTTCTCACGAGGGAGGCTTGGCAGCTTGAAGCTCTAGCATAAATATGTTAGCATCCTGCTACTGTGCTGTCCTAAGACCGTAGCCACCAGCACTGTTTCACCTGAACCACCCTCAACATGAGGATTCATATAACCACTACCAACGCACTGGAATTGATATACTAGTTGAAAACTATTAACTGTGCTTGTTCAAGGCAGCTGGTAATACTGGATAAGGCCCAACAAAGTACTAGTCTTGTAAATTCTTAAAGCATGGCTCCAGACAGCCATTAAGCCTACCAGGGACAGGCACGGCCCCTAGAGGGAGCAGCTGGCAAGAAGCTGGGCATGTTTAGGCCAAATGGAGGAATTGGAGTAAAAATCATAAAACCAAATGAGAAAATCTAGTGGAAATTACCATATGGTGGTAACATGATAAAAAAAACAGTCATGCCCATGGCAAAAAGGATTAGGACAGCAAAACTAATTTCAGACCCCACCTGCTCATGAGTTTCAGCCTACCAAGAATCTGTCAGCCAGATTTTGAATGCCCAAAGCAAAGCCAAGCTAGGACAACCCGGGCACTAGCAGTAGATCTTTCTTCACATTTCTCTCTTTTCTTTGAAATTCAGTCACTGTCTGCATGTCTAACATCAAATACCGCTTCTCCACCAATTCAATTATTAGAGCTGCCTGATATGTCTTTATCGGCTATTTCATTGGCAATACAAATAAACCATGGAAAAATATAATGTCTCAGCTCCCCCTAAAACTATCTCTCCTTTAAACTTAATACTTCAGGCAGTGGTCTCATTTCACACATAGATGGAAACAAACACAGGATCTCAGGATCATCTGATCCTTTTCCACTTTTCCACCAAAACAGAAAGAAGACCAAAGGAGCTGACCCAAAAGTCCAATGGGGAAGTCAGGCAGGAGACAGGATGGGCCACCTGGGAGAAGCCTGCTCTTGGAGCAGCCTTGTATGAAATCAGGAGGTAGGGGGAAGGAAGTCTGGGCAGGTGAAAGAGACGATGGCCACTGACAATGCTGGATGACTTGAGTCCCAACCTCAGCAACTCGCTCACAACTCCTCAGTGAAGGAGACTCATTCTCTCAGATGACGGTGAGGCTGAGATGACAGGAAGGGCTGTGGAGCCACTTTTAAATAGGACTCTGCTATGGGTTTTGAGTCCCTGAGCTCTCTGAGCTCACCCTGTTAGAGAAACCCCTGATCTAACCCTGATCTGAACACTGACCTCAGAAACAAGGTGGGCAGGGAGATGAAGCTAACTAACAGTTTGGGATTTTACAACAGAAAATGTCTGCGGGAAAATGCCTTTCTTTTGTGACATGGAAGAACAAATAGGAGAGCTCTTGGGTGTTTTCTCTCCCTCAGTTTCCACGTACGGGGTTTCTCCCCTGCATTCCCAGCCTCATCTTCTTAATGTCCTAACCTCCCCTTCACTGTCGCTCCACAAGGCCTCAATGGTAGGTCCTGTGCAGCCCTCCTGGTCAGTCTCCCTCCAGCCAAACTCCTTTTCCACCCTCTCTGCCTTTAGAACTTGTAACTATTCAAATCTATTCAAATACTTCTACCTTTTCTTATTCCCTGAAATGATGACTTTCTCTCTGGACTACCTTTTTTCCTTTGTCTTGTAAGACCATCATTATCTCAGAAGCTCATACAAATTAGTTCAACAAATATTTATCTAGCTACTGTGTGTCAAGTATGGTAGAAGCTTCTGCAGAGGATACTGAGATATAAATAGATATAGTGCCCTCAGGAATCTTTAGCCTGAAAATGGTTATAGCACAAAATACATGTGAGCCTACATGCACCCAAATGAGTCAGAATAAATGCCCTGAATTCTTTGGGGCTTCAAAGGATGAAGCACTCATCTGTGGTTGATGGATCACAGAGGCTTCACAGAAGAAAGAATATTTGAGCTGTGCCTTGCAAGATGGGCTGGATTTTGGCAGACAGAAGTAAGAGTGAAATTTAATAAAGAAAAGGAACCATAAGAACCAGAAGGAAGAAACCCTCAGGGCATATTATCAAACAGTAAACACTCCAGTTTGGCCAAAATGGAAGTCCTGTCTTTATTTTCCAACCCTCATATTTGGCCACATGAGCTGATATGCTCCGTAAGAGGAGTGGACCAGAATAGGTGACGTTGGAATATCAATAACATCCATAGGGAAATGCTGAAAGGCAAATGCCAGCCCAAGAAGTCTTCATCGCATCAATGATTACAGCAATTGTTTAGGAAAAGCAATTTTGGTGAATATTGTCTCAATTAAAGGTTTGTTAGGGGACTTCCCTGGCGGTCCAGTGGCTAAGACTCCATGCTCCCAATGCAGGGGGCCCGGGTTCGACCTCTGGTCAGGGACTAGATCCCACACGCTGCAACTAAAGATCCTGCACGCCACAACAGAGACTGAAGATCCCGCACGCCACAACTAAGACCCAGTACACAAGGCGGCTCAGATGGTAAAAACCCGCCTGCAGTGCAAGAGACATGGGTTTGATCCCTGGGTCGGAAAGCTCTCCTACAGAAGAAGTGGCAAGCCACTCCAGTATTCTCACCTGGAGAATTCCATGGACAGAGAAGCCTGATGGGCTGCAGTCCATGTAGTCATACAGAGTCAGAGCTCTTTGTGAAGCTAACAGTGGGCATTCCAGGTCCACTGGTGCTGACAGGCAGCACCTGGAGAAAAGATGTGTGCAGTGTCTGCTCTTGTGACGATGGGAGAGTGCTGTGACTGCCAGATCTAAACCGACTCTTTCCTTTAGGAGACCTAGTACAAGACCCAGGACATTTACCCTCAGAACAGAAGGCAGGACACATCCAAGAACCAAAACAGGAAGTCAGGGCCAGTACCAGAGCAAGACTACCTGATAGTTTCAAGGATGGATGAAGCCTGTAGATATTGGCCAGGGTTGAGAGACCAGGGGAGAGATGTAGAGAGGATCAGGGGTTGAAGACTAAGGGCTCTGAAGCAGTAATGGCAGCAGAGGCAGCAGTAATTAACACATGTCCAGGCTTCCCTGGTGGCTCAGATGGTAAAGAGTCCACCTGCAATGCAAGAGACCCGGGTTCAAACCCTGGATCTGGAAGATCCCCTGGAGAAGGGAAATGCTACTTACTCCAGTATTCTTGCCTGGAGAATTCCATGGACAGAGGAGCCTGGAGGGCTACAGTCCATGGGGTCACATAGAGTCAATCACAGCTAACACTTTCACTTTTTCAGGCTTTATTCCCCTCTCGTGTTTCCCTCTAGACTTCTCACCTGGCGCAGATACACAAGTTTTAGAAGGTGCTGGTACAGTATAAAGTATGTTCCACTTGGAAAAAGTTACCAAGTCTCCCATTAATGAAAAGCTTTGGTTTTTTCTACCTGCTGAATAAGATAAAAAGCACCTGCCCTTATTCATGGATGTTCATGATGCTCAGATAAAATGAAGGTATAAGTCATGAAGGTATAAGTTATAAATGGAGTTGTAATTATTTTTCTACTGTACCTACATATTGATAATTCAAGAATCAACCAACAAATACCAATAGCTTCCAATACCCCCAACCCTACCCTAGGCCCTTTGGAAAGATTCAGGATACATTTAATGCAAAATCAAATTTAAATTCAGATTTAAACATATCTGCTCCTGGATCTTTCTGAGACTAAAAAGACAACACCAAAAAAAAAAAAAAATCCTTTCACTTAATCTACAAATATTAGTCAACAAATATTTATTGACTGTCACTATCACAGTCAGAGATTGCCATCCTGTTCCCATACTGATAAGTGTCAGATACAAGCAGACAGTCAAAAAGAATTAAATTTTTTAAACCGCGCATTTAACACAGAGATATATATCGTCTTTCATTTTAATTCTGTCCTTGAACTATGTAAATTAATCCCCATCTTACCAAAGAAACTATTTTTTAATCTCATGTAGAAATAAAAAATACATATTCGAGAGCAGCGACACAAATAAGCATTCTGTGTTTTTTCCTACAAGTCATACCCACATCCACTCAAATATAAATGAGTTTCAGTGATATGACTAATTGTTCTCTGTATTCTTCACTAAGCAGTATTTTAGAGAAAACAAGTGAAACCTGATGTAAATAAGATGGAATATCTATTTGGAATTGGCATGCAGCCCTTTTTGATCACTTGAAAGTCATTTCTATTTTTTCACCTTGTGGTGATGAATCATGAAACAAATATAATACAAACAATGTGGATAATTTATTCACCGTGATTTCTCTAAGGATAAAACTTTGATATTAGGTATATATAGAATTGCAATCATTTCTCAAAATCATTTTTTATTGTTATAGAGAAAAGTATAAAAAGACACGAAGAAGACTACTTTATCACCACCAAAGAAGAAACAGCAACACATAAAGGAGCCCTACCTTAAAGTAGCTTCAATGGGCAGCTCAAAAGACTGAATCTCAGCCAGGACATTCTCATAGGTTTGATCTGGGTCTTCTTCCAACATTGCTCCTGATTTTCCAACTGCAGACATCATATTTTCTTAATGTAAGATAGTACTTTATAAGAGAAATGTAGTTGTATTATAATTATGACAGGGTCTCTCTGTCCAGCCAGAGTAGCAGCAAAAACTGAGCTCACTGTCTGACTTCATGCTATCAAAATCCTTGCTTCCAAGAATGTTGCACAGCTGTTGCTGTCTTGTCTCTACTTATAACATTTTACTTATTATTAACCTTGACACAGTTCAGAAAGTTCCTGCCTGATGCCTGCTGTACTTATTTACTTGTTTCTCAAATACAGTAACCGCAAACTTTGATAGGAATTAGAACAATTACATTATAAAAAGCTATGAAAGACAATTGACTTGTTGGGGCACATATTTTAATGTTGTTTATGCTAAGTATGTGATTAAAGTTATACTCTCAGTTATTCTTGCAACTCTACCCTTGTTCCCACGAACTCAAAAAAATAACAACAACAGCAAGAAAAAACAGTCCTCTCGGATATGATTTTGAGGTCACTGGGCAAGCACTTTGGTCCCCTATCTCTTTCATTTCTCCACACTCTTCACTGCTGGGTGAAGTTCGACCATGACGGAGCCATTCCTTTTTTTTTTTTTTTTTTTTGTCTTCTGTTCTAATACAAATGCTCCTGGAAGTGGTTGTATTTTAATCCTTATCAGTTCTTTATGCCTGACTGTGAGTGAGTTTGCTAGACCCTTTTGATGGGAAGGGCAAAAGCATGAAGATGCCAGGAGGTTGAAGAGGGCTGGTTGCTGCTGAGAGGAAGAATGTATGCAAGAAGTAGAGCCTAAAATATCAAGGAAAAATGTGGACAACAGATAGCCCCAGGTAGCCTAAAAAATTAAATAGGTACAAATTCCCATTACAATTTGTGCCAGATCATCCTCAGTTCTGAGTCTAACCTCATGATTTCTCGCCCAGTACCACAAAGTGCATATTTAAAGGAACGAACAGGTACTTCCCCAGTGGTTCAGTGGTGAAGAGTCCACGCTTCCACTGCGGGTAGCGGGGGTTCACTCCCTGGTCAGGAAACCAAGATCCCGCATTCCACATGCCATGCAGCCAAAAGAAATAAAGGGATGAGCAGTGACAGGCTTCCACATGAGTCTATTTTTTTTTAAGTTTTTATCAGACGTGTTAATAATACTGTGAAAAGAAATTGAAATTCTTTCTCCTCAAAATGTACTGTTATGTAATCAGAAAGCATATCAATTGCATCAGTTTTTCACGTCTCCCTACACCCATACCCTTGCCAATGCCTCACCAAGTGTCCCTTAATGCTCCAAGACTTTGGGCTTAGCCCTGCAACTCCTGCTGGCCGATGATAGATGAGCCGAAGTGACAGTACTTGAGCTCTAAGCCTAGGTTTTGCAAACATGTTTCTCTTTGCCCTCTTACACCTCTGCCATCGCCTGAGAAATACATGTCCTGGCTGGCCTGCTGGTCCAAGGAGGTGGAGAGGTGCATGAAGCAGCGCCATCCCCATGAATCCACACAACTGCAGGGAGACGCGCGTTTTCCCATCCAGCTGCAGCATCTGATGCAGAGCTGCTCACCCCAGCCTGGGCCAGAACAGCCGTGCCCGACGTACCCACATACCCACAGACACAGGGAGAAGAGCAAATGATGGTTCTTTGCAGCCACTAAGTGATGGATTATACGAAGCAATAGCAAACCAACGCAGCATTCTTCCCATCAATCCCACCAACAGGCTCAACTCTTAAACCCTAGTTTTCCTCCTTGGCGGAAGGGAAGAAATGCACCAGGAATATGTCATACACCATTCCCTCCAAGGGGAAGTAATCATGGCCTCCTTCAAGACCTGACCCAAAACAGTAACTTTCTGTCTGTGTTAAAATCATTTACGTGCAAGGTTTTAAATTTATGTACTTCCCTGGTGGCTCAGACGGTAAAGCGTCTGCCTACAATGCGGGAGACCCGGGTTTGATCCCTGGGTTGGGAAGATACCCTGGAGAAGGAAACGGCACCCCACTCCAGTACTCTTGCCTGGAGAATCCCGTGGATGGAGGAGCCTGGTAGGCTACAGTCCACGGGGTCGCAAAGAGTCAGACACGACTGAGCGACTTCACTTCCACTTCTCACTTTAAATTTATACCAAATTGTCAGATTATCTAAAAGCAGAATATCTATTTGATTTGTATTTGTATTTCTTACAACACTTCATGCATTGCCCTGTAGGTGCTCAAGAAACGCTCACTGAATGAATGAAAGTTTTGAAAGCAAAACTACAGGCTAAGAGGTATTTCTGCCTTATGAGGATGTGTTTGGTCCAAATGATGCAAATAGATGAGACTCCCAGATAGAATTGATCAGACTCTGAGAATACATAAATTCATGATGAGAACTCATTCTGGTGGTAAGAGAGTGTCGGTCATCACTTTATTATATTGTAGAGAACAGACACATAGGTAAGGCCACATACTCATGAACATATACCTTGACTTTTATCCCCACATAACGCAAATTTTTATTTTTAAAATTTTCAAACTTACAGAAGAATTACAAGAAGAATACCACGAACAGTCAGCTAACCTTCGTCTGATTCATCCATTGTTAACCCTTTGCTGCATTTGCTTTCGTCTTTTCTCTTTGTTTACTCAAGGGGATTCAGTAATGTGGGCATATGCTTTTAATACAAACAGTGATAAAATTGTGTTAATTTAAATAGAGTATTTTTAGAACAATGTTACACTGTAAAGTAGTATAATTAACAAACCACAATAGCTTTGACTCATAGTCACTGCCCGACCCTGTTCCTTACAGCATAGCGTTGTTATTCTCTTCCTGTATAGCCAACCCCACCAGGAAACTCAAAGTCTTCCATCCTGTTGGCTTGGTTGCCTCTATCCGCCCCTCAGCTCTCCCCATACCTCCTCGACTCCCACCCGGCTCTCTTCTGCCCCTCCCACTTCGGTTAAGTGAATTTTTTCTCTGCCTCTTACTTTCTTCTAAGCCTTGTAAGACGCAGGCTACAACTTCCTGTTTCCACTGACTAAACCAGCATCTTCCTTTTATTCAAAACTTTCCTTGAGTGCCATTTCCTGCCGGAAGTCAGCACAGATTGAATGAACAGAAGAGAATCTCCTCCCCAGAGGAACAGTCAGGAAAACAACCTCCCCTACCCCATACCGCTGACAACAAATTCACCAAATAAGGAAAAGAAAAGGAGGTAATGGAAAAATTTTAAACAGCCATATTCCAAGATACCCATAAAAGAGAACGGGGAGTATGACAGGAATGTTCCCCGTCTCAACCTTTAGCCCCACCTCCCAGCAGCTCAGACTCTTCCACTACTCTCTGGAGTCAAGTCTGACCACTGACGGGAGACAAGCTCATAGCTCTAGGCCAGTGACTCTCACTGGGTGATCCTGTCTTCTCCCAACCATAGGGTAATGCCTGGAGACATTTTTGACTGTCTCAAGCTGAAGGTGGGTTGGAATCCAGTGACCAGAGGCTAGAGTTTCTGCTAAATGCACAGTACAGTCCCCCACAGCAAAGAATTATCTAGCCCCAAATGCCAGTAGTGCTGAGGTTGAGAAATCTAGCTCCAGCTGGATCTTGGGAACACACCACCAGGCTATGCCCTGATCCTGGGCCCCTTTGTAAGTTTTTTTTTTCCTTCTCTGTGACTGAGTCTTTGTTTTATTAATCTGCTAAGAACCCTCTAGAATTAGAAACTGACTCTTCTTTAAAAAGTAACTTTATTATTTAAAAAAAAAAAATCTCAGTCAGTTTTTTGCATCCCTCCCTCACCAAAACTGGAACCCCACCTCCTATCTCTGCACTGGAACCACCAATGGGAAACAGTATGCTCCTGGGTGTCATTGGCACGGGTGCCCCTTTTCCAATTTGCAGTCCCTCGGAAATACCTGGTAGCCTGGGGGCAAGGCAGGGGTGGCCAGAAGGCAGAAGGTACCCAGAAGAGGTGGAGTAGCCTGACAGTTCTCACCAAGAGAAATGGTTCTCAGTTATCTTCGGAGCTGAAATCTGAGTTCCACCCTTTCACCCCTACTCCATTCTTTCCTGAAGAGGTAGTTTCCTCACCTTTATAGGTAATTCTTACACCTCTGTATGTTTTGATGGGTCCAGGAAAAATAAAAAAAGACTTGGCTACCTAGGAATAGAAGAGAATTTCATAATATAAGAAAAGGAGTCTATCTTTAAAAAAAAAAAAACCCTGACCAGACTTCCTTGGTGGTGCAGTGGATAAGAATCTGCCTACCAATGCAAGGGACACAGATTCTATCCCTGGTCCGAGAAGATCCCACATGGGGTGGAGCAACTCAGCCCATGTGCCACAACTTCTGAGCCTCTGCTCTAGAGCCTAGGAGCCACAGCTAGCGAGGCCCAGGCACCTGGAGCCTGTGCTATGCAGCGAGAGAAGTCCAAACACTGAACCCAGGGAGTAGCCCCAGTGTGCAGCAGCTAGAGAAAAGCCGGAGCGGCAGTGAAGACCCAGCGCAGCCGAAAATTAAATACATGGAAACAAACAGGTCTCTTGGATTGCAAGGAGATCAAACCAGTCAATCCTAGAGGAAATCAACCCTGAGTATCATTGGAGGGACTGATGCTGAGGCTAAAGCTCCAATACTTTGACCACATGATGGGAAGAACCAGCTCATTGGAAAAGTTCCTGATGCTGGGAAAGATGGAAGGCAGGAAGAGAAGGGGATGACCGGAGATGAGACGGTTGGATGGCATCACTGACTCAATGGACGTGAGTTTGAGCAAGCTCCAGGAGATGCTGAAGGACAGGAAAGCCTGGCGTGCTGCAGTCCATGGGGTACACGAGTGAGTGACTGGAAACAACAACAATACAAGCAAACCCTGTTAACTCTTACTTGGTGACAAAATGTTAAACAATGGACTCCTCAGTTCTGGGAAACAACAATCATTAGCTCTATTTGAAACTGACCTGGAAGTCCTAGTGGTAAGGCAAGATAAAGAAATAAAAGGTATAAAGATTGGTAAGAAAGAAGAAAAACTGACATTTGCAGAATCCACAGTTGTATTATATAAATACAATAAATATCTAGGAAGTTGATGTGCTAACTAGGACGTGAGAGTCTATTGGGCCGCAACTGAAAGTGCTAACAGAGTTTTAAAATATTAGGGAATGACACGGCTCAAGATTTCAGAAAGGCAGAATGAGAATTTCCAATCCCAGCGGAGCCAGAGGTCAGGATCGAGTTAGGGATCTATAAGATGACCAGAAGCACAAGAAAATCTAGAGCAGCCTGGATGGAAATCTAGGAACGCCTGAATGGTTACCTAGGATGACCTTTAGCTTTTGCAGGTGACTTTATAAACTCATTTGGTGTGGTGAGTGGATAGGCTAGCTTTTAGGGTTGGGGTGATGCCACAAGCTGCAGCAACTCTTCGTATGTGATAATACCTACATAACTGACCTTTCACATCTGACTTGCTGCCTTACCATGCACGTCTGACAGTGTAACTTGAAATACAGGAACACTGCCTAGGCATATGACCTGTGCACAAGAATATCCACTTCCTCCCCCATAAAACTCAACATATGAGCGTCTAAACTCCACAACAGTGACTTGTGTTTATCTGTTCCTCCCTTCCCCTACCTGGTATCTTCTCTGCCCAGCAAAACATTGGGTTAATTTTTAAACTTCAGCACTATTATTTTCAGGAGACTCTGAGCAACATGTTTTGTTATTCGAAAGTTAGTTTTTTAAGAAAAATCTATGGCATCCAAAATAGTGTTTCCAGGGAGCCATTCTATATATTATTTCCTATCATCTTCAAAATTCAGGATGTAAAATTTCATTACAAAAGGGATTTTGGTCCTTTAATGAATCTTTGTTTTCTCAATAAACTGTATTGCTACTGTTCTTTAAAGGATAGTTTTTATCCTGGCTGTGCTGCACAGCTTACAGGATCTTAGTTCCCCAAGCAGGGATTGAACTGCAACCCTCAGCAATGAGAACATGGAGTCCTAACCACAGGCCCTCCAGGGAATTCCAAAGAATAAAATTTCTGAGCAATTAAAAATCTTTTTTAAATATTTTCTAAATTCCTGATATAACTCATCACATTTTTCTGTTTATAAACTCATAGAAGAGATGGTATTTCCATGAATATTGTATCATTACTGTTATCTGAACTTCTAATCCCTGGAACATGCTCTGGTTCTGTACATTTCAGAACCTTTATATATGCTGCTTCCTTTATCTAGAATACCCTCCCTTTCTTGTATGGAACATGGAAATAATAACAGTATCACCGACCTTTTGAGCATTTTGGCCTTTTGAGCGTAGACTTTTGGGCATTTATTAGGGAGAGCACTCTGGAGGGTGTTTGGCACATGAATATCAGTATCAGCTGTTACTGTTAGTACTCTTTCAAGGCCTTGTTCAAATGCCACCTGGTTGTGTAGAATGATTGGCTACTATCCCCCATAAGCCTTTTGAACATATTTTTCTGTTAAACACTTGTCAACCTTATTGGACTATAAACTACGCAAAAGCAGGGAATGTGCCTTATGGTTCTTTCTATTCCGAGCATCTAGCACAATGCAAGGTGTATGACGGTCCGGTATGAATGGAAGACTTCAGTGGGAATGATGAACATAAACATGAGTGGCGTTTACTGCTTAATTAAATTGAGGTTTTTCAATTTGACAAGGAAATTCTGGATTAATTGTTGCAACTAACTGTGATTATTCCTTTTCCTTTTCTTTATGCAAATCTGGGATTTCATTAAGAAAAGGGAAAGCTAAAATCTCTCCTACCACCCACTATTTTTCTGAGTTCTCAGTAAACATACTTGCAATGGTAGAAATAGCTTCCCCAAGTAAATACTTGAACCTTATACCTCTTATTATTGTTATGTGAGGGTGTTCTGATTGCAAAATTTTAAGGCACCCTTGTTCATCTCTTCCGGAGCAAATCCTACACATTTTCATCCTGGCCAACAGAGAATCATCAGGAGTCCCATTGTCACAGAGCTGAATTATGGCGCTACCTAGTGGTCAAATTGTGGCACAGATTTCGCTGAAACTGGCTCAGGCTCTTCTAGGTTTTAATTTTAGTTTTCACATTGGCAATTGTTAAATGTCATCAGAAATCACTAAATATCTTGCTCTGTTTTTCCTGGTATTTCTGAAAACTGTTCTATCTGTTCTACGTGTCGTTTATCCTCCGTTCTAGTTCAGACCCCTTCAGCGGAACTAAGAAGACGTTCGGCAAGGTCGGTTATCAAGCTGCCAAAGTTACCCCTTATCTCCCTCAGAAAAACCTGGATCTCTACCGTCAGAATTCAGCACACAGCTTTTTCGGGCTGTGATGCGAGAGGTTAGGTCACCGTGCGCCCCATCTGAGTCTACGCATGTCTGGCAGGCCGCCCGTGGCAAGTACACCCTTCTTGCACACATCCTTCTAAACAATCCTCTCTTTTCCCTCTTTTGAAACCAAACAATTCCCTCAAAAATACGGTTTGAGGCATAAAATAGGAAATAGTACTAAGCAAGCGGAAATGTTTTGCTTTAAATACTGAAGCCATGTGTTTACCTTAAGAAATAGTTTGCATTCAAAGCCCATAATTGAAAAGAAACATGAATCATCAATCACAAGGAGACTTCATAGATAAGAAATAGGTGCCGGCCTGAACAATTGTATTAAATATGAACAACACTTCTTGGGAGCTTTTGCTGAGTCATTTTTCAGGAAGTGGGCTGTCCAGAAAGATTTCTACAAGAGGAACAATTAACAATATTTTCATATTAATAACCTGCAGTGACTTTATTGTTTTCAAAACTTTTGTTAATAAATATTTTCCTGTTCAGCCAAAAAAAAAAAAAGAATCAAAAGACAAAGCTTAATCTGATTTGTTTTTATATGTTTGGAATTTTTTTCTTCTGTGATATTAAATATATTTAAATAAGAGTTATTAAACATCCTCATTCATATAATATCAGGAAATATTTTATTCGGAATCTTTTTTTTTTAAAGCATACGTGCTATAGTATATACTGGGCTCATTCCTTATTCCAAATAATCATTTTGGATTCAAATTCCTTTCAAGGCAGTGCCCATGAAAGGTTTGAAGACTCTGAGAGTTCTCTGGGTTACCCTCCTCAGATAAGGGACAATCAGTGTGGGCTCCTGGACGCCAACTAAAAGACTGGGCCATTCATACAAAGTCCCCTCAGAAAACTCCAGTAAGACCCGAGAAGACAGACAGGGTCAGTGAGTTCCCAGGAGACTCCCAAGTAGACATAATTGCTGGTCCTGTGCGCCAGCACTGAGACTCTCTCTCTTAGTCTGTGACAAAGGGCTGAGGCCATCTGCCAAGGGGACAGTAAATTGAAGACTAAGATCATTGTATGATTACGATTTCTGTTAGTATAAAACATTATCATGCTTGTGGCCCTGACTTAACACAAATATATCTCCCACAATCTGCCCCCACTCTACCTGCCCCCTAGAAGCTCTGCTGAGAAAGCCTCCCTTCACATGTGCAGTGTAGATTTCCTTCCATACCAGGTGATACACAAAGCGGTCCAGTAGCAGAACCAAAAAAGGTTTCTGTGTAGTATAACAGTTGCATGCCCAGACTCCAGATCTGGATTTCCTGGGTTCAAATCTTACCTCTGCTAATTATTAATGATGTGACCTTGGGAACCTTCTGCATCTGGAGTTTCTTTATATACATAATAGACAAGCCCTTATTTCATAGATTTGCTGGAAAAATTAAATTAAATAATGCAAATAAGTTCTTCAAGACAGCGTTAGGAAAGTAAAAAAACTTAAAAAGCATTGTGGAAGCGTTAGTATTATGCCATTGCTTAATAACAAACCATATTATTAACCATTGAAGATCATCATTTTTTTAAGTCAACTGTTTTATAATTTTGCTGTAGTGAGTAGTATTGTTCTCCTATTTCCTTTATAATGGACAGGGGTAGATTTTCTCTGATGCTCAATGGTCAGAGTTTTGAAAATATCAGTGACCCATAAAGATATTAGCAGACTACAATACTCACACCTGCTAAGTCATTTTGTGTGACTTAGAGTTATGTCCGACTTTTTACAACCCTATGGACTGTAGGCTGCCAGGCTCCTCTGTCCATGGGATTCTCCAGGCAAGAATACTGGAGTGGGTTGCCGTGCCCCCCTCCAGGGGATCTTCCCGACCCGAGGATCAAATCTGCATCTTACATCTCCTGCACTGGCAGACGATCTCTTTACCAATAGCACCACTTGGGAAGCCCGCAATACTCATATACCTAAATAAAGTTATTTCTTGTGTGTTGATCTTTATGTTCTGTTAGTTTGCTCAGTTGCTCAGTCGTGCCCAACTCTTTAAGACCCTATGGACTATAGTCCAGGCTTCCCAAGTGGTGCTAATGGTCAAGAACCTGCCTGACAATGCAGGAGACATAAGAGACACAGGTTGGATCCTTGGGTCAGGAAGATCCCCTGGAGGAGGGCACAGCAACCCATTCCAGGATTCTTGCCTGGAGAATCCCATGGACAGAGGAGCGTGGTGGGCTGTGGTCTATAAGACTGCAAAGAGTTGGACATGACTGAAGCAACTTAACACTCACATACGAACTGTAGCCCACCAGGCTCCTCTGTCCATGGGATTTTCCCTATCAAGAATACTGGGGTGGGTTGCCATTTCCTCCTCCAGGGGATCTTCCTGACCCAGAGGCCAAAGCTGCATCTCCTGTGTCTCCTGCACTGAAGGTGAATTTTTTACTGCTGAGCCACTGGAAAAGCTCTCTGTTAATTTACTGATTATTCAAAAGAAAACTATATATTTAAGAACCTACTCTATACTAACCCCTTGAGAACTCCACAAGGAGTAGAGAAATTTCTCCTTTATTCCAACTAGACTGAGAGTAGGGGTCTGGGAGTGAGACACCTCAGTCCACACCCAGGATGGCATGCACATCTGCTGGGAGAATTCCCCTTGGGGTCTCAGTGTCAGGCTTTGATTGCAGATCCTAGGCTCTCCTAGACACTCACCTAGAGCCAGACATCCTGAATTATGAAGTCAAGTGGGCTGTGAACAAATGTCCACTATGAACAAAGCTAGTGGAGGTGATCGAATTCCAGCTGAGTTATTTCAAATCCTAAAATATGTCAGCAAATTTGGAAAACTCAGCAGTGGCCACAGGACTGGAAAAGGTCAGTTTTCATTCCAATCCCAAAGAAGGGCAATGCCAAAGAATGTTCAAACTACCATACAATTGTGCTCCTTTCACAAGGCAGCAAAGTAATGCTCAAAATCCTTCAAGCTAGGCTTGAGCAGTATGTCAACCAAGAACTGCCAGATGGACAAGTTTGGATTTAGAATAGGCAGAGAAACCAGAAATCAAATTACCAACATCCGCTGGATCATAGAAAAAGCAAGGGAATTCAAGAAAAACATCTACTTCTGCTTCATTGTGTGGATCACAACAAACTGTAAAAAACTCTTCAAGAGATGGGACTATCAGACCACCTTATCCTCCTAAGATATCTCTATGCAGGTCAAGAAGCAACAGTTAGAGCTGGACATGGAACAATGAACTGGTTCAAAATTGGGAAAGGACTTCGTCAAGGCTGTATATTGTCACCCTGCTTGTTTAACTTAGAGGCAGAGTATATCATATGACATGCCACGCTGGATGAATCACAAGCTGGGCTCAAGATTGCTGGGAGAAATATCAACAACCTCAATGGACATGAGTTTGGGCAAACTCCTGGAGATGGTGAAGCATGCTGCCGTCCACGGGGTCACAAAGAGTCTGACATGACTTAGTGACTGAACAACAACTGTCTACCTCCAGAGCTCATAACCACTATATGATACTGTCTCCCTGGCTCACTGAAGCTTCACAACCCAGGACCATCCCGTTAACCTGAATCTTAGAACCTTCCATTCTATGGGCAACCCCAGAGTTGATCACCTATTTGGTCTACCCTAGGCTCCTGGAGTTTATTTATAGAGATAAAGAAATGAATCAAGATTAGGAAAAAAAAGAGAATTCCCAGCATCAGGGCAGTCCAGTGGTTAGGACTCTGAGCTTCTGCTGCTGAAGATCCAGGTTCAATCCCTGGTCAGGGAACTAAGATTCTGCGAGCCACATGGCACAGTCAAAAAAAAAAAAAAATTAGAAAAAGAACCCCAAATCCCAGGAAAGAATCTCAAAAGAAAAAGGACTAGATTAAATGCAAGTTTACCGTTTCCTTTTCCACTTTGACATTCCCTAATGATCACTAATGAAGGATTTCACTGCAAAGAAAGGGGAAAGCTGCCATTTTCTTGTAGTTTTCCTTCACATATCCCTGGCTTCTCCTTCTCAGCCTCCTTCTTAGGTTTCTTTTTGTCCCTTAAATGTAGCTGTTTCCCAGGAATTTGTCATCAACTACATTTTCTTCATACACTAGACTCCAAGAGTTCATCTTCCACTTGCATGTTGACAAGTCCTAAATCTGAAGTCTTCAATTGCACATCTCTCCTAAGTTCCAAACTTCACCTCTAAAAACCTACATAACATCTCCACCAGAATATAGTGTCTCACTGGCATTTGACATTCAGCATGTCCCCAACAGAGCATACCAAACTTCTTCTCTGTCTTAGCCTGTTTGAGTTGCTATAACAGAATACCATAGATTATGTGGCTTATACAACAAACATTTCTCCCAGTTTTAAGGTCTGAGAAGTCCAAAATCAAAGCCAGCCTATCTTTGGGGTCTAGTAAGAGCTTACTTCCTGGTGCACTATGGCTGTCTTCTCACCAAGTCCTCATATGGTGGAGGGGGAGAGAGAGCCCTCTGGAGTCTCTTTTGTAAGGATGCTAATCAAATTCTTGAAGGCTCCACTTTCATGATCTACTCTCTCCCCAAAACCCATCACATTGAGGATTAGGTTTCAACATATGAATTCTGACAGGACACAAACATTTAGTCTACAGCACTCTCCTCCCACTGTAAGCCAATCTCCATACATCACACACCCATCTACTAATAACGATGATATTCTCAAAACAGATATTTTCAACCTACTCTTGCTCTCCAATCTTTGCCTAGCTCTGAGCCTGGTAACCTCAGTTCCTTTGTATATACTGTTTCTTCTGTCTGGAATGCCTTTCCATCTGTCTACTTGACTATAAGTATTCTCTAAGACTCAACATAAATAGCCCCCTTCTCAAAGCCATCCCAGGTCTTGGATTGTACTTCATATGGGACATAATTTGGACCCAGGAGACATACAGATTTTATGTCCAATATAAACTATAAATTCTTTGAAGACCACCTCTGGGCCTTATTCCCCTTGGTCCTACTCATGTTTGTAGTTCTCAGAGCACTTAGTTACAGGACCTCATACCCAGAATCCTCAACATATGTTTGCTAAAATAATCGATCAATGAATGCAGTAAAAAGGAATCATTGTGTTTTAAAGTGGTGAGTTATTTCCTCCTACACTCAATTCTTTGTCTTCAAATTTCCCATTACCTACTATCACTTTTCTGAATTGGTCACCACTCAGAAATTTTAATGTTGTAAACAGTCTACCTTGAAAAACATTTTGGAGTATATTTGGTTTATACGGCCTGACGCTATCTGGCCCCTTACAAGGACATCTATTGTAGAGTAAAAACCGAGGGAATGACTAATGTGAATTCCTTCACTTCAAACACACTATGATAAAAAGAAAAGTTTCCATTTATACCAGGTTTTGCAGGGTTGTGGTTCAGTAGGTGATCTGTATGCTTCCTTTTTACTTCCAAACACATGTGTTCCTTTGTTTCTCAGGAAGTAATCATCGTGTAGCCATGGAAATCAACGAGTGCAGAGGAAATGTTGCAGGGGAATAATGAAGCCAACTAACTCAACTCCACAAAAGCTGGTCACATCCTAAAATAATTAAAGTACAGCCATCCAAATGCTCTTAGAGGAAGTGTTAATCGGTGCTTGGTATTTTGACAATAACCTGTACAGTGTGTGAAAGCATTTCAAAAATTCTAAAGCATTTATAAAAAGTAATGTATTATCAAGATGAATGAATATTAATTGAGTGACTACTATGAACTAGGCCCTTTCACAATATTCCTTCATTTTACCATCTCAACAGCTCTATGGAATAGCTATTCTGGATATTATTTCCATCTGTAGATTAAATAATATTAATAAAATGTAGACTCTGAGAGGTTAAACGACCTGCCCAGAGACTTGTAAGTGAGCGACAGCACTTGAAACAGCATGCTCTTTCCACCAATCAGAATTTATCTTAGAGATGACCAATCAGAATTCACCTTAGAATGAATACTGTTCACAGCCCATGGCCTGAATCCTAAGAAGGATTCAGCACGGAACAAAGCACTTCCCAACTGATTTTGCACACTTGTGAGTAATATTCAACTGTTTCTTTCTCGGCTTAACGAGGCCTGGAATTCAGGCCTCAGAGGCCTCAGAGGTGGATTGTGATTTGGAGGTTTAAAACCTTTCAATAACAGGAAAGAGCAAGACTATAAATTGTTTTCTTTTAAGGCATTTATAAGCCGACCAACATTCAGAGGGCGGCAGAGGGTGAGATGGTTAGATAGCATCACTGACTCAAAGGATATGAATTTGAGCAACCTCCAGGAGATAGTGAAGGACAGAGAAGCCTGGCATGCTGCAGTCCATGGGGTCACAAAGTCAGACATGACTTAGCGACTGAACAACAAGCAGCACCTCAGCAGTAACATTTCAACACAATGGATGATTAGTACTGCTTTTGTCGTAGTAGATTGTGCAATGTCATAATCTTTTTAAAGATCCAAAGTTTGTGTTATACAGAAATCTGTCTTGAAATGATGTTTCGAGGAAGGCATTGAGACTGCTAACAGTATTTTATTTATTTATTGCTAACAATATTTTAATCTTTATTTAGAGTCTTAAAGTAATGGAACTTATGTTAGGGAAAACTTATGGACTCAGTCTCATAAGCCATACCTTGTAATTTATGCAAATTATATTATTAAGTTAAGCCCTATACTGTATAGTATAAGTCTGTCATATTACTTAGACTTCCTAAGTGGCTCAGTGGTAAAGAATCCACTTGCTAATGCAGGAGACGCAGAAGACTTGGGTTCAATCCCTGGGTCAGAAGATTCCCTGGAGAAGGAAATGGCAACCCACTCCAGTATTCTTACCTAGAAAATTCTCACTCATTTTAAGATCAACCTATATAGTTCCCTGGAGAAGGAAATGGCAACGCACTCCAGTACTCTGACCTGGAGATGTCTATGGACAGAGGAGCCTGGCGGGTTATATAGTCCATGACATCGCAAAGAATCGGACACGACTGTGTGACTTTCACTTTTCATATATAGCTCAACACAGAAAAAATTCCCTCAGAAGTGCTAGAGGTACAAACTCGATTCCAAAGCTTTAGTCATGTCATTACTGATAGGGGTAGGAATGTGTTGGAGAAATTTTGCTTTATCATAAGCAGTCAATCACTGTCATTTACTGAGGGCCAGTTTTGTGCTTAGCACTGTGCTAGGTTCTATAAAAGATACAGAAGAAATATGTGGCTGCCACTTACGACAAGGTGAATTGGTAGAAATTATGTTGTTTCAAGTCACAGAGAAAGAGCCTACAAGTGGCCTTTGTTCTCTTGTGCAAATGAGTCCAGATAAGGACTAGGACAGTCCAGGGCTGGTGTGTGCACTTATCTGCATGAGGTTGGGAAAGACCGAACAAAAGATATTTGCTCACAGTGCCATTTTGAAGGTAGTTATGATTCCATTAGAATGGAAAGAAGGAGAATGGAGAGAGAGGAAGTGTCTACATTAGCAGCCACCAAAGGCAACCAGGCAGAGGGACAGTAGAGCCCAGGCAAAAAGATCAAGGTCTTCAAAATGAAAGAACAGTTGGGTTTGAATCTCCGCTTTGCTACTTACTAGATACAATAGAAGCAGCAGCATCAACTAAAAGGTGGTTTGAACCAGCAAAGTAGTAGGGAGATGGGAGAAGTGATCAGATTTTGAATACATCTGAAGGTAGAACACATGGGATTTGCTAGTGGATTAGAATGTGACATATCAGATTAAAAGGGAGCCAAGGGTGATGCCAAGATTATTTTTATTTAAGCATCTAGGAGAATGGAATTGGCACTTACTGAGAAGGGGAACTGGAGAAGGCAACGGCACCCCACTCCAGTACTCTTGCCTGGAAAATCCCATGGACGGAGGAGCGTGGTGGGCTGCAGTCCATGGGGTCACGAAGAGTCGGACATGACTGAACGACTTCCCTTTCACTTTTCACTTTCATGCACTGGAGAAGGAAATGGCAACCCACTGCAGTGTTCTTGCCTGGAGAATCCCAGGGACGGGGGAGCCTGGTGGGCTGCCGTCTATGGGGTCACACAGAGTTGGACACGACTGAAGTGACTTAGCAGCAGTAGTAGCAGAGAAGGGGAACACTCTGGGAGGAGCAGTTTCCTGATGGCAGCAGCAGATCAGATGCTCAGATATTTATTAGACATCCTAGTGAGATGTTAAGCTGGAAGTTGGGCATATGACCTGGAGCACGGGGAAGGATAGTATAGACTGGAGATATAAATTTAGAAGTAATCAATATATATGAGTGCTAAATTGCTTCAGTTGTGTCTGACTCTTTGCAACCCTGTGGACTGTAGCCCGCCAGGCTCCTCTGTCCTTGGGATTCCCCAGGCAAGAATACTGGAGTGGGTTGCCATGCCATCTTCCAGGGGATCTTCCCGATCGGGGGATCAAACTTGCATCTCCTGCATTAGCAGGCTGGTTCTTTACTGCTAGCGCCACCTAGATATAGGGAGTATTTAAAGCCCTGAGATTAGATGAGATCATCAAGGCAGTAAGTGTAGATGGAAAACAGAAGAGATCCTAGGACAGAATGCCCAGGCACTTCAACACAGAATGATCAACACTGGAGATCAAGAGATCTCCAACATTCAGCAATCTAGGGAACAGAAAGAATCAGGCAAAGAGAATGAGAAACGATGAAGTAAATGGGAAACCAGGAGTGTAGTGTGAAACCCTGTGATGGTGATATTTATATGAGAAGGGAATGATTGATTAAGATGTTGCTCTAGTTCACTTAAGATGAGTACTGGAAAGCAACCACTGCATTTGCTGTGCTTGCCTTGTAAGAGTAGGCAGTCCCTTGCATTCATCAGTTTTTAAGGCTAAAAGCCACATGTGTTTGGAATCTCATTAGACTGTTACACAAGCAGCAAGGCTGCTCTTTCTTGAGTCCCGCTCTTGCCTCAGGTATGGAATGGCACGATCCATCAGTACTTCTCCAGCCAGGCTCTTTAAACAAGAGCAACGAAGAACCATGGACTATGCAAGAAATGAAAGAAAAAAAAAAAAAATCAAACTTCTCAAGAGATTCATTCTTTCCGAGTGGGATGCCAGGACCCACTTTTTCCAGCCAGTATATGACAAATGTATTCCCAAGCATCTTCATATCATTGGCTAACTTCACAAAAACATTGTAGAATCAAAAGAGCATTTACCCAAGTGCTGCTGAGATTCTCCTTTCTCTTTCCCTGCCAGCCACTGAAAATCCAAGGTTTCTCTTAGTATCTAAATTGATGACTCCATAGTTAGGCATCTTCAACTTCCCTTGTACAAGTCTCTTGTCAGGAGTTTAGAATTTTTAGACCTTATGCTCACTGAGCAATACAGGCCTGGAAAAGAAGAAATCATTAATCAATAGCCTTTTTTTTTTTTTTTTTCAATTTCTTTAAAAAAAAAAACCTCCCAGGACCAAATATGGGACCAGGAACAGGAGTTCTGGGTAAACGTGAGTTTACTTGATTATAACAAAACCAGCAAGTATTGTGTTTTCCTTTCTTGAAACTTTTTTAAAGTGAACAAAAAAGTTTAATCGCCAAATGCTACTCCTTTTCTTTTAAGTCAAGTCCTACAATACTTAGAATACTTGCCACCCTTCACAAATCCCAGATCCTATAAAAGCTTGAACGTAGATTATAAGGTAAAGATTTGCCATCAGAGAATGGAACTAAAATCAGAATGTCCCACTTCTGTGAGTTTAAGAAAAAGCCTTTAATGGTTCTTTTTAGTGTGGAGTTTGGGGTTGAGGAGTATTTAAAGCACTAAACTGTCTCTCCAGTATTTGAGAGGATTAGGTTTAGAGTTCATTGTGTTGACTGTCTTTTGAAAGATTAGATAGTTTAGTTAGGCTCCTACAGACCATGTAAATGTCTCAGTGTTTATTGACTGTCTGCAGTCATTATCAAAGACTCTGAACACAATCGACACCTTGTAAACAGAAATCCCATTATTTTTGTGGTCCTGATAAGATTTACTGAGGATTTAATTTTTTTATGATTGACTGGCCAGTTAAAGATATTAATACAGTACAGGAGACTATGATAAATGAGTATGAATTCAGTCAACAGGTTTGCCCTTTTATTTTGTTTGGAAACTACAATCTCCTCTTACTTGTATATCGTAGAAATAGTTTTCTGTATAGTGCTATGTTTAAAACTACTTAGGTATATTTGAATATGTTGTATGTATTTCTACTAATCCTTCAGTGATCTACAAGTGGATTTATGTTTTTAGAAAGATGACCCAAATCTTCCAGTATGTAGAAGAATTCCATGGATAGTGTATTAATTTAGTTTGGGAACATCATAAGGGCTTATGTGTTGGAAAGTTTGGACCTGATTTTAAAATGCCTTAATCAGAGACTTCTCTGGTGTTTCAGTGGTTAAGAATCTGCCTTGCAATTAGGGGACATGGATCCCCTAATTAATTAAGCATTAGATCTTGATTTTAGATCTTGATTTAAGATCTTACATGCAAGGAGGCAACTGAATCAGTCTGCTGCAACTAGACAGAAGCCTGAGTGCCCCAGTGAAGATCACCGCCTTTGATTACCTCGGAATGAAACATAAATTACTTAACGCAGGCTACAAAACCCTTATGATGAAACCCCAACGCACCTTCACAGCCACAGCCCCAGCCTTTGCTTTCACTGCACCCTGCTTCCTCACCTCTTCACCCTGATCACCCAAATGTCAGCCCTCCTGCCCTACCTTTGCAGACTCCTGCAGACACCTCTCTCACTTGCTCCACTATATTCATGGATTTTTTCTTTATTCCTTTGTCTCTCCAGCTTCCCCACATCTATAAGCTGCGTGGGCAGGACTCACTCTTTCTTTTCAACCCCAGAGTCCAGCGTATACAGTATATGCTTAATACATGTGTAAGGAAGGAAGAAGGAAGACCTCTGTCTATGCCTTTGCTTACACACCTGCCCCATTCTCTCTTCCAGTAGGAAGCTCACCCATCAGTCCAAAACCAACTGCTTTTTTGAAGAGCCCCCTAACCAATGATCTCTCACTTCTTTAAACTCCCATAGCACCTACGTGAGAATTACACAATTGACACTTAACAAACTTGTGTCCTCAGCTTAGTTGTGTTTTTATATATATATGCCATTTCCCCAAGCATAATCAAAGAGCTCTTTGCAAGTCTTTAACCGCCTTGCATTATCCACAGCGCCTAGCGGTACTCTGCTTAGGGTCGCTTCCTACTTCGTGTTTGTTGAATAAGGAGGAGAGGGGAAAGGTCTGAAAAGTAGCCCAGGAAGGTGATTTTGAGAGGCACAGTGAAGGAGAGGCATACACAGGACAGCCTAGGCCAAGACAGAGGTCAAGCATAAGGAGCAGGCAGACTGCCCCCCAATCCTCAAGGACCTCAAAAAAGAGACAAAGAAAGTCTGCCAAGTGTTTAAGAAGGAGTGGGGGAGGGTAGGTATGCACTTAAGCCATGGCGCTGCAAATAGGAACAAATGTTCACTGTTGATTGCTGGAGACAAACCAGGCAAGGAGAAATGTTAGAACAATGAGAACTCATTGAGCACCAATTACATGCTAAGTGTGTAACATACATGTTTTTAAAACATCTTTTTTTTTTTTGCCATCCCTCTAGGTTTGTGGGAACTTAGCTCCCTGACCAGAAATTGAACTCAGGCCACGCCACCACAGTGAAATCGCCAAGTCCTAAAAACTGGATGGTCAGGGAATTCCCTAAAACATCTTCATTGAGGTAAAGTTCACATACCATATAACCCACCAATTGAAAGTGTGTGATTTAATGGTTTTTAGTGTATCCACAGAGTTGTGCAACCAACAGCAAAACCAATTTTAGAAAATACACGTCACCCCCAAAAGAAACACTGTTCCTATTAGTGGTCACTCCCCATTTCTCTTATACTGTCAGCCCTCACTCCCATCCCAAATCCAGCCCTTGGCAACTGCTAATCTACATTCTCTTTCTATAGATTTGTCTGTTCTGGACATTTCATGTATATGGATCATACTACATGTGGTGTTTTATGACTGACTTCTTTCACTTAGCCTGATGTTTTCAAGGTTCATCCAGGTTGCAGAGAATATGAGAACTTCATTTTTTTTTTGCCAAATAGTATTCCATTGGGTGGATTTATGACATTTTCTTTACCCATTCATTAGTTGACGGGTAGTTCAGTTGGTTCTTGACATACATTCTTTCATTTATTCTTCCCAATGCTCGTGGGAGGTAGGTAGGTATTAATGTCCTCATTTCACAGAGGAATAAACTGAGGCTCAGGAAGGTCAAATACTCTGCCCCTTCATGTAATAATGGCACTGAGATTGACCTGAATCTGCCTGAGTCCAAAGCGTCTATGCTTAGTCACCACCTCAGTTCAGTTCAGTTCAGTTCAGTCGCTCAGTCATGTCCGACTCTTTGCGACCCCATGAATTGCAGCACACCAGGCCTCCCTGTCCATCACCAACTCCCGGAGTTCACTCAGACTCACGTCCATCGAGTCAGTGATGCCATCCAGCCATCTCATCCTCTGTCGTCCCCTTCTCCTCCTGCCCCCAATCCCTCCCAGCATCAGAGTCTTTTCCAATGAGTCAACTCTTCGCATGAGGTGGCCAAAGTACTGGAGTTTCAGCTTTAGCATCATTCCTTCCAAGGAAATCCCAGGGCTGATCTCCTTCACCTAGGGCAAACATTGTCAACAGAGGCAAGTAAACCATGCCAAATTCCAAAGACTCATAGAGATCATTGATGTTCCCCACCTTTCAAGCTATATCTATCTATCTATCTATATGTAGGTATGTATATATGTATCTAGCTATAAATTTTCAATGTGTTAATTGGGTGAAACAGCAGAAAGAATATGAGTTCTAGAGCTAGAAAACCTTAATTTTTGAATCCCACATACTATCTTTGTGATTTGGGACAGATTGTTTAAATTCTCTGAGTCTCAGTTTCCTCACCTCTAAAAATGCAGTTAATTTCTACTTTGTAGGGTAGTTGTGAAGATTAGATGAGCTGACAAATAAAAAGTGCCTGACATGTATAGGGTAGCTATTATTATCATTACTGTTTGCAGTGGTACCAAGAGCAAGTCAAATACACACCACACCATACTTACACGCACACACACTTCCTTCATAGGGAGGAATCTGAGGAGATTGGGATATTTAGTAGTGAGAAATCTAGGCAGGAGTCTCCAGTGGTAGGCACACAAAGATAAGGGGCAAGAGCTCAGGTGAGAGGTCAGGGCTACAGATTTGGGGGTTATCAGCATGACGGTGAGGGTTGAAGCTGTGACAATTATTCAGGTAGAACTAGGCAGAAAATAAAGAAATGAGTCTCGTGTCTGAGCCTTGAGATGTCCACAATTATCTCCAGGAAAAGGAATAAGAAGTAGTATAGGGTATAGAAATAAGTGTTTGGAGGGGCTGTGGTTATACCAGAACTGTATTTAATTTTGAGAGCCAAAGGAGAAAATACATTTGAGGAAGGGATAAGAGGTAGCCGGTAGAAAGTTGAGAAGGTTACATTGCAGAAAGATTTGCAGTAATGAGATTAGGCAGTCAGGAGATCAGTGGTGACCTTCAATGCTGAGCATCTGTCCATTTATCCATTCCTTCATCGAGCGTTCATTGAACACTCATAGTGCACCAGGCACTGTGCTACACCTTTAAGAGACACATGGATACACCACAATCCCTTGCTGCACTGAGCGTGCCACAAACCGGAAGGAAAGTGCAATGTTCTGGGACCCCTTTTGTCCATGAGTTGGGCCCAGCAGGGGAAGCTAGGTGGACAGGGGACGAAGGTGATGGCTGGATAGAGAATTAGCAAATCAGGAGGAAACTTAAGGGCATGTTAAAGGCAGGCTGAATGAAGGAGGGGCTTTTTAATTTTAAAGAAGGAATTTAAGAAGGCTAAAGAAGCAACCTTTGGGTTTACATAACTGACAAAAGTGTTATCTGGAGGCTTCTCCTTCTCTCATTGGCTTATAGTTGAGATATTGCTATATTGCATCTATCAATTTTGGAAACTCAGAGTGAATTTTTTTAAATTGACAGCACATTTCCGGTTCATGTATTAACAATGTTCCTCCAAAGATCTTCAAGGATCTAGAATTTTTTTCATCCCTGAATTTTGAATAAAATGAATCCTTCAAAAAAATGCTCCATGTTTATCATTCAGTTCCAGTACCTTTTATCTGTTACAGAAACTGTAGACTCCTCCCCCTCCACACCCCCAAGCATCCAGTCCAAGTACCCTCATCTGTGGCCACACTTGTTATTTACCATTAAAACAAATAGACAAAGAACAGTGTATCAAAGTCATTTCAAAAGTTATGAATAGGAAACAAAAAGCAAGCATAATAAAAACAGAAATACTCAACTTAAGAAATAGTACCAGAAACCCAAAAATCAAAAGGAGAAAATCATGACATATTTATTATTACAGTAAAACAAGCTAATTGGAAAAAGTTAAATAAAAAAGTTTAAGGGTGAACTTAAATTTTAAAAAATGGAACAAACTGATACCACAAGAGTCAAGAAGCTTACTTATTGACAAGCTAAAGTAACAATAAAACTTAAAACTAGATAAGAAAACATTAGTAACATTAAAACAAAAAGAAAGACAATAGATTTTTTAAAATATAAGCAAAGAAAGGAAATAAAATTATAAGAATAAACATAGAAAATGAGTGTAAGTTAAAATAGCAAAGAAGAGAAAAAATTAAGAACCAAAATCTCAGACATAAAATCGTATATCCAAGGTAAAGCAGGTAAAATTAGTGTAAAGTAAAGAGAACTATAAATCAGAATGAAAAAATACACTGTAACTCAAAAATACAAATATTTTTAAGGCTAAGGTGTTAAAAATAAATGTTTAATAAGAATGAAACACTCTTTTAAAGGAAAAAATTGACAATAGTGTTCAATTCTAATGTAATCCTCTGGGTTAAAGGACCTTCACGCTGGTTCCAGCTGAAGGGTGAAGGCAGAATCAACAGAATAAAAGCACAACAGGGTCTCTGTCCTCCACTGATGGTAACACAAATGCCATGTTCTTGGTTCTGACTCAGCTGGAAGTGGTTAGGTCCCCATGGACTCTCTGTTGTTCACTAGATCATGTCTGACTCTTTGCAACCCCATGGACCGCAGCACGCAAGGCTCCCCTGTCCTTCACTATCTCTTGGAGTTTGCTCAAACTTATGTCTATTAAATGAGTGATGCCATCCAACCATCTCATCTTCCTTTCCTCCTGCTCTCAATCTTTCCCAGCATTAGGGCCTTTTCCAATGAGTCAGATCTTCCAGTCAGGTGGTCAAAGTATCAGAGCTTCAGCTTCAGATCAGTCCTTCCAATGAATATTTAGGCTTGATTCCCTTTAGGACTGACTGCTTTGATCTCCTTGCTGTCCAAGGGACTCTCAAGAATCTTCTCCAACACCACAGTTCAAAAGCATCAAATCTTCAGTGCTCAGCCTTCCTTATGGTCCAATTCTTGCATCCATACATGACTACTGGAAAAATAATAGCTTTGACTATACAGACCTTTGTTGGCAAAATGATGTCTCTTGACTTTTAATATGCTGTCTAGGTTTGTCATAACTTTTCTTCCAAGGAGCAAGCATCTTTTAATTTCATGGTTTCTGTCACCATCTGAAGTGATTTTGGAGCCCAGGAAAATAAAATCTGTCACTGTTTCCACTTTTTCCTCATCTATTTGCCATGAAGTGATGGGACTGGATGCTAAGATCTTAGATTTTTGACTGCTAAGCCAGCTTTTTCACTCTCCTCTTGTCACCCTCATCAAGAGGCTATTTAGTCTCTCTTCACTTTCTGCTATTAAAGTGGTATCATGTGCATATCTGAGGTTGTTGATATTCTCCCAACAATCTTGATTCCAGCTTGTGATTCATCCAGCCCAGCATTTTGCATAATGTACTCTGCATATAAGTTAAATAAGCAGGGTGACAATATACAGCCTTGATATACTCCTTTCCCAATTTTGAACCAATCCACTGTACCATATCCAGTTCTAATTATTGTTTCTTGACCTGCATACAGGTTTTAGGTAAGGTGATCGGGTATTCCTTTCTCTTTAAGAAGTTTCCAGTTTGCTGTGATTCACACAGTCAAGGGCTTTAGCATAGTCAATGAATTAGAAGTAGATGTTTCTCTGGAATTCCCTTGCTTTTTCTATGATCCAGCAGATGTTGGCGATTTGATCTCTGGTTCCTTTGTCTTTTCGAAATCCAGCTTGTACACCTGGAAGTTCTCAGTTCATATACTGCTGAAGCCTAGCTTGAAGGATTTTGAGCATAACCTTGCTAGCATGTGAAATGAGCACAATTGTACAGCAGTTTGAACATTCTTTGGCACTGTCTATCTTTGGGATTAGAATGAAAACAGACCTTTTCCAGTCCTGTGGCCACGGCTGAGTTTTCCAAATTTCCTGACATATTGAGGGCAGCACTTTAACAGCATCATCTTTTCAGATTTGAAATAGCTCAGGTGGAATTCTATCACCTCCACTAGCTTTGTTCGTAGTAAAGCTTTCTAAGGCCCACTTTGTCTTCACACTCCAGGATGTCTGGCTCTAGGTGAGTAACCACACGATCATGGTTATCCAGGTCATTAAGACCTTTTTTGTATAGTTCTTCTGTGTATTCTTGCCACCTCTTCTTAATCTCTTCCGATTTTTTAGGTCCTTGCCATTTCTGTCCTTTATTGTGCCCATCTTTCCATGAAATATTCCCTTAGTATCTTCAATTTTCTTGAAGAGATTTCTAGTCTTTGCCATTGTATTGTTTTCCTCTATTTCTTTGCATTGTTCATTTAGAAGGTTTTGTTACCTCTCCTTGCTATTGTCTGGAACTCTGCATTCAGTTGGGTATATCTTTCCCTTTCTCCTTTGCCTTTTGCTTCTCTCAGTTTTTAATTCAATAACCACTTTGCCTTCTTGCATTTCTTTTTCTTTGTGATGGTTTTGGTCACCACCTCCCGTACAATGTTAGGAACCTCCATCCATAGTTTTTCAGGCACTCTATCTACCAGATCTAATCCCTTAAATCTATTTGTCACCTCCACTGTGGATCAAATCAAATCATAAGGGACTTGATTTAGCTGATATCTGAATGGTCTAGCGGTTTTCCCTACTTTCTTCAATTTAAGCCTGAATTTTTTTTTAAGCCTTCAGTTCAGTTCAGTTCAGTCGCTCAGTTGTGTCCGACTCTTTGCGACCCCATGGACTGCAGCACGCCAGGCCTCCCTGTCCATCACCAACTCTGGGGGTCCACCCAGACCCATGTCCATTGTGTCAGTGATGCCATCCAACCATCTCATCCTCTGTCGTCCCCTTCTCCTCCTGCCCTCAATCTTTCCCAGCATCAGGGTCTTTTCAAATGAGTCAGCTGTCTCCATCAGGTGGCTAAAGTACTGGAGTTTCAGCTTCAACATCAGGCTCTCCAATGAACACCCAGGACTGATCTCCTTGCAGACCAAGGACTCTCAAGAGTCTTCTCCAATTGATGTTCAAATACATCAATTCTTCTACACTCAGATTTCTTTATAGTCCAACTGTCACATCCATACATGACCACTGGAAAAACCATAGTCTTGACTAGACAGACCTTTGTTGGCAAAGTAATGTCTCTGCTTTTTAATATGCTGTCTAGATTGGTCATAACATTCCTTCCAAGGAGCAAGCATCTTTTAATTTCATGGCTGCAGTCACCATCTGCAGTGATTTTGGAGCCCAGAAAAATAAAGTCTGACACTTTCCACTGTTTCCCCATCTATTTGCCATAAAGTGATGGGACCAGATGCCATGACCTTAGTTTTTTGAATGTTGAGCTTTAAGCCAACTTTTTCACTCTCCTCTTTCACTTTCATCAAAAGGCTCTTTAGTTCCTCTTCACTTTCTGCCATAAGGGTGGTGTCATCTTTTAAGCCTTAATTTTGTAATAAAGAGTCAATGATCTGAGCCACAGTCAGCATCCGGTCTTGTTTTTGCTGACTCTATAGAGCTTTTCCATCTTTGGCTGCAAAGAATATAATCAATCTGATTTCAATATTGACCATCTGGGGATGTCCATGTGTACAGTCATCTCTTGTGTTGTTGGAAGAGAGTGTTTGCTATGACCAGTTTTTTCTTTTGGCAAAAGTCTGTTAGCCTTTGCCCTGATTCATTTTGTACTCCATGGCCAAACTTGCCTGTTACTCCAGGTATCTTGACTTCCTTCTTTTACATTCCAATCCTCATATGATGAAAAGGACATCTTTTTTTGGTGTTAGTTCTAGAAGGTCTTGTAGGTCTTCATAGAATCATTCAACTTCAGCTTCTTCAGCACTCATGCTTGGGGCATAAACTTGGATTACTGGGATGTTGAGTGGTTTGCTTTGGAAACAAACTGAGATTATTCTGTTTTTGAGATTGCATCCAAGTACTGCATTTCGGACTCTTGTTGACTATAAGGGCTGCTCCATTTCTTCTAAGGGATTCTTGCCCCATAGTACTCGATATAATGGTCATCTGAATTAAATTGGCCCATTCCCATCCATTTTAGATCACCAATTCCTAAAATGTCAATAATAACTCTTGCCATATCCTGCTTGACCACATCGAATTTATGTTGATTATGGACCTTGAGTCATGTTTGGATTTGAGAGCTGGACCAAACGAAAAAAACTGAGCACCAGAGAATTGATTCTTTTGGTGTTGGAGAAGACTCTTGAGAGTTCCTTGGACTGTAAGGAGATAAAACCAGTCAATCCTAAAGGAAATCAGTCCTGAATATTGATTGGAAGGACTAATGCTGAAGTTGAAGCTCCAATACTTTGGCCACCTGATGCGAAGAGCTGACTCATTGAAAAGACCCTGATCTGGGAAAGATTGAAGGCAGGAGGAGAAGGGGACAACAGAGGGTGAGATGGTTGGATGGCATCACCGACTTGGTGGACATGAGTTTGAGCAAGCTCTGGGAGTCGGTGATGGACAGGGAAGCCTAGCGTGCTGCAGTCCATGGGGTTGCAAAGAGTCAGACACGACTGAGCGGCTAAACTGAACTGATGGACTTGACATTCCAGGTTCCTATGCAATGTTGTTCTTTACCACATTGGACTTCACTTTCACCACCAGACACATCCTCAACTGAGCATCATTTCCACTTGGCCCAGCCTCATCATTCTTTCTGAAGCTATCTCTGCTCTTCCCTAGTAGCATATTGGACACCTACCAACCCAGGGAGCTCATCTTCTGGTATCATATTTTTTTGCCTTTTCATACTGTTCATGGGGTTCTTCTTACTAAATTATCTGTTGTTTTGGAAATATCTTTATTTTTCATGAGATACATATGTTAACATGTAATGGCATTATTATTTTTAAAAATAAATTAATAAATATTTAAATTTACAATCAGAATCCAAGCCTTTCAAATCTCCCACCCCACCATTACTGCCACCATCTCTACCACCAAGAATGTTTCTTGTTGAGTAGGAATGAGGCTATGTCTAGGAGTGTTCATTCTTAATAATTCCTTTGGGATGATTCTGATCCAGGTAGTCCTCAGACTACACTTTGGATGGGAGCTCTCTATAGTCCTTCATACCCCAAAATATAAATAGGAAAGAAGGGGAGAGAAATACATTATTATAGGGTCAAGAAAGAGATTTCCAAATGGCATTTTTGTCTCTTCTGAGTAGATTTCAGAGTCAGTTAGGTGACCTCTCCAAAGATAAGTCTTTCAAGTTAATGCCTGAAAGTGTCATGGCTTCCTCACCTGTCCTTAAACCTGCCCCTCTGGCCGGGCATTTAGCTGTGTTTGAACTCAGTGTTTCCTTTGGTAAAGCTTTCCCCCATTACAGTCACTTCTCAGAGGATTTATAACCTTCAAGGTAAAGGTCCCTGAAACAAACCCCGGAGGATGTTCCCCACCATAGACTCATTAAGAGCACTTCAGGTACCTTAATGTCCCCAGTCCCTGGATTTATTACAACATGATAAAGCCTCTTTTTAGAAAGCATACTCTTAGTTCCATTTATCCAGCAGGCTTTTTCAAAAAAGAGATTAGAAGTAAAATGATTTGAGATGGAATCAAAGAATTTTATCTTTTTAATTAGTATGTTAAACACAGGAACACCTAATACAAATATTTGACTCTGTGGTTGAGCATTCGCTCTGAGGTCACCAAGGGAAATTTATAGGGAACTCTAAAGGCCCTCACAATGATTGTCTTGGGTTATGACTTCTCGAATTGCTCTTCATTGCCAATAGCACTGCATTTGGACATAAATAAAATTTGCTGAATTAGGGCACTGTTCTGGTTACAATGTTTAATCTTCACTTTAAATGAGCTGTAGTCATTGAAGCCTTTTGTTTCATGGAAGAGGGTACCTTTACACTGGGTAAGCTCTTTTTATACAGCCTAATGACTCACTAATTCAAAATCCTTTCTGGATCAATGCCAGGCTGGTCTGGTCAACATGGGGAGGGGAGGAAGCAGAAAACTTTTCAAAAAATATTTTAGGCTGGGAACTATGCTCAGTATTTTGTAATAACCTATAAGAAAAAAGAATTGAAGAATATATATGTGTGTATATATATGAATCACTTTGCTATATAACTGAAACTAATATAACATTGTAAATCGACTATACTTCAATAACAAAATTTCATTTTAAAAATAAAAAAACAAGACAAAACAAAATTTTAGGTTAGTAAAATTCTACAGTGCATCATTTATCATTAAACAAGGAGTAGGGTGCATGAGTGTGTGGTCCATTCTGGAACACCTTTAAATGAACTTTTGCCTCTCTACTCAGTTTTTACTTAGGGCTATCTTTAAATCCTGTGTTGGACAGAACCCTGAAATGGCTCCCTTTTACAACACACTCCTCCCGTATCACTCCAAAGATTACTGTCCCCCTGCACAGTATGTGAAAGTCTTTATTTCATCTTTGCATCTCCAGGCTAAAACCCAGAGCCTGGTACATGGTCTATATTCATTAAAAGTCTGTTGAATGATGGACAGATGGATGGAGAGAATACAGAATCATCAATTTAACACATCTTTAAAGTATATATCTTCTTATGAAGGTATAGAGGACTGTTGGGCAATGTCATTAACGTGTAAGGATTAAGTTAATTAAATTCCTTGGAAGGAATTAAAGTGACAAAGAATTTGAGCAGAAAAGAGAGGAAAAGGCAGGCCTGGCTTAGGACATCAAAGAGCAGTCAGAAGCAAAATGAGAATTTTGTACACATGGTAGACTGGAGTGAAGATGTAAAGAACCCCAGTGAATTTTCCAAACTGGAATCACACCACTGTTCTGGCTGGAGGCTTTGTCTCTCTTGAACTTTAGGAAAATAATTTCCTTTCTATTCATCCTCCGCTCCAGTTTCAAGTCCCTGAAAAGCCTAACTGTCCTCAAATAGCCTAACTATTCTAGCAAAGAAATGTTTGTCAGACTTATTTTGAGCATATGGGGAGGGAGGATATAGGATGGTGTATCTCTGAGAGAGGGATGGAAACAGTCAAGACAGGCATCAGCAGTGGCCCTCAGCCATACAATCTGAACACCTTATTTGATTTCCCAGTTTCTGCTAGACATGCCATCTTCCTCTCTGAAAACAATGCTACTTCACCACCATAAAGGTGACCGTTGCAGGAATTCCCTGGTGGTCCAGTGGTTAGGACTCCGCATTTCCACTGCAGGGGTCTCAGGTTTGATGCCTGGCTGGGGAACTAAGATCCCCATGGGCTTCCCTGGGGGCTCAGCTGGTAAAGAGTCTGCCTGCAGTTCAGGAGACCTGGGTTCGATCCCTGGGTTGGGAAGATCCCCTGGAGAAGAGAACGGCTACCCACTCCTGTATTCTGGCCTGGAGAATTTCATGGACTGTCCATGAATTTCATGGAATTTCATGGAATTCCATGGGGTCGCAAAGAATCAGACACAACTGAGCGACTTTTGCTTTCATACCGAGAGGAGCAGCCAAAAAAAAAAAAGACTTTTGCATTTATTGTTTCTCTAATAAAAACAACAGTAATTTAGAGCCTGCTTACTGATGGAGAAATTGTTAAAAACATTATAGACTACTATACAACACCTTAAATGAGGTTGATATGTCTACCAATATGAAAAGTTCTCAAAGCCATATTGTTAAATGAGAAGAGCTAATCTGGGTGGCCCCCTTACCTGGTTTTCCATTTTCAGCTTCCCTGGTTGCTCAGTTGGTAAAGTGTGGGAGACTCGGGTTCAGTCCCTGGGTCAGGAAGATCCCCTGGAGAAGGAAATGTCAACCCATTCCACTAATCTTGTCTGGAGAATTCCATGGACAGAGAAGCCTGGTTGGGCTACAGTCCGTGGGGTCACAAAGAGTTGGACATGACTGAGTAACTAACACTTTCACTTTTCAATTGGGAAAAAGTATGCTGTCTCACCCATTTTTAAAAAACACACATGTCAACAATATATTTTGGATATGTGCATATTTGTAAAATCATACAAATAGACCTAGCAGCACCTCACTGCTCATGGTAGTTGATCCTGGAAAGGGGATTAGGACCAGTCAGAGGCAAATGGATCAAAGGTGACTTTTGCCTTATCTATATGGGTGCTGGGGGCAAAAGGGAAAAAAAACTCAAATTATGGCCTTTCCTTACATCTGGTGGGCCTCGCCTACTCCTGGCCTACTGGGTCATTATCTTCAAAGGCTAGAACCAGTGTATTTGCACTTTACAGAGTCTAACTCTCTGTTTTCCAATAAAGTTGCTAGATGTGGTTATGAGCACTTGAAATGTGGTTAGTCCCAATTGCAATATGTTATAAGTCTAAAAAAATACAGGGATTGGACCCAGGTCTCTTGCATTGTAGGCAGATTCTTTACTATCTGAGCCACCAGGGAAGCCAAAAATATACATCAAGATTCAAAGATGTAGTACAGAAAAAAAAGTAAAATATCTCCTTAATAATTTTGCATATTGATTATATGTTGAAATCATATGCTAAATATATTATTTAAATTAATTTTCTTGTTTCTTTTACTTTTAAAAATGTGACTACTTAAATTATACCATATGGCTAAATGTTACATTTCTATTGGACAGTTCTAGTCTAGGTGATGAAAACTGTAAACATGCCAATTACATGAATAAATTTATATCTGGAACATTTTTTTCTATTAAAGAAAACTTAGATCTATACTTCAGCAACTTTGAATCCCTTTTGACTAGTTTGCATTCAAAAAAGTACACTGAGTAGATATGTCCAGAACTTCAGACTGAGCTTCAGTTTCTCATTCTGTACAAGAATCTACTTGTAAGATGATAGAATTAAAAGGGACCCCCTTTTTAAGATCCTTCATCTGACAATGCCTATATGTGAAGTCATCTTTAGGAGGCGGCCTAAACCAAATTATCCTCTTACTCCCCCCAGCTATTCAATGACCCTTGTAAGACCCAATAAATGTGAGTGCTCTTCTCCTCCTTCCTCAATTCAGCACTAAAAAGGCACTCATTCAACTATCAATTGCACCACGCCGATTTCTTAAATGATTTTTTTTTTCAGGTTAACTCCACTTAATACATGATCTCTTTCAGGGTTTTTTTCCTTCTGGATTTGTTTAAGCTTTTTCATCATACTCTTTCCAAATCAACACCTCATTCTCCAAGCACCCTCTTCCATGCGCCCCTCTCCTCCCCGCTGCCCACCCACTGTGTTTGCTGCAAATACAGGCTTCCGAGAAAACTACTTGATGCAGCTTTGGCGATTTGGACATAGCTCTTCATATTCGAATCACCATTTCCTTATATGTTCTAATTTCACTTTCAAGTTCTTTTTCCTTGGTTATTTGGTTCTCAAATTACAGATCACTTTTTCCAGAACGATGGTAAAAGTGATTTTAGTGCACGTTGTAGCAGTGAAGTATTTTCTGCGTCCTTTATTATACAAGTAAGACTGCCTGCTAAGTCATTTCAGTCGTGTCTGACTCTGCAATCCTATGGACTGTAGCCCTTCCAGCTCCTCTGTCCACGGGATTCTCCAGGCAAGAATACTGGAGTGGGTTGCCATTTCCTCCTCCAGAGCATCTTCCTGACCCAGGGACTGAACCCCTGTCTCTTATGTCTCCTGCACTGGTTGCCAGGTTCTTTACCACTAGCTCCACCAGGGAAGCCCAAGTAGTTATATACAAGCAGTTGAGCTGAACATTCAAGATCTGTTCAATTCCCTTCAGGCAAATTAATCTTCTTCTTTTTCTTTTTTCTAAAAAAAGTAATTGAGCCAGACTTTTTTTTTCTTCTCTCTAACATAAACAAAAGTTTCTGCCTAACTCTCAGTTGATAGGGGACCTTAACAAAATAATGAAAAGTAACATTTACTTAGTCCTTATTATAAGCCTCATACTGATCCACGCACTTGACATTTAATATTTTTAACAATGATTCCCCAGCCTGTTCAAGAGGAAATCGCTGGGCAAAAGTACTAGTTCATTATCTTGTCTTTCTATTTGTTCTTTTTTCTTTTGTGTACCCAGGCAAAACTTTGTCCCAGGTTTCACAATCCCTGGTTTTGAATATTCACACCCAAAGTCACTAATCTTTCTTGTTAACACCTTATAGTTTGGCCCTTGATTAATTCAATCAGTGATTAGCACTTCTACAATGAGTGTTAATCTCTCTTTTAAAATACCTCAAAGCTGGGCCCTTTGCTGAGGCTTTCTGCCCTAACCACATTATACAGGACAGGATTTCCCTATTGTGAGCGATATCTACAAAGCATTTCCCATGCACACCACCAGCTTGGGAAAGGCCTGCTTCAGAGTCTGCTGGTACAGCTGAAGCCTGGAATTATAGGCTCAGGTTTGCATCCACCACATGCCCTAAACTCCAATTATGTGTGACTCTTGCTGCTGCTGCTGCTAAGTCGCTTCAGTCGTGCCAGACTCTGTGCGACCCCATAGACGGCAGCCCACCAGGCTCCGCCGTCCCTGGGATTCTCCAGGCAAGAACACTGGAGTGGGCTGCCATATGACTCTTAAGTCTGTTCAAAGCAGCTGGCCAGATACTTCAACACCAAAAGTGAATAAACCTCCAGAGGGCACCCTCAGGATTCTGGGCCTGACAGAGCCCTGCTAGAAAGAGCTCTCTGTTTCCTAGCTGCCCAGATGCTAAGCTGCTCCAGTGTGAGAAATAGAGCCTTCACAGAAGCAGCCAGCACAGCCCCAATAGCCTCAGCTGGCAGGTGTGAAGGTTTTCAGCTCCCCAAGAGCAGTTCTCTCCCTGAGTGGATGCAAACTAACAAGTAATTTGGGTGATTCACCCTATGCTGTCCTTTCTATTTCACAAGTGAGGATATGGGTTTACCTTAGAAAGTATCTGTCTGGTAAGTAGAAAGGCCTGGGAAGGCACCCCACGTGAAGAAAGACAAACAGAACAAGCTCACTTCTTCTTTTCCATGCAAAGGACAACAGCTTTGATCTCGGTTTCCTGGTGGGTGGTCACTTTCATTGGAGTGCTGCATTTTCAACACTTCATATGAAGATCATATGAAGGCAAACTTCTCCATGCTCCCTGCTGCTTATAGACTCGTAGGGCATTTCTCTCAACTTGAAAGAGTGTTCTAAGAAATCTTTCCAACTAATTTGAATATTTTCCTCTATAGCACAACAGTATTATAAAGCACAAAGATCAAGTGTAGTTTGGGGGCCTCTCAGATGGCATAGTGGTAAAGAATCTGCCTGCTACTTCAGGAGACATAAGAGACACAGGATCGATCCCTGGGTCATGAAGATCCCCTGGAGTGGGAAATATCAACCTGCTCCAGTATTCTTGCCTGAAAAATTTAATTAACAGAGGAGACTGGTGGGCTACAGCCCATAGGGTTGCAAAGAGTCAGACACGACTGAAGACGCACCTTTAGCATACATCTGCGCATCGTTAACCCAATCTTCCTACTCATCAACTCTTTGACATAGGTGAAGCAAATATCTTCATTCCATTTCACAGATAAGGAGGTGGAAGCCCAAAGAGATCCACTGTCTGACCTCAATCACATAGACACATTATTGAGTGGAAAGTGAAAGTCGCTCAGTCGTGTAGGACTCTTTGTGACCCCATGGACCATTACAGTCCAAGGAATTCTCCAGGCCAGAATACTGGAGTGGGTAGCCTTTCCCTTCTCCAGGGGATCTTCCCAACCCAGCGATCAAACCCAGGTCTCCCGCATTGCAGGCGGATTCTTTACCAGCTGAGCCACCAGGGTGGAGTTGAGACCTAAACTCAGGTCCGCCCAGTTTACATGACAAGAGCATAATCACTGAGTTTTACTGAGTTCTTCCTTAATCCATGGGATCAGATTTTGGTGTGAGCTAGTTATTAGCAGCAGACCAATGGTTAGAGTAAAAAAAAAATAGGTAAGCAGTATAGCTGCTCTGGCATAAAGGGAGCATGTACTTCTCCATGGTCAAGTCAGGGAATTGCAGGTAGCCTCCAGTAATGCAAAGACCCTTGGAACTGAGGTAGAGAGAGGTGAGAATCCCAAAGGAGCAGCCAAGGGCAATCATGAGTGAGAGTGTGTTCTCATTATGCTTTACCCTCACATTCTTGGACCACTGAATAGTTCTTGAGCTTTAAATCTGGGGTAGTGAAGGGCTTAATAAAACACAGATTCCTTGTCCTACATATTCCTATGAATCAAAATCCGTGAGAGTGAGACCAGGGGATGCACATTTGAATAAGCTTCCAAGGGATGCTGAGCACGCTTGGAGAAGCAAGGGCAGACTGCAGCGCAGATCTGCAGGTGTGTGTGGCTTCCTGCAGCAAAGACAGCTCAGAATTGAATGAGAGCAGATGGGCAATAAGAAAGCTTTCTCATGAGCTGAAACAGGAAAAGACAGGAATAAGAAGTATGAAAGTGCAAGGAACGAGAGTCCTGAGTTCTCACGGAGATGGCTCCAGCACCATAGAGGTGCAGGCAAGGTCAGAGAGAGGACCTGGCTACCTGGGCATCTACTACCAAACTGAGATGGTGGACCAACTAACAGAGTCCTGCTGTAGTGGGCAGAGGAATTGGACAAGAGAGGGCAACATCAAGGAAGAGACTTTCTTATATATTTTGTACCAAGCCTTTCATTGGTACTACCTACAGAGACACACAAATTATCAAAAAATATGTTTTTAAACAGGAGCAATAGAAGTCTTTATACTTTAGGAAAAGGCAACTTCAGAAAGGATGTACATATATGATCATTTGTTGAGACAGGTAAGAGATGACAAGGCTCAGTCTTATGCACTAAAGGAAGACATTTGTCAGAGGCAGACTGGAGACCCTGGGGGTTATTTTGGAGGGCTATTAGGAAGACAAGGCTACAGTTGATATCTTATATGCCCTCACTAAATCTCAGACCCCTCATCTGTAAAATGGAGATAATACATTACTTTTGACACAGGACTGTTGAGAGAATTAAATGAGATAATGTATATAATGGCTTCCCTGGTAGCTTAGAGGTTAAAGCGTCTGCCTGCAATGCAGGAGACCCGGGTTTGATCCCTGGGTTGGGAAGATCCCCTGGAGAAGGAAATAGGAACCCACTCCAGGATTCTTGCCTGGAGAATCCCATGGACAGAGGAGCCTGGTGGGCTACAGTCCACGGGGTTGCAAAGAGTCGGACACGACTGAGCAACTTCACTTTCCATGTATATAATAATGTGTATGATGAGTTTAACAGGTTAACAGGCATATAGTAAGTGCTACTATTACAGCTCATGTCATAGGACTGTCAAATAAACTAAGTGAAATAATGACTGCAAAACTCTTGACACAGCACCAGCACCTAGTAAATGCTCCATTAATGGTAACTAAAAACAGTATTTTAAAATTTAAAATAACATTAGATAGTATAAGAGAAAAATAGGAACAAAGAAAAGAGCGAGGACTAGAAAACAGTAACAAAGTAATCCAACTATATCAATAATCACTTTAAAATGTCATTGGTATAAATACACCAATGAAAGGACAGAGATTGTCAGTGCAGATCAAAAAACAAGACCCAACTATATGCTGCCTACAAGAAATACACTTTAAAGACACAAATAGAATTAAAGTACATGGATGGAGGAAGAACGTAGCAAACTAATACTAATCATAAGAAAGAGTAGGTGTATTAATTTCAGACAGAACAGACTTCAGATTGAATCTGCTGGCAGTGCAGGAGACTTGGGCTTGATCCCTGGGTCAGGAAGATCCTCTAGAGAAGGAAATGGCAGTCCACTCCAATAATCTTGCCTGGAAAATCCCATGGACAGAAGAGCCTGGCGGGCTGTAGGCCATAAGGTCACAAAAGAGTGGGCACAACTGAGCGATTAAACAACAGACTTCAAAGCAAGGACAGTTACGTGAGATAAAGAAAGGTATTACATAATGATAAAGGGGTCAATTCTCCAAGAAAACATAGCAATCTTTAATGTGTGCGCACCTAACAATAGAACATCCATCTACAAGAGACAAAAACTAACAGAACTGCTAGGAGAAATGGACGAATCCACAGTGATAGTTGGAAAGGTGAACACCTCTATCAGAAATGGACAGATCCAGCAGGCAGAAAATCAATGAGCACATTCTGAACTCAACAATACCATCAACCAACTGGATATAGTCAACATCTATAGACAACTTCACCCAGCAATAACAGAACATACATTCTTCTCAAGCTCACATGTAACAGTTACCAAGATAGACCACATTCTGGGCCATAAAATAGACTTTAAAAAATTTAAAAGAAGGACTTCCCTGGTGATCCAGTGGCTAAGACTCCACACTCTCCATGCAGGGGGTCCAGGTTTGATCCCTGGTCAGGGAACTAGATCCCACATGCCAAAACTTAGATCCTGCATGTGGCAACATTGATTAAAGGGTCTGTGTGCCACAACGGAGACTTGGCAGTTGTAAGTCTTTATTTTAAAAAATAAATGTTTTCTTTTTAATTTAAAAGGAGAAAAATCATAAAATGTGTGCTCTTAGACACAACGGAAAGGAATTAAATTAGAAATAAAAAGATAACTGGAAAATCCCCAAATACCTGGAGATTAAACAACACAATTATAAATTACACATGGGTCAAAGAAGAAATCTTAGTTAGAAGAAATTAATTTTTGAACTGAATGAAAATTAAAATACAACTTATCAGAATTTGTGAGATGCCGTGAAAGCAGTGCTTAGTGGGAAACTTATTGCATTAAGTATACTAGAAAAGAAAATCTAAAATCAATAATCTAAGCTACCACCTTACAAAACTAGAAAAAGAAGAGCAAATTAAATCCAAATTAACTAGAAGAATAAGAATAAGAGAAGAAATCAATTAAATTGAAAATAGGAAATCAATAGAGAAAATCAATAAACCCCAAAGCTAGTTCTTTAAAAAGATCAATAAAATCCATAAATCATTAGCCAGGCTAAGAAAAAAAAAGACACAAATTGTTAATCTAGAAATGAAATTGAGGATGTCACTACAAATCTCATGGGCATTAAAAGGATAATAAATGAATATTATGAACAACTCTTTGCCCACAAATTTGAGCCCATATGCCACAACTAAGACCCAACACACCCAAAGAAAGAACCTGATTTTAAAATGGGTAAAAGATCTAGTGATACCTCACTACAGAAGATATGGCAAATAACCATATCTATGAAAAGATGCTCAAAAGAATTTATCACTTGGGAGCTGCAAATTAAAACAATGAGATGCTACTACAAACCTATTTGAAAGGTCATAATCTAAAACTCTAATGACACTAAATGCTGGTGAGGATATGGAGCAACAAGAACTCTCATTCGCTGCTGGTGAGAATGAAAAACGGTACGGCCTCTCTGGAGGACCGTTTGGCAGTTTCTTAACAAAACTAAATACATTCTTACCATAAGATCAAGCAATTGTACTCTTTGGTATTTACCCAAATGAAATGAAAACTTATGTCCACATGAAAACCTGCCCATGAATGTTTATAGCAGCTTTATTCATAATTGCCAAAATGGAAGCCACTGGATTACCTTCACTAGGTGAATGGATAAACTGTGGTATATGCCGATAATGAAATAGTATTCAGCCCTAAAAAGAAATGAGCAGCTGAGGAGGCTATGCTTGTGTAGGGGCAGAGGGTATAAGAGAGATCTCCATACTTGCCACTTAGTGTTTTTGCGAACCTGAAACTGCTCTAAAATATAAAGTCTATTTTCTTTTAAAAATAACAACATTAGATAGACAAAATGTCATAGCACTTGGTCTTCTAAAATGGTTTCAAATTCCTACTGAAGATTTTAAAAAATCCACGAGGACTTCCCTAGTGGTCCAGTGGTTAAGAATCCGCCTGCCAACGCAAGGGACACAGGTTCCCTTCCTGGTCCAGGAAGATCTTCCCTGCTGCAGAGCAGCTGAGCCCGTGCACCACAGCTGCTGAGTCCTCGCCTTCTAGAGCCCGTGCTCTGCAACAAGAGAAGCCACCGCAAGCGAACACCCCAACACAGAGTAGCCACCACTCACCGCAACGAGAGCAACTGGAGAAAGCCCATGCGCAGCACCAATAAAGGGCCAGCACAGCCAAACCTAAAAAAGTAAAAACAGAAACTTCTTCAAAAAAATTAAATAAAGAGATCCACATGGTGACCATGTTATAAGAGGAAAAATTTAAAGATCGATATTCTTAACTTTCGTGTCCAAAAAAATACTGAGGGGTAAAAACTAAAAGAAACAACTTTCAAAGCCCACAAGAGATCAGAGCACGTGACTCTGATTTTATTGAGAAAACGCTGGTCAGGCTAAGAAGAGAGATGATAAAGAGCACCAGCAGCGGAGCACAATCAACCTAATTATAGTGAGACTCTGAGACTTTGCCCCGCGTCTTTGAGTTTTCTAACAGGTCAAGAAACAGCAGTTCAGTAACACTATTCTTGGTTGGAAAGGCAAAGAGTCTCATAAAGTTAAGGAACGGAGGAGAGCTTCGAGAGGTCAGTCCTGAGTCTGGTGGTATTCAAAGAGTCTACTGGGGAAGAGTCTTCAATACAGAAAGAAAGAAGGGTACTACCAAGGCTGTGGAGAGGTCAGAGGGGAGAGGAAGTTCCCCAAGAACTTCTCTGGGAAGAAGTTTTATTTTAATCTCTCTGGGAAGAAGAGAATATTTCTCCTCTCCGAGCTGGAGAAATATTGGTCTGAATGTTCTGACCTTGTTGAAGTAAGAGACAGGAGAAGCAGAAACAAAGAATAGATGGGCACTTCTCCTCTCATTTCCCTGAATATACTGTGATTCTCTCTTTTCTTCAGCAATTTATATTATAGAGTGCCTACCGTGAGCTGGGGCTTCCCTGGTGGCTCAGACAATAAAGAATCCACCTGCAGTGCAGAAGACCCAGATTTGATCCCCAGGTCAGGAAGATCCCCTGCAGAAGGCAATGGCAACCCACTCCAGTATTCTTGCCTGGAGAATCTCATGGACAGAGGAGCCTGGCAGGCTACAGTCCATGGGACACAACTGAGCAACCAACATTTTCCCTTCTTTACCACAAGCTAGGCTGTGTGGGCTAGGGGCTGGGAGTGCAGCAATAAGTGAAGTCCTTGCTCTCACAGAGGAAAATAATAATATAATAAATAGAAATGTATCATATATCAGGATATGAGAGGTGCTGAGAAGGAAAACTGGCAATGGAAATGGCAACCTATTCCAGTATCCTTGCCAGGATAATCCCATGGATAGAGGAGCCTGGCGGGCTACAGTCGATGGGGTAGCAAAGAGTCAGACACAACTGAGTGACTGAGCACATGAAAGAAAATAAGGTCAGTAAGTGATAGTGATTGCAGCCATGAAGTTAAAAGCCACTTGCTCCTTGGAAGCAAAGCTATGACAAACCCAGACAGCATATTGAAAAGCAGAGACATCGCCAACAAAGGTCTGTATAATCAAAGTTATTATTTCTCCAGTAGCTGTGTATGGATGTGAGAGGTGGACCATAAAGAAGGCTGAGCACAGAAGAATTGATGCTTTTGAACTGTGGTGTTGGAGAAGACTCTTGAGAGTCCCTTGGACTGCAAGGAGATCCAACCAGTCAATCCTAAAGAAATCAACCTGAATATTCATTGGAAGGACTGATGATGAAGCTGAGGCTCCAATACTTTGGAGCTGAAGCTCCAATACTACCTGATGCGAAGAGCTGACTCATAGAAATGACCTTGATGCTGGGAAAGATTGAAGGTAGGCGAAGAAGGGGACGACAGATGACGAGATGGCTGGATGGCATCACCGACTCAATGGACGTGAGTTTGAGCAAGCTATAGGAAATGGTGAAGGACAGGGAAGCCTGGTGTGCTGTGGTCCATGGGGTCGCAAAGAGTCAGACACAACTGAGTGACTGAACAAGAACAATGACAAATGACAGTGATAAAGTGATGGGGTGCTGTTTTATATGAGGGAAGGTTTCTGTGAGGGGGTGAGGTCCGAGCAGAGCCTGACTGACGGGTTCTCAAATACTCAGCCGTATCATTAATAGGCATGTGGTAAATGTTTCTTGTGATGCTGAGTCTTCAAATATTATTGCACTGAAAAAGTGAAAATGTGGTACCCAACTGGAAAAAAAAATTAGGGACAGGGAGACCAGGAAATGACAAGCAGAAGAGGATGGTGAGTTTTGGAATCAGAAAAACATGGGTTTGAATCCCTACCCTGCGGTGTGACCTTTATGAAGTTTTTAAACCTCTTTAAGTCAGCCTCACTTTCCTCAGTCTGGAAAACAGGACAACTAAGGTGTCAACTTTACTGGGTCATTATAAGAATCGTAAGAATTCAATGAGATGATATATATCTATGTATGTATATATACATGAATATATATTGACTATTAAACCCAATGCCTTGTTGTAAAAGTTTTTTAAATGATAGCTATTATTACTGACCAGATGTTACAAATTGGTTAGTGTCATTTTCTTATTCAAAATAATTTTGGAACAAAGATTGACATACCTAAAAGGAAAGCAGGGTTTTAATCTAGGATCCATGGATCTCTATGTCAACAGTGTCCATGGATTGGCTTTTAAGAGGTCTGTGAATCCCTAAAACTGTGTAAAACTTGGGGAATGTAGTGTATTTTTCTGAAAAGAGTGTAGCTAGCTTTCATTACATTCTCACAGTAGACCAGTTTGACAAACCACCATTTCCCCGTCTCTGTTGCTTGCCAGCTTTTTCTGTTTCAGATTATTCTAATTTTCTGATTACAGAGTGGGTTTTTTTTTTTTTTTCAGAATAACAGAAGCTTGTAAAATGAACAAAAATATTTAAAGGTCTCTCTCCTTATTTTCTTTTTAATTTAAAAACATTGTCTATTGGTGATGGCATTCTCTTTCATTCTACATTTTACTTGTCAGAGCTGCAAAGTGAGTTCTCATTCACTCTGAAATTTCTTAAAAGCTGCACTTTCTCCTTGGTTTGATTTTCTGATTCTGTGCTTAAAAGTCAGTGCTGCTTTGTCATATTCCTTATTATCTATACAATCTAATTTCCATTTTTTTCAGTGGAATTTTCTCTTATTTATCATTTGCTAGTACAGCTGAAACCCAGGTTATATGAGTAATACAACCTTTGAAAAAAAAGAAAGGAAATAGAAACTATGCAATTTGAGCCTACTAACTGGAAGCTTCACAATTGCAGGCAAGATTTAGAACTTACAAAATTTACATATTTATCAAACACTGGTACACGTCAGTTGCAACTTGAGGGGACGACACACTGTGTTTATATCTGCATGCTGTTGGTTAGCTCATTTGCTACACTGTCCACGTAATGGACTGTCACTGGCTCCCTCTGGTTGTCTTCAAAGAGAAGATGACAGTATTTGCTGTCTGATCCTCCTAAGAAAAGTGACTTAGTCAATATGTGTGCATGCGGGCTGAGTTGCTTTTGTTGTGTCTCTTTGCAACCCTATGGACTGTAGCCCTTCAGGCTCCTCTGTGCATGGGATTCTGGAGTGGGTTGCCATTTCCTTCTCCAAGGGATCTTCTCAACCCAGGGTCTGAACCCACATCTCTTATGTCTCCTGCGTTGGCAGGTGGGTTCTTTACCACTAGCGCCACCTTAAGACTCTTGATAACAAAAACCACATCCACCTTTAATTGGACTATGCGCAGAGAGAGAATTCATAAGCTCAAGCAACTAAAAAGTCTAGGAATCAATCTCTAGATTTAGACCCAGTTGAACCAGGGTTCCATACTATCAGGCCCTCTCTCCATCTGACCATTGCATCTCAGCAAGCTCCTCATATGGGGATCCTGGTAGAGCAAGACTTGCGTTTCTGTATAGCCAGAACTCCCAGGCAAGGTTTCACTTCCTCAATAAGTCCAATGGAAGCTCTTGCAGGAACTAAGGTGTCTTGTCCATCCTGCCTACACATGGCTTCTGAATGGGGATGCTCTAAGCAATCTGCATGGACTGAATGTGGGAGAGACTGGATTTCCCTTGCCACTCAACATACATTTTCCCCAGCTGCCCACATAGAATTCTAATTACTCAGAAAGAACAGAGATCCTTTGATCTTAGGAAGAGCTTCCTCTTATCCTGACCTCTGGGGTTAATTATGATTAAAAATGTCATTCCCTTAGCCCTATTATTGGTCTAGGAGTAGCCATGTTATCCAGTTCCAACCAATGAGAAATAAGCAGAAGCCAGCTGGGTGGAGCATTTTGGAGATTTGCTTTTCTGGAAAAAAGAGCTGGCATGATTCTTTTGCTCCTTTGACCTTTACCCTTCTTACTTCTTGGATTATGGATACAATGCCAGGGAGGCAGCAACCATTTTGTGACTATGAGAACAGCAATATGAGAATGCATACAAATACCCGCTAAAGGGTGATAAGCCAGAAAAATAAAAATTTTCTGAGTCGTTGGTAACTCCAGTGAACTCATACACTAGCCCTGACTGTCAATCTCCAGACTTACTGTATGACACAAGAAACCCTTGTTTTTTAAACTACTATTTGCTATATTTCCAATTACTTGTAATCAAACACAATTCTAACTGTTGCAGATGCTATGACCAGAAAAAATAAGGAACAGATGCTGGGCAGATAAAAACAGTGAGTTTTCACCAGAGATACTGAGACAGTGTTAACCCAAGGCTGGGCTTTTCCCTTTCTCCAAACAGGTAACAGGAAATCACTTCCTAACTGAAACAAAGAGCAAGAAGAGGTAGAAAGACAATGCAGAAAGGAATATGGAAGGACCTCTCAGACTAATTTAGCCTTCCTTCCTTCCTTCTTCACTGAGAGCAGATAGGGTGACCTAGAGCGAATTATAGTCAACTAGGCCTCAGTCTCCTCCTACGAAAAATGGGGACAATGACTTCTACCTTTAGAACTGGGTTTGCTTTTTTTTTTAACTTCCATACTTACTTTTCGAAAGAGTTTATTAAAGCATAATATAATATACATCACTAGTTAAAGAGGCAGTTCTTGTACCCAGGAATCAGTGCAACTTGAACTTTTACACCTTGATCACCAGTTACCAGCAGGAAACCTACAAAATATTTCCTAACCACTATGCATACTCAATAGATAACACCTACCAGATGCTAAGTGCCAGCTTCCCACATGATATCATTTTCATTCCAGGTTGGGATTTTTGTTGTTTTTTTTTCTTCCGATTTGTCCCCAGCATATATAATAATTCTTAGCGTATACTGAGCACTCAATAAATATTTGTTGACTAGTTGAAGGAATCTCTTACCCCATTAGGTTCTAGACTTGCTTCCTATTTGAACTTCCTATTTCCCTAAGCATGCTGAAATCTGTTCATTCCCTGAGGTTCACAGGAGGCTTGAAATTGTGAAATAAAGGGAAGGATGCCTGCTGACTTTAGTCACCTCAAGAGAAGTGGTGACATACTGAAGTGACACAAATGAGAGGTCAGCCTAGGTCATGTCAAGTGGACACAAGCCAAAGATGTAGTCATTCTGAATTGCTACATCTTTTTAAAACACCAGAAGAATAGCCTGCCGCTGTGCTCATGGCATTAAAGATATGATCTCATTTACTCTTTCCAACAATCCTCAAGGACAAGTATAGTGCATCCAGGAGTGCCCAGTTGTGTCCAGCACTTTGCGACCCCATGGCCTGGAGCCCACCAGGCTCCTCTGTCCTTGGGATTTCCCAGGCAAGAATACTGGAGTAGGTTGCCAGTTCCTACTCCAGGGGATCTTCCCAACCCAGGAATCAAACCCCTGTCTCCTGAGTCTCCTGCATTAGCGGGCGGATTGTTTTTACCACTGTGCCACCTGGGAAGCCAAGTGCTAAATTGCTTCAGTCGTGTCCCACTGTGTGCGATCCCATGGACTGCAGCCTACCAGGCTGTTCTTCCATAGGATTCTCCAGGCAAGAACACTGGAGTGGGTTGTTGTGTCCTCCTCCAGGAGATCTTCCCGATCCGGGGATCAAACTTGCATCTCTTATGTCTACCTGCATTGCAGGCAGGTTCTTAACCACTAGTGCCACCTGGGAAGCCAAGGACAGGTATGACTACTCCAATTTACAGATGAACAAATTGGAATTTAGAGAAGATCCATCACCCAGATAGTGAGTAATGGAGCCAGCATTTAAATTCAGATCTGTCCAACTCCCAGAAGAATACTCTGAATCATTTTGCCACATGACATTATCTGAAAGCCAAAGTCCCTGAATAAGAAATATGTCTGTACAGATGGGTCATGAAATGCAAAACCAGCCAAATCTTCTAATCTTAGAGTAATCTTGATGTGTAGGAGATAGCCAAGTCCCAAAGTTCATGTCATCATTCATAGATGTCCAACACCGTTGGTAACAGGCCTCCATACAAAAAAAGGGACAGATGTTCCCCACTGACCTGCTGTTATTTATTTTAAACATCACCCCTGTGAATAGCTTTTAGTCACATAATATCATAGTAGGTCACTGGAAATCAATTACATTCTACTTGGTTTTGGTTTATCCAAACATGGCAAGTAATTCAAATTTATTTCATATGATGTTCTTTGAAGAGAAAATGTTATTGAGTAAATTGGTGAGTGTGTCTTTGCCCAAAAGCATAACATTGAAAAAGCACTTCTTATGGTGTGTTTGGGCTTCCCAGGTGGTGCAGTGGTAAAGAATCCCACCTGTCAATGCAGGAGATGGAGCCTCGATCTCTGGGTCAGGAAGATCCCCTGGAGAAGGAAATGGCAACCCTCTCCAGTATTCTTGCCTGGGAAATCCCATGGACAGAGGAGCCTGGCGGGTTACAAGTCCATGGGGTCTCAAAAGAGTCAGACACAACTCAAGGACTAAACGACAACATGGTGTATTTATTTAGAGTACGCTGGAATGACGAGTCATTATACCAAAAGGAAAAGAGTCATTGCCCATAAAGTGGTTTAACTTTTCAAGAGCTTTTATGATGAAAAGTCACTAGTTGGGTAGTCATTTTAGAATTCTGTACAATGAGCCTGCATGCCTCAAGTTCCTGGTTCAGTTATGGACCCATGGTCAATCTTGTTTCATTTATCCTCTCTCCCAGTTTTCCCCAGATTATTTTTGAAGCAAGTCTAGATCATATTTCATTTATAAGCCAGAATTATTTTTGGAAAAGAAAAATCCTAAGCTTTTAATACGTTATATGCAAATCACAGTGGACTGAAGTTCCACAAGTATTCCCCAATATTACATAAATGTCCTGATTAAAAAAAAAAGCTTTTCAAAAAAAAACAAAACAAAACCTTTCATAATAAGCATTCATAATTTAGACACAGTTTCAAAGTTCAACTCTTTCATATTAGCTTTGTGACTTTTGGCAAGTTATGTAACTTTTCTATAAGCCTCTGTTCCTTCATTCAAAAAATGGGGGCTGGGGACTTCCCTGGCAGTCCAGTGGTTAAGACTCTGCATTTCCACTGCAGGGGGCACAGGTTTGATCCGTGTTTGGGGAACTAAGATCCTATATGCTGCATGGTATAGCCAAAGAAAGAAAGTGGGAAGGGCTGGTAAAGGTATTTCATAATGTTGCACTGAGCAAATAATACATAACGCACTTGGCGCAGGCATAGCCTCATAAACACATAATAAAGGAAGCTCTTTTCTGCTTTCAATGTCTGGCATAGAGCAAATGCTCAATAAAGTATTGCTTACCATACAGTTATTCATCACTTTGAGGGACTCCTGTGATATCTGATGGGCTTGCTGGTTTGGTTACCCATGCTTGGTACTACTGATGAGATTGTCTGACTCTAAATCTAGAAGTTTTCCCCAGGGATGGAACTTCCCTGGGCACAGCTCAGATGAACAATCCATTTCCTTCCCCTCACACTGTCAAGCTAGTTAAAAGTAGATAGAGCACAAAACCTAGGATAGAAAAATAGATTGAAGAAGAAAGAAGAACTCACCCTACTATATTCAAGCTATATGGAAGATCTAGAAATAGCTTCACATATTAAGCATGAGCAAGATTTTCAGAAGCAGTATGGCAGCTATGCAAATATGTTGCAACAAAGAAATGAGGAAAAGAGCTCAATGACAAGATCATAAAAAAAAAGATAATGAGATTAAAAGGGAGGTGGAAGTTAAGGAAACAAATCAAAGGCTAAAATAATACTACTGAAGAACTATTAAGTAAATATAAACCATAGGGGAAATACTAGGCATTTGCTGAAAATTGAATCATTAATGCAATAAATAGGCTTCAGTTTTGCTTCTTAATAACTATGGTTAATAATTCAAAGACACTAAAGTAAATAGAAAGAAGATAATAAAAATGGAAGACAGATGAAACTGTCCAAATTAAAGATAACAGATGTCCCTGAAGTAGTAAACCTAACAAATCACACAGACGTATTGTTTCAAGTTCTCAAAGAAAAAAATTTCCCCTAAATGAAGGAAAAATTAAATCTGCATATTAAAGGAACACACAAGTTCCAAGGGGAAAAGACCACATAGTACAAACAACACTGAGAACTGAACTTAAAGGATAAACAATTCCTAAGGAAAATAAGCAAGAAAAACAAGTCATTTGTAAGATTTTTATTTTGTTTCCATAAGCCAAACAAGCTTCAAACCTTCCCTGGTCTTATTTTATGCAAGGACTCCTGGAACATGCTTATAAAGATAAATTGTAATGCACCGATAAAGGGAACAAGTTAACATCTCAAATGTGAAAATAAGTTCAGGGAAAGTAATACACATAAATCCTTTTTGAAAAAAAAAATTCCAAGGATGACTCAAATCAAAGGAGATAAATAGAGAAACCATGGCAAAAGACCTTATGTCAAAAGACAAGGGAGCAATCTCTCTCAAATTATGAGAAAAAGAAACTGTACCTCAAAAAGTTCATATCAAGCAGGCTATTTTTCAAGGTAACAGAAAGGCAAGGTAACTACAAACGTTCAAGAGCTACTATACAGTCTTCTTGGCAGAGAGCGACGGTGGCAGGGAGGCTCCTTGGTGCCGAAATACATACAAGCCAGACAGGAATTAAAATAAAGAACTCGAGGATGGAGAAGATACGGTTGAAGACTGGTGCAGAGCACTGAATTCACTCACACACAGAACAAAGAGTAAACAACTGTGGAAATTACGGTTACAAAATAGTATAAATACTAAAAACCTTAACCACTAAAAAATGAAATGAATTAACTAAATTCAGCAGGGGAAAGGCGAGATAGAGGAATTTTTCCTGTACTAATGTCCTCAGTTTTTCTGGGAGTACGCCCAAGATGCTCTCAAAAATTGCAACATGAAAGTGAAAAAAGAAAAAAACAAACCCATAATGACACAAAACTCAATGCTCATTTTAATCTTAGGAGTATCTTTAAAAACCTAATGTTCCTTGTGATAAACATTTATTTAAAGTTCAGCAATTCCTTCAGTTTAATTTATTTTTCTTTTGTCAAATTGAAATAGGATTGGACTTAATATTGTTATCTAAAAATAGCTGAGTGCCAAAGAATTGATGCTTTTGAACTGTGGTGTTGGAGAAGACTCTTGAGAGTCCCTTGGACTGCAAGGAGATCCAACCAGTCCATTCTGAAGGAGATCAACCCTGGGATTTCTTTGGAAGGAATGATGCTAAAGCTGAAACTCCAGTACTTTGGCCACCTCATGCGAAGAGTTGACTCATTGGAAAAGACTCTGATGCTGGGAGGGATTGGGGGCAGGAGGAAAAGGGGACGACAGAGGATGAGATGGCTGGATGGCATCACTGACTCGATGGACGTGAGTCTGAGTGAACTCCGGGAGCTGGTGACGGACAGGGAGGCCTGGCGTGCTGTGATTCATGGGGTCGCAAAGAGTCGGACACAACTGAGCGACTGAACTGACTGAACTGAAAAATAGCACATCAAGAATAATCCCATTCCTAACTAGCAGTCTTTTTCTCGACCTGTACATAAGATGTCTGAAGTAATATTCTTTTATAACAAGGGTTAATGTCAAGTTTGCCAGTAATTTTTTACTTTTACCCTGTTCTTTGCTATCTCCATCTCCTTCCTCCACCTCCTCCTTCTTCTTTATGGAAATGAACTTGAATTCTCTTTACAAAAAAGCGATCAGTATTCCAAAAAGTAAAAGTGAACAGGGAAGATAGTTGGTCAATGCACAGCCTCTCTGTCATGATTCACCTGCTTATGAGCCCATAGATATGACCCTAACAAACTCTGGTCACATTACACCTTGTAAATGGGAAACACCAGTTCCAGAGAAAATGCCAAGCAAGCAAATGGTAGCAAAGATGATGCTGGCCAAGGACACGAGAAGGCAGCTTGAGGAAGTGGACAAGCTTTGGTTTGGAATCAGAAGACCTGAGTTCTTTCTGTGGTTCAGACACTTCTGTGTTATTTTGGATAATCTCCATGCCACCTTGGATATATGACTGAACTTTTCTATGCACCAGGCCCAATATTACAATATATCCCCATTTTTCATGAAAAGGTGGGAATATGTGTTTTGAAGTACAATATCATAATATTTAAACACTGAAAACTAACCAAAATATTTTAAACACTTTTAGATTAAACAGAGTATATCTGAGGCCATATTTCACCCTGCAGGCTTACCAGTTGGTGACTAACAATCACTGTTTACATACTTGTCCGTGGACAAAGCTGGCCCTAATGGAGGTGGTCCAGCAGTGTTCTGGACCTACACACTTATAAGAGCCAACTGTATGATTCTTCCCAACTCTGTCAAGCTACCAATGACATCACATTGGGAGCCTGAAATCAGCCATGGTTGCAGTATTTACCACACGGAAATAATAAAACGCTATAAATTTGTCCCCTTGCCCCTCACCATAGCTGGTTCTGAAACAGAATACCACTGTAGCTATCTGTCCAGCTGATCCCATGGTTATTGTACTGTACATTAGAACTAGAAGAGATTGAAGATAGCCTGCAAGAAAGGAAAAGCTAATCAAACTAGTTAAAGCTAACAGGAAGAATTTAACTTTTTTAAAAAAGGGTTAGGATTGAACTACCACACCTTAGGGAAGCAAGGGTATGGTCTCCTGATTAAGAAAAGAGGAAACACAGACTTCCCTGGTGGTTAAGACCCCATGCTCCCAATTCAGGGGGCCTAGGTTTGATCCTGGCCAGGGAACTGGATCCCATGTGCACAACTAAGAGTTTGCATGCTGCAATGAAGATTGAGGATCTGGCATGCTTCAGTAAGATCCGGCACAGCCAAATAAATAAAAAAATTTAAAAAAGAGGAAACAGGACTGGATGCCACAGAGTCCCTCTCTCTCCATCACTAGCTTTGGCCTCTATCTTAGTGTTAGTTTCATTGTCTCTTAAAGCTTCTCCTTTCTGGCAAGGATCAAGGCTAGGGGTGGAAAACAGAAGCACTTGCTCCCCAAAGGGCACAAGTAAGCTACTGGCACATGGGGCACCTTTTTCCCCTAGGATGAGGGAAACCTACACCAGGGGGCACAGCAGCTGAGCAGGGAACACAGGGTGGCTTACAATCTTTGTTGGCCCTGGTCTAGGTGCTTGTGTGTAGTGAACATCTTACAAAGCTGTACATAATGGCCCCATATGAGCACATTCTCCCAAAGTGGTGCCTTTCAATAAACTTTAGCAAAGATGTTGATGTAATGGTGTTAAGTATGTGATGAAAAGGCAACAGGGAAGCAAGGATCATTTGGTTCAAAATAAAGTTAAAACCATTCATAATTAAACTTGGGAATCCATGAGAAGGAGGCTCCCCTCTCCTTCCCCCCTTTTTAAAATAAACTTCCTCTTTGGGGATAATTTTAGATTTCATAAAAATTGCAAAGATAGAGAGTTGCCTTCCCAAGAAATAGGTGACCCAGATGAAATGATTTTGTAAACTTTCTGAAACTTACCAAAGTATAAACATATGATATTTACTTTCTATTTATTCCATTAGTTTTTTTTAAGGGTGGAAGTTAGTTTTAAAGTTCAGAATCTTATGCTAAGTTTGTTCAAAATTAATTTTGAAATATTTACCAAGTGTGGATGTCTCCACTCGTATCTCTACATGGGATCTTATATTGAAAATAAAGCCAAAGGAATAAAAAAAAGCTTAATTATGACAAAGACAGTTCAGGCATAGTCTTCTTTCATTTGACAAGGATTTCTTGATATGTCCCAAGCATATTAAGACAGAAAACATACAGTGATATGGAAGACAAGTCCATCCTTACCCTAATGGACCTTCTAGTTTAGTGGAGGAGACAGACAAAAGAAACAAAGGTCTGGAGGGCACAGGAAAGGGACGTCAATTTGTGAAATGCCATGAATTGGTAGGACCTGTGACAAACTAAAAAGAGGGTGCACTGACTAAAGGTTTTTCAAGTGTAATTGTTTTTTTCTTTTTAAGTCAAAGCCAAAAAATCTACACGGGCCATTGAGTGCATGTGTAGGTATATTAGGCTTATAGAGCATCTGAAACACTAAATGAGTATTTACACAAATAATTAAGAAGTGGAAGTAAAGAATATTTTTTAAAAATCTACAAAGGCCACGAGGAAGCATAGTAATGGCCCTTGACTACAATTCCTGAGGAAGTGTAACTTCCTGAAAGTTTAATAGGCGTTAGCTAGGCAGTAAGTACTGGGGGAAAATGATTTGTGATAAATGGAACAATAGTAAGAGGGCACAGGATATTTGAGACTTCAGTGTGATTGAAGGCCAGAAAATGAGTGAGGGAAGTAGCAAGAGAGGAGCTGAAGTTTCAGGGGTCAGATAATGAAAGACTGAGTAGCCTCTGTTGGAAATTTGAACTTATTCTAAAACTAACAGATCACTTATATGTGGAATCTAATTTTAAAGAAAGGAGGGGTACAAATGAACTTATTTACAAAACAGAAGTAGAGTCACAGATGTAGAAAACAAACTTATGGTTACCAAGGAGTGAGGTGGGGAGGGATAGACTGGAAGATTGGGACTGACATACACACACGGCCAAATATAAAATAGATAACTAATAAGGGCCTGCTGTATCATACAGGGAAATCTACTCAGTACTCTGTAATGGCCTATATGGGAAAAGAATCTAAAAAATAAAAAAGGAATGTGTATATGTATGCTACTGCTAAGTCGCTTCAGTCGTGTCCGACTCTGCGACCCCATAGACGGCAGCCCACCAGGCTCTGCCGTCCCTGGGATTCTCCAGGCAAGAACACTGGAGTGGGTTGCCATTTCCTTCGCCAATGCATGAAAGTGAAAAGTGAAAGTGAAGTCACTGAGTCGTGTCCAACTCTCAGCGACCCCATGGACTGCAGCCCACCAGGCTCCTCTGTCCATGGGATTTTCCAGGCAAGAGTACTGGAGTGGGGTGCCGTTGTATACATATAATTGATTCACTTTGTTTTACGCCTGAAATTAATACAACACTGTAAATCAACTATACTCCAATAAATTTTTTAAAATAAAAATAAATTTAAAGAAAGAAACTAATGGAATTTCACTAAAAGGTTAGAAACAAGAGAGTGATTTGATCTTGTGTATGGTTAAAAGGATACTCTGGTTGGAGTGTGCAGAATTGAATGGAGAGGGAGGTTAAGATTGGATGTAGTGGGGACAATCAGGATGATGTTACAGTAGCTCAGGCAAGAGAGGCTGGGCTTGGCTAAGGGTTGAAGCTTGGAATATAGACACTTTATCAGATGGGATTAGGAGGATCTGTGACAGAAAACTGCAAATTACAGTAACAAGGACACAGATATTTATTTCTCCTTCACATAACTGAATACTGTACATAGTTAAAATTAGATTGCTGCTGCTGCTGCTGAGTCACTTCAGTCGTGTCCAACTCTGTGCGACCCCATAGACGGCAACCCACCAGGCTCCCCCATGCCTGGGATTCTCCAGGCAAGAACACTGGAGTGGGTTGCCATTTCCTTCTCCAATGCATGAAAGTGAAAAGTGAAAGTGAAGTCGCTCAGTCGTGTCTGACTCTTCACGACCCCATGGACTGCAGCCCACCAGGCTCCTCTGCCCATGGGATTTTCCAGGCAAGAGTACTGGAGTGGGGTGCCATTGCCTTTTCCAAATTAGATTGGTGGCTCCACAATTAACAAGGACCAGATTCCTTCTATCTTGCTTCTCAACATGATTTTCATCTCCTGATTCAAGACGGCTGCTACTGCTACTGCTAAGTCGCTTCAGTCGTGTCTGACTCTGTGCGACCCCATAGATGGAAGCCCACCAGGCTCCCCCATCCCTGGGATTCTCCAGGCAAGAACACTGCAGTGGGTTGCCATTTCCTTCTCCAATGCATGAAAGTGAAAAGTGAAAGTGAAGTCGCTCAGTCGTGTCTGACTCCTAGCGACCCCATGGACTGCAGCCTACCAGACTCCTCCATCCATGGGATTTTCCAGGCAAGAGTACTGGAGTGGGGTGCCATTGCCTCTCTCTGATTCAAGACAGTTGCTCTAATTCCAGCCATTTTGCTATCATTCCAGCCAACATAAATGAATAAGGGAGGAAAAATGGCATGTCCCCTCCCGTTAAGATCATTTCTAAAAACGACGTGACACTTTTAGTTACAACTCAACATAGAACTTAGTCACATGGCCCCATCCGGTTGCAAGGGGTACTAGAAATAAAATTGTTATTCTAGAGACTACAGCCCATCTGAAAATCAAGTGCTCTATGACCAAGGATGAAAGGAACAGCAAGCACTGGGGGATATTCAACATCTTCTGCAATAAAAGTAGGTAAAGGTGAGATATATTCTAGAAATAAAATTAACAGGATTTAAAGATAGATTTAATGGAGGGGGGTGAGGGAAAGAGAAGAAACAAACCTAATTCCCACCTTTCTGACATAATCAACTGGATAAGTGGCAGCACCTTTCTGGAAGCAGAGAAATGAAAAAAGCAGCAGATTTGAAATAAAGAACAAGAATTAGCTGCTGGGACCATTACCACTCAGCCCTCAAAATTATTAAAGAAACAACCTGTTACCTTGTATACCCTTTCAGAGATGTTCTATGTCCATACAGCCGCATGCATGTATAAGTGTGTATAATCTGTTTACTAACACACACAGGTATGTTTCCACATACCGTTTCCCCCCAAAATGATAGTTTTCAATCACACCATATATATATTTTGAATTTTTTGCTTCATGCACCAACATAGATTTACAAAAATTTTTTTTGCATTTATCTTAAGTATGAAACTAAAAGTAAACTTAGAAGTTAAAACATACAATAATATTGAATTTTGTATTTACCTGTGTAGTTACCTTTACTGAAGATCTTTATCTCTTGGAAGGGCTTCGAGGTGGACCTGAGGACTCCCTTTAACATTTCATGTAAGGCAGGTGTTCTGTTAACAAATTCCCTCAGCTTTTGTTTTCCAGAACGTCTTAATTTCTCCTCTAATCTTTAGGAGTAGTTTTGCCAGACACAGAATTCTTGATTGACAGGTTTTTTCACCCAGCACTTCAAATATCGCCTCCCATTGCCTCTGTCTGAGATATTTGGCTATTAATCTTTTCGAGAACCCCTTAAACATAATGAGTTTCTTTTCTCTTACTGCTTCTAAATTCTCTTTGTCTTTTGAAGTCTGATTATAGTGTATTTTGGTATGGACTTCTTTGGGTTTATCATACTTGGATTTAGTTGAGATTCTTGGATGTGTAGAGTCATCAAATTTGGAAACTTTGCGGTCATTATTTCTTTAAGTAATATCTCTGCCCCCTTTCTCTCATCTCCTTCTGGGACTCTCAAAATGCTTATGTTGGTTGGCTTGATTTTACCCACAAATACCTTAGGCTCTGTTCACTTTTCTGTTTTTTTCTTTCTGTTCCTCAGTACAGATCATTTTAATTGTCTTAAGTTCATGATTCTTCTCTCTGCTCAAATCTTCTATTGAATCCTCTAGGGAATTTTTCATTGTAGTTACTGTACTTTTCAGGTCCAGAATCTCTAGTCCATTCCTTGCTATAGTTTCTACCTATTGGTGTTTTCATTGTGTTTGTATATCATTTTCCTGGTTTCTCTTAATTCTTTGTGCATGATTTCCTTTAGCTCTGAACACATTTAAGACTGTCAGTTTAAAGTCTTTGTCTAGGAACTCCTATGCCTGGTCTTCTTCATGGATCAGTTCAGTTCAGTTCAGTCGCTCAGTCATGTCCGACTCTTTGCGACCCCATGAACTGCAGCACACCAGGCCTCCCTGTCTATCACCAACTCCCGGAGTTCACTCAGATTCATGTCCATTGAGTCAGCGATGCCATCCAGCCATCTCATCCTCTGTCGTCCCCTTCTCCTCCTGCCCCCAATCCCTCCCAGCATCAAAGTCTTTTCCAATGAGTCAACTCTTCACATAGTTTCTGTCAATTTATTTTTATCCTTTGAATGGGCCAGATTTCCTTGTATCTTTGTATAATTTGTGATTTTTGTTGATAATTGTACGTTTAAATTTTATAAATTGAGAAATCATATATTCTTTCTTCTCCAGGATTTGCTGTTCTGATTGCTGAAGGCTGCAGTTGTCCATTTATTTACTGACTTTTCAATTTATTGAAAAGTCCATTTATTTACCGACAAGTAAACAAATTTCAATTTGTTGACAAGTCCATTTATTTACTGATTTTTGTAGAGGCCATATTTCTTGTTGTGTATAGTTACTGAAATCTCAGTTCCTTTGGCCATGTTCAGTTAGTGCCTTGAAGAGATTTCCTTGATTCCAGGAGCTAAAACAAACAAACAAAAAATAAACACCTCTCCCCTTCTTTGTAGACTGGCTGTGTTGGGGCACTATTTTAACACTTACTCAGGCTTCAGACAACTTTGCCTTAGCTTTCACTTGCTACTTGCACTGAGCCTAAAGATATCCAGAAGTGAAAGCTGAGGGTTTTCCAGGTCTTTGCTGAGGATGTGCCCTGTCTTGTACGTATGTTGGCCTTCTAAATTTTTCAGTATATATGGGCTTCTTTGAATGTCCTAATTTCCCACAATAATTTGGGAAAGTTTTTCTCCTCAGCTTTTTCTCTCAGGCTTTAGGCAGTCTATTGTATGCCTCAATCACAGACTTTTGTCTTAGGTAGCTGAGGGGTTTTGTTCACCTTACCTTGTTATAAGCAATATCTACCACCTTTCTGCACCGAGTACATTCTGAGTTAGGTGAAACAGACGTACCTTGTGTTGGTCCTTCAGGTAGCCTCCAGACAAGTTAGAACACATGAACATGATGATTTGAGTAAGGTCTGCTCTGCCTTCTTCAGAACCAGGGCCAAGGCTCCCACTGGAAACTCAGGTTGCAATCTTCAAGACTGCCACCCTATGAAGGAGGGAATGGGGCAAGGGCAAGTAAAAATGCCACACAAGTTTTCTGCCACTTTTAAGTTAACTTTCTCTTGATTCAACATTTATTTGGTTGCTCTGAAAACTTTTTTTACTATTTTCCAGAGTTCTGAAAAGGTTGGTTTTTAGTTTCTAAATGTTTTTGCTTCTATGGAGGGATGGGTATTCTATGGAGGGATGACCATTTTCATGTTGTCATCTTTTAGTAAGCTTTTAAATTTTGAAATAATTTTAGACTTTAAAAAAGTTGCAAAAATAATACAAAGAATTCCTCTCTATAAGAGTGCTCTCGTAGCTTCCCCAAATGTTAATATTGTTTATGATTACAGAACAATGATCAAAACCAAACCAAATTAATATTAATACAATATTAGCAAATCTACAAATCTTATACAAAGGTTTCTCATACCTCACTAATGATCTTTTCTAGATCCAGGATGGACTCCAGGATGATACATTATATTTTGTTTTCACGTCTTCTAAGTTTCCCCAGTCTAGGAGAGTTCCTTAATTTTTCTTTGTCTTTTATGACCTTGATATTTTTGAAAGGCACTTTCTAGTCACTCATAGACTGTCTCTCAGTGATGCTTCCCCCTGGCTAAATGTAGGTATCATCAGCCCTCTTTACCCTCAGGTTCTGTAACCATGGATTCAACCAATTATGGATCAAAAATATTTGAAAAAAATTCCAGGAAGTTCTGAAAAGTAACTTTACCATACACCAGCAATTGTTTAAATTGTATTACATATTATAAGTAATCTAGAGATGATTTATAGAATAGAGGAGGATGTGTGTAGGTACTATGCAAATATCACATCATTTTATATAAGGGGCTTAAGCATCCAAGGATTTTTATAACTATGGGAGATTTCCAGAACCAATCATCTCAAGCAGATACCAAGGGATGACTGTATGTACTTTTTAAAAGAACAACACAGAAGTGATGCTGTGCCCTTTTCATCACATGATATCAGGAAACACACGATGTTGATATTGCAAAAATAGTTACAGAGTTTAGAGAGTTCACCAGCTTTCCTTAACGTTAACATCTTACATAGCCAGGACATCTTTGTTAAATCTAAAATATTAACCTTGGTGCAATACTATTAACCACTATTTACTTGGACAGTTTTTCTACTGTCCTTTCTGTTCTAGGATATAATCCAGGAAACCACACTGCATTTAAAGGTAGCTCCTTTTTTATGTGATTACGCCCACACTAACTCATAGCACAAGAGTCCCACCCCTTCATTCGCCACATTAGAACCTTGATACACTAACAATATATGGTTACCAATAGCTACCAAGTTTCACTTCTCACATTCCCTTACCACAAGAGAGGAACTGCCCACATTTCTGTGGTTCAGATTCAAAAAACCTAAAGAAGAATTTTGATTGGATTGACTTATGATAAATGGCTTCCACTAATAGAGATGACTGAGAAAGGAGGGTCTCATAACACAACACAAGGTTGCTAGAGGCCTACCCTCATGAAGCAGAGCTGTTCTTGCAGAATGGGAATCATTGTAAACTGGGCAGTGACCTCAACTAGAACCCACCACATTAATTCATTAACTGGTTCTAGTGACTAAATAAACTAACTAGTGACTAACTCGGAGAAGGCAATGGCACCCCACTCCAGTAATCTTGCCTGGAAAATCCCATGGACGGAGGAACCTGGTGGGCTGCAGTCCATGGGGTCACGAAGAGTCGAACACGACTGAGCGACTTCACTTTCACTTTTCACTTTCATGCATTGGAGAAGGAAATGGCAACCCACTCCAGTGTTCCTTCCTGGAGAATCCCAGGGACGGTGGAGCCTGGTGGGCTGCCGTCTATGGGGTCGCACAGAGTCGGACACGCCTGAACCGATTTAGCAAGCAGCAGCAGCAGTGACTAACTAGTTTATTCAACTTGTTTCACAGATGAGGAAACTTAAGTCTGAAAAGGTAAGTAACTTTCAGAGTCCCAGAGCTAGTCCTTAGCAAAAGGAGGGCTAATCCCGGGCCTCCTAACTCCTAGTTCTAGACTTAGTTTCTGTGTCTGTACAGTTACCATGATTTGGGTATTAATACCAAGAATCAAAGAATCTGAAATTAGAAGCAACCTCAAAGTTTATCAAACTTTTACTGATGCACCCGTTTTCCAGTGGATCCAAGCAGATCCCAGGGAAACAAAAGCCTTTCCCATTTATTTTTCTCCAATATTGGGATTTCAAACTAATACCCATTTAGCAGCTTAGGATATAAACTGTTTTACTTATCAAAGAATTGAGTGGGAGAGAGTACAAGGGAGAATGTTCATCCCAGGCTTTGTTAAAAAACATGGGCTAAAACCATATAATATTTCAATGCCATTCTCCCAAATCATCCCACCCTCTCCCTCTCCCTCACAGTCCAAAAGTCCGTAAAGTAAAATAAAGTAAAAATAAAATTTTTAAAAAAGAAAATAAATTAAAAATCTATCTTTTGAAAAAAAACAAACATATAATGAAACACCATACAATCCATAAAAGAAAACGAAGGGCTCTCTATATGTCAACACAGGAAGCTGTTTCATATACAGCATAAAGTGGAAAACCAAATTCAAGTAAAAGGTGTGACTCGTGCAAACCTATTTATGCAGGAGACACTGGGAACAGCAACTGTCACCATATTGTTAGCAGTTTCACCAATGATGGTGGGATTACAGAATATTTTTTTATTTTCTTCACTATACTTTCCTATAGGTTTGAATTTCTGAACAATGAGCGTGAATTTTCTCAGTTCCAAAAATATTATGCTAAGTGAAAGAAGTCAGACACAAAAAGTCATGTGGTGTACTATTTCATTTACATGAAATATCCAGAGTAGACAAATCCACGGAGGCAGAAAGCAGATTAGTGGTTTCCAGAGGCTAGCATGAGGGAAGATGGGAAGTGGTTGCTTAATGAATATGGGGTGATGGAAATGTTTTGGAACTAGATAAAAGTTGTGGTACTAACTGCTACTGATTTGTAAACTTTTAAATGATTATGTTATGTGAATTTTGCCTCAACTTTTTTAAAAATTCATTTTCTGAAGTGAGGAAATCTCAGTGTTCATGTATTCTCTATTATGGGCTTTAGGCAAATAGCTTATCTATGCTATATCACTTCTGCGTGCATGCTGCATGCTAGATCCCGAAGTTTGGGCCAACTCTTTGCCACCCTGTGGACCGTAGCCCACCAAGCTCCCCTGTCCACAGGACCCTCCAGGCAGGAATACTGGAGCGGGTTGCCATTTTCTTCTCCATGGGATCTTTCCAACCCAGGGATCGAATCCGAGTCCGCCACATCAGTAGGCAGATTCTTTACCACTGAGCCAACTGGGAAGCCACTATATCACTTAGTTATCTGTTAAATAAGAAGAGCTTCTTCCTAGTTCCTTAAAAAACTAGGAATAAAACCACCTTGTGACCCAGAAATCCCACTCCCAGACATATACCCTGAGGAAACCAAAACTGAAAAAGACACGTTTCCCATTGTTCATTGCAGCACTATTTACAATAGCTAGAACACAGAAGCAACCTCGATGCCCATCCACAGGTGAATGGATAAAGAAGTTGTGGCACATATACCCAATGGAATCAGTCCTAATGAGGTGGATGAACCTAGAACCTACTATACAGAGTGAATTAAGTCAGAAAGAGAAAGATAAATATCGTATTCTAACGCATATATACAGAATCTAGAAAAATGGTACTGACGAATTTATTTACAGGGCAGCAATGGAGAAACAGACATAGAGAGTAGACTTATGGGCATGGGGAGAGGGGAGGAGAGGGTGAGATGTACGGAGAGAGTAACATGGAAACTTACATTACCATCTGTAAAATAGAAGCCAATGGGAATTTGCTGTATGGCTCAGGAAACTCAAATAGGGGCTCTGTATCAACCTAGAGGGGTGGGATGGGGAGGGAGATGGGAGGGAGGTTCAAAAGGGAGGGGATATATGTATACCTATGGCTGATTCATGTTGAGGTTTGACAGAAAACAACAGAAGTCTGTAAAGCAATTATCCTTCAATAAAAAATAAGCAATTTTTTTAAAAAAGAGAGTTGAAGCAGCTGGTCTCTAAAACCCACTTAGGTTCTAACGTGATGACTCTGGACACATCTAACTTACACGCTTTCTCTTGTAATTCAGGCTAAGACTGCACAAGCTGTTTTTTGGCAGATACATCACATTGCTGACCTAATATTATGAGGAAAGAAGAGGCAAGCCACTACTTTCAAAGACTGTAAATGTAGAGATCATCCAGGTCTAATCATGACTAGCAAGAGACTACAGGAGGAGTGAGGGGGGAAGAAAGCCAGAGTATAAAGGTAAAACCTTCACCTTTACATGTGTTAAGTATGTTTGATGGACCAGACACTATGCTAGATGCCTTATGAATATGTTTATATTTTCAAAGGCAATCCTCAGAAGAAAAAATGGAAGCTCAGAAAGGATAAATAACCCACCCAGACCCACAACTAGTAACAGGCATTAAAACTCAGGTCTATTTATACTCCAAAGTCTGTTTTCCTTCCACTTACTCATGCTGTTTTACAAAAAGAAAAAGGACTCAGGAAAATGGCCTAGTGCCGGAGGCAAGGAAATGCAAAAGCAGACCAGAAAGAAAAGTGAAAAGGAAACAATTAATAAAAATCAAGGATTATCCCCGTGCTTGAGAGCAAACCTCTCTTGGGCCAGTTTCCATCCTGATATTTTGTACAGCTATAACAAACTATATTCTTTCATCATAATCTGCTAAAAATAAAGTTCTTCTGAATTTAAAGAATCGTCTACCTATATTTCCATGAAGGAAGTCTAAAGATATTATGCTGGATATTACTGGTTGGATATTATTTTATCCTTTTATTTTATCAAAGAAAGGAGGTAATCAGAAAAAAAAAAAAAAGAGGTAAGCCTCAAACAGATAAAGGAGAGAGAAAGAAAAATCGTAAGAATCAGTTGAAAGAATAAATGAAATTTGGAGCATAAAATATTTAAACAAAGCAAGTGTGCAAGTCATTAAGATAAAGAATCAAAGGCACTAGCAAGTAATTTGAAGAAGCTGAGACCGTGAGGAAGCAGTAGAGACCGACTGTGGTCTTCCCAGCATAACAAGTTGCTTGATAAAAGAAATTCAAAGCTTTGGGAAGTGGGAGCAAAACAAGTGTCAGACCCTCATTTGGAAAGGACACCAGACCACTTGCTGGTGAACAGTCACTTGGCAAAAATCAGGGAAGAGACAGTGGACAATCTGGCTGGTAAGTATGGAGGAAATGATTGCAACAGCTTCATAGGAAACCAAAGGGAGAAATGGAAAAGCCTGTTGGGATTCCCTGGTGGCTCAGACGGTAAAGCGTCTGCCTGCAATGCAGGAGACCCAGGTTCGATCTCTGGGTCAGGAAGATCCCCTGCAGAAGGAAATGGCAATCCACTTCAGCACTCTTGCCTGGAGAATTCCATGGACGAAGGAGCCTGGTGGGCTACAGTCCATGGGGTCGCAAAGAGGCAGACACGACTGAGTGACTTCACATCCAAGATACACTGTCAAAGAAAACATGCCAATTTCTGAAGAATAGGTAGGCATTCCATCCTCTCTCTCTCTTTTTAAGTACAATACTTTAGATATGCACTGAAATAAATCTGGAATAGTATACAATAAAGAAATATTACTAAGAGGTTGATACAAGGGCCTTTAGTTTTAAACTTCATACATTTCTGTGTTTATAGGGTGTGTGAGTGTGTGTGTGTGTGTGTGCGTGCATTTACTGCTTTTGCAATTAGAACATTTTTTATTTTTAATCTTATCAATCTACAGAAGGGGCTGGTGTCCATTTGGCATTCACAACTATCCTAAGAGGGTTGTAGCCAAACATCCCAACTCTCCTCCTGGATAAGGGGGAGCCCAAGATGCTGAATCCAGCTTGGGAAATTGTCTCCTGTAGGGGGCTTGAAGATGAAGTGGAACTGGCCCTGTGGCTTCTAAGAGGAGTTCTGAGAGACAGCATCCAGGGATAAAAGCGAAAGAAACAGCCAAAGAGCTCACTCCAAGAGGCCAGACACAGAGGCAACATCCACTGGCAACTTTCCAAAGATGGGAATCTTTGACACTTTCTCAAAGCCAGCCTCCCTGGCAACTCTGAAGTGATCCTCTAAACAACTGAGGCAAAATGTGGCTCACGGCATATTTTGCCAACTCAGGGGCCAAAGGGAGGAAGCTATGAAGATAGGGCCATCTGGGAATAACCAGAGTGTAATGCAGCAATAAAGCATGAGGCTTGATTCAATTTCATATTTTAAATGGTTTCAGATTTGTTAAAAGAAAAACACTTTCCTCAAGTACAGCATTTTTTAGGTGTAAAGAAAAGTAAATGAAGTTGCTCAGTCGTGTCCGACTGCTTGCGGCCCCATGGACTGTAGCCTACCAGGCTCCTCTGTCCATGGGATTTTCCGGGCAAGAGTACTGGAGTGGGCTGCCATTTCCTTCTCCAGTGGGTCTTCCTGACCCAGGGATCGAACCCAGGTCTCCTGCATTGTAGGCAGATGCTTTACCATCTGAGCCACCAGGGAAGTTTAAGGTGTAACTTAATTTCTTTCTAGTCATAGATCTGTGAAAATTTGCTTACTGCCTTAATACAAATAACTTCAACAGTGCCTCCTTATATTCCACTGACTTGGAGAGATTTTATAGTATCAAGGCCTGTCTCTTCCTTTGACACCTGATTTTGGTAAACGAGCATCAAATTGGAGAGTGACTACAAAATGGTACCCCCAAACTTCTGAAGCATTGAACTGGGAAAAAGAAGTTCACTTCATCGTTTCTATCCCCCGAAAGCTGTTTGTCTGAAGCCTTTGGGGTAGTCAGCCATTTCTCAGCGCAGCAGAGCCAGGTGAGAAGACCTTTTTAGGCAAGGCATTAAAAGGAGTTGGCTGAGCAGATCTCAAAAACCTTGGTCAACAGGGCGGAGCCAACCCTGGGGCAGAAGTATTACTTCACATTGCATTGGCTTCCTGTGGCTGCCAATAGAGGCAGCATCTGGCAGCCAGCCCACCGCAGAGAAGAGGGAACTCCACGGAGAAGAAAATAGCAATGAGGCCCCAAAGGTGGAAGTGCAGCCTGAGAAACTTCAGCCAGCCTGGAACAGCTCTGCCAGCCCTGGCCATTCAGCAGGGCATGGCATACCCCTCCAGCTTTAAAATATGCACATCCTTCCTATGGGGACACATCCCGCAAGTACGTTTCATTATATTATTTAAATCAGGTCATTTATTCCATACCAAAAGCCTATTATTATCTGCATTTTTCAGATGGGAAAACCAAGGCTCAGAGAGGTAAAACAACTTGCCACAGAATGCACAACCAGGAAGTGGAGGAGACAGGATTCAAACTCCCCACGTGGCGCACACCAAAGCCCATTCTCTGATGGTCACGATTTTAGAACTCAAGTGAAAATCGAGATGGTAAGGTTAGTGCTGCCTCCAGCTGAATGGGAGCTATCTTGTCCTCCCTGGTGGGTAATATTTTGGGTTTTCCTTCCTTGCATACAACCAGGCAAATGACTGCAATTCTGAAAAGAGATAAATATAAAAACAAGAAGTGAAACCCTGCAGACACCTGAAACTCAACCATTTCTGCAAGCTTGAGCTAGGGGAGCTGCCACACAACAGAAATAGTTCTGTCCTGTTAGATAGGCTTTGTTTTGCTACATGGCTGCATATGCAGTGAAGTGATATCAAGTCCTGAGGGTCCACTCCTTTGATGAGTTAAACACACAAAGGCCTACATTTTGATGTAATCTGATAGCATGTAGTTAAGTCCTAGACAAACTGCAACTGTGAGGAAGTGATAAACCCAACTTCCTGCACAAAGCTGCCTGAGATAACACTTTCCATGGACTAGAAGAAAAAAAAAGAGAGAGAGGCATGATTGCTACAGAATTTTAAAGGAACTCGTCCATTCTTAACAAATAGCCCCTTTTTCGTATGGTCCCAGCAACATCTAAGCAAAACTGATTACAGTCAGGTGACTGCGTAGTAATTTCACATATGACTTAACTCTGACTATTATTCATAGGCAAAAATCAATCACTAAAAATTCATTTGATTGTCTCTCTTAAGGATACTTTCGTTCCAACTCGAAATCTCAGGTATTCTGAGATTGGCCAGGGAGAATTTCCCTGCAGTTTAGCGAGAACTCAGATTGAGAGAATTGAGGTTGCATTAACTGGCTGGATGGTGTTCCCACTGAGTCATTAAAGAGGCTGATTCAGCTTGAATAAACACACACTGGAAGAGTTGCCAACTTAGAAGGACCAATAACTAGTTCCACAATGCCAAAACAGGGTCAAAGTGACAGTTTTGCTAAGTGTTCTCATAGTGTTGTGTCATATACAAACAACCAGAAAGAGCTGACGGTGCTGGGAATTTTCTGTGAATGCGTTCTTTCATTCACTAATTTTGCAAATATTTATTGAGTGCCTACCAGGTGCTAGGGAATACAACAGTGAACAACAACAACAAAAAATAGCCCCTGCCTTCAAGGACTTTCCAGTCTAGTTAGGGAAGCAGATATTGAAGAAAACACACAAGTATAGACAAGTCACAAATTATACTGAGTGCTCTGAAGAAAAATAGACAGGGCACATTGACTTCAGTTCAGATGATGAGGTCAGCAAAGACCTCCCTGGTGATGGGATATCTAGTCTTGAGTCATCCAAGCAGACTAAGAGTGAAGGAAGAGAGTTGGGCTGGAAGAAAACAGCCTTCCTGAGCTGGGAAACAGGCTGGTGTCTCTGGGGAACTAGGGGAAGGCCTGTATGTCCAGAATAAATCAAATGAGGAGAGAGAAGCTGTGATACAACCCGGGAAAGTAAAAGAGGACCCAGATCAGGTGGCGTGTTGTAGGCCATGTGAAAAAAATTGGCTTTATTCTGAACACGTTGGGGAACATTGCAGTTAACACTTCTGGCCTCTAATAGTTGTCTGCTTCTATACTGTTTTGTTGGCAAGGATCTCAAAGAGAATGTAGCAGTAACATCCTTTAGGAAAAAAAATCATGAGATAAAACTCTTACAAGTAATTTGGGGCATCAAATTGATAAGCTATTCCTGCAGGTTCATGCTGTTCACCAAGCCACAAACTGGGATGAAAAAAATATCAAGATGATAAAAAATTTAACAAGCTCTTGAATCACCTTTTGCTTTTTTTTAATGACTTTAATACGCCTGTGTGGTCACAGAGTTCTTACATATAGATAGGACCTTGGCAGTCATGTGGATCAGATCTCTTGTTTCACAGGGGAAGAAGCTAAAGCCTAAAAACTGACTTTGGAGAAAGTCCTATGTTGAAGTCCTTGGGATGGGAACACTCAAGGACTCTTGAGAACCTCACCAGCCTGTTACCAAGGTTGTTGGATCTGGAATCCTCAGCTTCCAAAATGTAAAACCACTTTCAAGTTTTCCTTCTTGAAGTCTTCTTTTTTAAAAAGGTAATTACTTTATGTTTGGTTGCTGCTGCTGCTAAGTCGCATCAGTCGTGTCCGACTCTGTGTGACCCCATAGACGGCAGCCCACCAGGCTCCCCCGTCCCTGGGATATCTTTATTGCTGCTCATGGGCTTTTTCTAGCTGTGATGAGCAGGGGCTAGTTTTGGCATGTGGGCTTGCCGTGGTGGTGGCTTCTCTTGTGGGGCACAGGCTCTAGGCACGTGGGCTTTGGGAGCTGTAGCACACAGGCTTAGCTGCTCCACAGCATGTGGAATCTTCCTGGACCAGGGATCATATCCCCTGAATTGGCAGGTGGATGCTTATCCACTGTACCACCAGGAAAGTTGAAGTCTTCTTAATGTGTTGGCCCTCTTCTACAATCAAGTGACTTAAAGAGTTTTAAGGCACAGATAAATAAAGGTACTGTTTCCTCCTCTTGTGTGTACTTCCAAATCCTAACTCCTTGTGTCTTTAAGCCCTTGGCTACCTGACCCTCACCACCAGGGTTTTTGAAGTGCTGGATATGGTTAGAGATTTTCTTTTCATTATGAGGCTCCCGGTGAAGGATCCTGGTCTCCTTCAGGGGAAGGGGAAGAATTTGCTGATTGGAGAGTGAGTTAAGTAATTAAGAAAAGGATGTTCCCCCCACCCCACCCCCCAGACAAGCAGACATTGTCTTTGTTCTTCTGACAGCTTTCCAGGTTGGGGTTGATTGGATTCCTGCTACGTAGAATCTTGGGTTTCCCAGATGGCTCAGTGGTAAAGAATCCACTTATTAATGCAGGAGGCACAGAAGGCACTGGTTCGATCCCTGGGCCAGGAAGATCCCCTAGAGGAGGAAAAGGCAACCCACTCCAGTATTCTTGCCTGGAAAATCCCATGGACAGAGAAGTCTGGCAGGCTACAGTCCATGGGGTCGCAAAGAGTCAGACACAGCTGAGCATACATCATGAAGCAGCTTTCTGACCTTGGTAGAATTTCACTTAGTTGACCTCAGATAAAATCCTTTACCTCTCTGGGCCTCTACTTCCCTTCTGATGACCCCTGAGGCCCTTGTATTTTCAATATTCTACACATTCAAGATAAAAAGAGTTTGGACTCTCGACAGAAAATGTCCTTAACACCTCACTTTCTATAATAGGGTAGAAGGAAGGAAGGAAGGGGCAGGGAGCAGGGAGAGATGAGAGGCAATGAAGGAAGAGAGAGGAGGAAAAGAGGAAGGAAGAGAGGGATGAAATCATCAGTGAACAATTAAGGAAGGAAACAATATTCTGTTATGAGCTATGTGAGAAAAGAATCTTAAAAAGAATGAACATATGTATAACAATCACTTTGCTGTCCACCTGAAACTAACACAACATTGTAAATCAACTATATGCCAATAAAATTAAAAAATAAACTTTTAAAAAGCTGTGCTTTCCAAACCTCTCTGCATTCTTAATAGAAACATATTGGGCTTGAGTTGTGACTAGCTGTCAAAACATAGCCCACTGGAGTTTACTAGGGGTCTCAGGCAGACTTTGACTCTGGATGTGGAGAATGTTTTGGGCGGCAGCAACTTCTGCTTGAGAAAGCAAATGAAGTTTCAGCAAAAAAATATCATTAGAGGAGAATGATGGGTTTTTTCTTTTAAATGTGTAATATTTTACACTGTAAGGATTTTATGAACTGTTGACATTTATTTTTTTTATTTTTTTTATTTTTATTTTTACTTTATTTTGTTTTACAATACTGTATTGGTTGACATTTATGAAAAGCATTTAGGCCAGAACCTGCTGTTGTTGTTCAGTTGCTTAAGTTGTGTCTGACACTTTGGAACCCCATGGACTGCAGCACACCAGGCTTCCCTGTCCTTCACTATCTCCTGGAGTTTGCTTAAATGCATGTTCATTGAGTTGGTGATGCCATCCAAACATCTCATCCTCTGTCGTTCCCTTCTCCTCCTGCCCTCAATCTTTTCCAGCATCAGAGTCTTTTCTAATGAGCCGGCTCTTCGCATCAGGTGGACAAAGTATTAGAGCTTCAGCTTCAGCATCAGTCCTTCCAGTGAATATTCAGGATTGATTTCCTTTAGGATTGATTGGTTTTATCTCCTTGCTGTCCAAGGGACTCTCAAGAGTCTTCTCAACACCACAGTCCGAAAGCATCAATTCTTTGGCCTTCAGTCATCTTTATGATCCAACTCTCATATCCATACATGACTACTGGAAAAACCATTAGTTTGATTGTATAGACATTTGTCAGTAAAGTGATGTCTCTGATTTCTAATATGCTGTCTAGGTTTTTCACAGCTTTTTTTTCAAGGAGAAAGGATCTTTTAATTTCATGGCTGCGGTCACCATTTGCAGTGATTTTGGAGCCCAAGAAGTTAAAATCTGCCACTGTTTCCATTGTTTCCTCATCTATTTGCCATGAAGTGATGGGACTGGATGCCATGATCTTAGTTTTCTGAATGCTGAGTTTTAAGACAGCTTTTTCACTCTCTTCTTTCACCCTCATTAAGAGGATCTTTAGTTTCTTTTCACTTTCTGCCATTAGAGTGGTATCATCTGCGTATCTGAGGTTATTGATATTTCTCTTGGCAATCTTGATTCCAGCTTATGAGTCATCCAGCTTGGCATTTTGCATGATGTACTCTACCTATAGGTTAGATAAACAGGGTGACAATATACAGCCTTGACGTACTTCTTTCCCAATTTTGAACCAGTATGTTGTTCCATGTCTGATTCTAACTGTTGCTTCTTGTCCTGCATACAGGGTTCTCAGGAGGCAAGTGAGTATTCCCATTTCTTTAGGAATATTTTTTAAAAAAGAATTTTCCAGTTTGTTGTAATCCACAGAGACAAAGTCTTTAGCATAGTCAATGAAGCAGAAGTAGATCTTTTCTTTCGAAATTCCCTCGCTTTTACTATGATCCAATGGATGTTGGCAATTTGATCTCTGGTCCCTCTGTCTTTTCTAAATCCAGCTTGTACAACTGGAAGTTCTCACTTCACATATTGCTGAAGCCTAGCTTGAAGGATTTGAAGCATTACCTTGCTAGTGTGGGAAATGATCACAATTGTTTGAACATTCTTTGGCATTGCCCTTCTGTTGGAATGGAATGAAAACTGACCTTTTCCTGTCCTGTGGCCACTGCTGAGTTTTCCAAATTTGCTGACATATTGAGGGCAGCACTTTAACAGCGTCATCTTTTAGGATTTGAAATAGCTCAGCTAGAATTCCATCACCTCCACTAGCTTTGTTCATAGTAATGCTTCCTAAGGCCCACTTGACTTCACACTCCAGGATGTCTGGCTCTGGTGAGTGATCACACCATTGTGGTTATCCAGGACAGTAAGACCTTTTTTGTGTAATTCTTCTGTGTGTTCTTGCCACCTCTTCTTAATCTCTTTTGCTTTTTTAGATGCTTGCCATTTCTGTCCTTTATTGTGCCCATCTTTGCATGAAATGTTCCCTTGGTATCTCCAATTTTCTTGAAGAGATCTCTAGTCTTTGCCATTCTATTGTTTTCCTCTATTTATTTGCATTGTTCACTTAAGAAGGCTTTCTTATTTCTCCCTGTCTGGAAGTCTGCATTCTGTTGGGTATATTTTTCCCTTTCTCCTTTGCCTTTTGCTTCTCAGCTATTTGTAAGACCTCCTTAGACAACCAGTTTGCCTTCTTGCATTTCTTTTTCTTTGAGATGGTTTTGATCACCAACTTCTGTACAAAGTTAGGAACCTTCATCCATAGTTCTTCAGACACTCGGTCTACCAGATCTAGTTCAGATCCCAGCACACAGCAAATGCTCAGTAAGTGTTGACCATAATTCATACTAAAAAGAATGGCTGGTCCAGACATCAGAAAGTCATAGTCATGTGACCTTAAGGAAGTATCTGTGCCTCTCTAAGTTTGCTTTCTAACTTGTGAGACAAGCAGATAGGATTGAATCCAGTGGTTTATTGGGCTTCTCCAACTGGTATTCTCTGATTCCACTTTTAATGCCTCCCAGTCTGAATTGGGCATTGGAAACATTTTAATAAAAAGAACTTTTTTCTCACATTGTATTATAAAGTACTTACATAACTTCACAGAACATTTCTCTTTCCTTCCCTAAGTTGGTGTTTTGGAGCATTAAAATTAGAGAAGTAAATGAGATTAATATTTGCCTAAAGCAGCAGTCCCCAGCCTTTTACAGCACCAGGGACCAGTTTTGTAGAAGACAATTTTTCCCATGGACTAAGCTTGGACAGGGTGGTGGGGGTTGTTTTGTGATCATTCAAGCACATTACATTTATTGTGCATTTTATTTCTATTATTATTACATCAGCACCACCTCAGGTCATCAGGCATTAGATCCTGGAGGTTGGGGACTCTTGGCCTAAAGGACCATCAGGAGCAAATTTTAAGCAAATAATTTAAAATATAAATCCTCTTAAGAAATGTCAAGTTAGGGACACTGCTCCTAATACTGCACTGTGATATTTGGAGGACTATCAGTTTGTCCAAACTGTTGGCTTTTAACCCAATTATAATGTTCACTAAAGACTCAGTATTTCCTAAAACTGGATTCAACCACCCCTGGGAGGCTGTCATTTCCCTGAGAGCTTCTCTTCAAGTAAAACTGTTTTTGCCTTTCCAAACTGAGTCAACACATCTGTTCTTACCTATCTTAAAAGCTTCATCAACTCAACAATTGTCCAAAAGGAAGACAGAAAAAAAAACCTATTGTGTGATGAAAATTTTTGGCAAATATTATGAAAACACATTCTTCAAACATCTCTCATTTCTGAGAAACAAAGTGAAACGTATGAATTGGGTTTTTTTTGTTTGTTTCATGACTAATAAAATGATTCATTGCTACAATGAGGTGTTTCAACCATATCCACATAGCACAAGTGTGAATGTTCAATTGAAAAAATAAAAATAACTCAATTAGAAAAATAAACTTTGAGTACCTTCTCTCCAGAAGGCACTGAACTTGGTTCCCCCAAATTAGACAAGTTGGTCATATGCAATTTTAAGCTATTTGAGTGTCACTTGTATATGCTGAACACTGGAAGTGTCTTTACAACTCTTATCTATACTGTCCAATACAGTAGTCACTAGCCATATTGAACACTTAAAGCATGGCTGGTCTTGAGATGGGCTTCCCTGGTGGCTCAGCTGGTAAAGAACCCATCTGCCAACACAGGAGGCAAAAGAGGTGAGGGTTCCATGGAAACGGCAACACACTCCACTATTCTTGCCTGGAAAATCCCACGGACAGAGAAGCCTGGCTGGCTACAGTCCTGGGGTCGCAAAGAGTCGGACACGACTGAACACGCACACGTGTAGTCTTAAGATGTGCTGTAAGTATAAAATTTACAGATTTAGAAGACTTAGGACAGAAACTTCCATGGTAGTCCAGTGGTTGAGTCAGTTGCCAATGTAGGGAACATGGGTTCAATCCCTGGTCCAGGAAGATCCTGTATGTCATCAAGCAACTAAAAACTCAGAGGCCCCAGTTACTGAGCCACAACTGCTAGAGCCTGCCTGCCTGGAGCCCATGCTCCGCAGCTGGAGAAGCCACCACAATGAGAAGCCTGCGCACCACAAGGAAGAGTAGCACCCACTCGCCACAGCTAGAGAAAGCCCGGGCAGCAATGAAGACCCAGCACAGCCCAAATAACAATAAATAAATATGAATTAAAACTTAGAATAAAAAACTTTTTTACTGATTACTTATATAACAATTTTATACTGATGACTTATTGAAATGATACTATTTTGCATACATTAGGTGAAAATAACATTGAATTAATCTCAGCTGTTTCTTTTTACCTTTTAGTGTGTCTATTAGAAAAATCTAAAATTATGTATAGAACATGCGTTTTTAGTTTATGTTTCTCTGAGTTGCTGCTGGCTTAGACCCTTGGCTTATTGTTTATTCTGAGGCTTAGAATCCACCTAAGAATTCTTAGTCATCAACATTTCATTTTTAGCCCAAGAAAGACTCTATCTAGTGTGGTCTTATGGGTGTGTTAAGTAGAGGCTAAGTGCCTAAAAGTACATCTGGAGAGATGCATATTTATTTAAATGAAAATATATTCATGTGAGGGACTGTGCAGGGCAGTGGCAGTGCAATGGTTAAGAGCCCACGCTTCCACTGAAGTGGGCAGGGGTATGATCCCTAGTCAGGGAACTAAGATCCCACATGCTGCATAGCACAGCCAGAAACCAGAAAATATGTTCGTGTTAAATTAAGTAAGGGAAAAATGTTAAAAATAATATGCAACCTTAAATTAATATGATTTTTGAAAAACATTATATTACAATGAAATTTTAATCATAATTAAAGAAATATATTATGAAAAGTACAGCAAATATTTTAAAGCTTTGCAATACCCAATATTGGTGCTGAGGAGAGGAAAGCGGCATTTTCATATGCTATCTGTGGAAGTATAAATTGGCATAAGGTCTCTAGAGGGCAACCTAGCAACAGCTATCAAAATTTAAATGTGTATAACCTTCAATCCAGTATTTCCATCTCGGAAATTTTACCCTGCACTTATATTGGCACATTTATGCAAATATGTATCACAAAGATTTCATCATAGCAAAAGACTGCCAATGATCTAAACGTTCATAAACAGGGAACTGAATAAAGGTTTTAGTACATTCATATTTTGGAATACTATGCTGCCAAAAAAAATGATGACAGTCTCAAAAGTAATGGAGAGGCGATGGCACCCCACTCCAGCACTCTTGCCTGGAAAATCCCATGGATGGAGGAGCCTGGTGGGCTGCAGTCTATGGGGTCGCTAAAAGTTGGACACGACTGCGCGACTTCACTTTCATTTTTCACTTTCATGCATTGGAGAAGGAAATGGCAACCCACTCCAGTGTTCTTGCCTGGAAAATCCCAGGGACGGGGGAGCTTCGTGGGCTGCCGTCTATGGGGTCACACAGAGTCGGACACGACTGAAGCGACTTAGCAGCAAAAGTAGTAGTAGTTGTTACTTCCCTGGTGGATCAGAAGGTAAAGCGTCTGCCTACAGTGCGGGAGACCTGGGTTCCATCCCTGGGTCAGGAAGATCCTCTGGAGAAGGGAATGGCAACCCACTCCAGTACTCTTGCCTGGAAAATCCCATGGACGGAGGAGCGTAGTAGGCTACAGTCCATGGGGTCGCAAAGAGTCGGACACGACTGAGTGACTTCAGTTTTTCAGTAGAAAGTATAATTTTAAGAAATAGTAAATGAAATAGCACAATGCAAGTATTACTTATTTACTCAGAATTATCTGAGATTATATGATCTGTCATCAGACAGAATGAAATTTTAAAATTTTTAAATAATTCATTAAATTGAATTATAGGAAAAAAGTTATATTTTTCTTGATCATCTGAATTGGAGGGACTAAGCATTTATACCTGTTCCATGTGTGTTTATAGCAGTCTTCCTGGGATCAGGATGGGCTGGAGAGGTATAAGACTAGGAAGGCATCTTATGAAAGAGACTGGCCCATAGCATGTAATAAACGCTGATCACTGTCATCATTAATCATAATAACTCAAGCTAGAAGAGATGCAAACTAAACCAAGGAAGTGACAGCAGGGGGAAAAAACAAGAAAATTAGCCATGCAAGGAGCTACGAAAGAAGCAGAACTGGCAGGACCTGGAGACTGAACGTCTGTGAGCGAGAGCAAGCATCCAGGATAATTTCCAGGGTGGGCCAGAGGAGTCAGGTGGATGACGGAGCCCTTCTCTGAGCCAGGAAACTCAGAAGGAGCAGCTCTGAGGAAAAGATAAATTCAGCTGGGGATATTATAAATGTATAGAGACTTGTAAATCCCCAAACATGTCCACTGGGTCGTTGGATCTGTCCTTCCAGAATCAGTGGGAGAGGATTATTCTAGAGAATCGCTGTTGGGTATCTGTTCTCACTGTAGAGGTGGTGCAGTAATTAAAGCCATGGGTTTGGATAGAGCTTCTCAGAGACAGCTAAAGATGAGACCAAGGGATAACAGTACTTAGAAGGTGTTATGAATTGAACTGTGGCTGCCCTCCCCCACTCATATATTGAAGTCTTAACCCCCAGTACCTCAGAATATGACCTTATTTGGAATTAGGATCATTATAAATGTAAGTAGTTAAGATGAGATCATTGGAGAGAAAAAAGCTAATCCAATATGACTGGTGTCCTTATAAAAAGGAGAAATTTGAATACAGAGTCCTGCACACAGGGAGAAGGCCGCAAGACAGCAAAGGCAGAGATCAGGGTGATGTTTTCACAAGCCAGAGAACCAAATTTGTCCATGTATTGATCTCTGACCTCAAGCTGCTGGAAAACTGAGACAATGACTTTCTGTTGCTTCAGCCATCTAGTTTGTAATACTTTGTTTTGACAGCCCTGGAGAGTAAATACAGAGGTAAAAGGAATGAAACGTCTACAAAGGATACTAAGACGGTGAGGTCCAAAAAAGGAGGAAAACCAGGGAAGTATGGCCTTACCCAGCCAAGAACAGGAAAGAATTTCAAATGGAGGTCTTCATCAACAAAACTGAATGTTCCCAAGAAGTCAAGCAGGGGGACAGAAGAGATGATGCCCAGCAAGACGACACGGAGGTCACTGGCCACCTTGGAAAGAGCCATTCCAGTGGAGTAAAAGAGATGGAAGCTGGACTGTCGTGGAGTGAATAAGAGGTGAGGAAGAAACACAGATTCGTCCAAAGTTTAGGGAAGGAAAGAAGAGGATAGAAAGGAAGTTAAAGAGAGGTCATTGGGTCACATTTTTTTAAAAAGATTTGGTACAGCTGTTTGACAAGGACAGTGAGCCAGCAGAGAGGGAATAGATAGAAGGAGAAACAGAGATAGAGGTGATGGAAATGAGAGAGACAGGAGGAGAAGGAGAAGAAGGAGGAGGGAGAGGTGGGAAGAGAGGAAGGGAGAGAGCGGAAGGGAGGACAGGAGACGAGGAACAGGAAGGTGGGTGGAGAGACAGAGAGATGACGGAGTAGCAGATAAAGAGGAGAGAGAGACAGAGACAGACAGGAAGGAAGCAGAGGCAGAGGAAAAGAAGGAGGGGGAATGAGCAAGGAGGAGAAGTAAAATGGGACAAGGGGAGGAGAGGGGAAAGGAGAAAAGACCTTGAGGACTGCAGAGAAGCCGTCCTGCTGCCTGGGCTGGCGCGGTTAGGGATAACCACATCACCCGTCCAGATAGCAGTGGCAGCAGGCCAGCGGCAGGCTGGAGGTCCATGACTGGGGATGGTATTGTCAGAGGCAGTGGGGTGTGCCTCGGCATCCAGTGAGCAAGAGAAGCAGCAGCAGTGTCCTCATCCGCCTGATCTTGTAGCATGAGTTTGACTACAGCCCTGGCTGCTACCCTTGTTTCTGCTTTTCTGAGCTCCTTTCCCAGCCTCTCTGGGAATTCTGGGAGCTGCCGGCTGTCTTTTGCGATCAATTTTTTTCCTGTTTCAATCAACCTGAGTCAGCTTCTGTTGCTTACGACTAAGAACTTTGCCTGACTCCATCAGGCATGATGCTAAGCACTCTGTAAGAATGAACCTATTTAATCCTCCCAACAAATCTCAGAGCTAGAAGTATGTTAACATCTCCATCTGCCCAATGGGGAAACCAAGAAACAGAGAGTTTAAGATATTTGCCCTAAATCACAAAGCTAGTAGACAGCACAGCCAGGCTCAAACCCAGACCTATTTGCTGCCAAAGCACTTAACCACTGCACTCTGCTGTCCTTTCCTTATGCAAGCTCCGTAATTACCACGACCACATGCCCTCTACACCACCGTGGAATGGTCAGGTTCTCCAGGATGCTGAGATGGGGTTAGAAGTGCATGAGTTTACTGGGGAGAGGGAGGTGCCTGTCAGAGTTGAAGGAAGAGGATGCAGAACAGGGCAGGGAGAGCCTCAGGTCACAACACAGGTCTAACAAGGGCTCGGCCCACTCCACGTGGAGCCTCAGGTCACGACACAGGTCTAACGAGGGCTCGGCCCACTCCACCTGGAGCCTCAGGTCACGACACAGGTCTAACGAGGGCTTGGCCCACTCCATGTGGAGCCTCAGGTCACGACACAGGTCTAATAAGGGCTCGGCCCACTCCACGTGGAGCCTCAGATCACAACACAGGTCTAACAAGGGCTCGGCCCACTCCACGTGGAGTTTCAGAGCACAAAGACCACTCACTGGAGAAATTCCACATTTCTCAGTCCCACAGAAAGAGCCAGGTCTGCCCCACCATGCTCGTCATTGGCTTGGGGCTGCTGAAATAGACCGCAGCCTCAGCTTGAAACTACAGTGGATGCCAGAGATGCTGCACTTAATTGCACTCCTCCCAGTGGAAAGTCAGGCTTTTGAAAAAAAGAACTAATATCACCTCACACCGGTCCAAATGGCCCTCATCAAAAAGTCTACAAACAATGAATGCTGAAGAGGGTGTGGAGAAAAGGGAATGCTCTTGCACTATTGGTGGGAATGTAAATTCATACAGCCACCATGGAAGACGGTATGGAGATTCCTTAAAAACTAGGAATAAAAGCAGACATAGAGAACACTTATGGACGTGGGGAGAGGGGAGGAGAGGGTGAGATGTATGGAGAGAGTAACATGGAAACTTACATTGCTGCTGCTGCTAAGTCACTTCAGTCGTGTCCGAGTCTGTGCGACCCCATAGATGGCAGCCCACCAGGCTCCCCCATCCCTGGGATTCTCCAGGCGAGAACACTGGAGTGGGTTGCCATATGTAAAACAGAGAGCCAAGGGGAATTTGCTGTATGTCTCAGGAAACTCAAACAGGGGCTCTGTGTCAACCTAGAAGGATGGGATGGGGAGGGAGAGGGGAGGGAAGTTCAAAAGGGAGGGGATATATGTATACCTATGGCTGATTCAGGTTGACGTTTGACAGAAAACAACAAAATTCTGTAAGCGATTATCCTGCTGCTGCTGCTGCTGCTAAGTTACTTCAGTCATGTCCGACTCTGTGCGACCCCATAGACGGCAGCCCACCAGGCTCCCCCATCCCTGGGATTCTCCAGACAAGAACACTGGAGTGGGTTGCCATTTCCTTCTCCAATGCATGAAAGTGAAAAGTGAAAGTGAAGTTGCTCAGTCGTGTCCGACTCTTCGTGACCCCATGGACGGCAGGCTACCAGGCTCCTCCGTCCATGGGATTTTCCAGGCAAGAGTACAGGAGTGGGGTGCCATCGCCTTCTCCGACCAATTATCCTACAATTAAAAAATAAATAAATTTTAAACGGAAAAAGAAAAAAAGAACTGAGCAGCACACATACATTGTTGCCACACCCCCGTCACTCCTTTTCTCTTGGAAATTTTCAAGGATTTAAAAATCTGTACTAAAGAACCTCATTCTGCTTTCCTTCCACACGGTTTGTACCGGGTTCAGGCTCCCATAGCACCCACTCTGACCTGAATCTATGTAACCTTAAATACATCAGAGATCCCAAATCTTTAAATAAATATAAAGTAGCTGGTCCTCAAATAATAATAAAATGGAAGTCCTTATTATTAGTTCACTAGCAAAACCTAACTGTTGGGTACCTCTGAGACCTCATATCTCTTCTTCCAGTTTTGTACCAATTCTGGAAAGAACCCCAGCAGTTCACATGTTGTGTGAATGGCCAGACAACTTCTCAAAATGGCCCTTTTGCTGATGGGATAACATAGTAGAATACACTGAAACTGAATGAGGCTTCAAGCGGCCATTCCTCAGTGTGACTGCCTGCCTTCGTGCCAGTGTGTCAGTGCTTGTGACTCCAAGTTTAAAGTAGAAAATAATCATTCCTTTTACAAATCTTTCTTAATCACCTGTTATGTGTCAGGCACTGTACTAGGTGCTGCTGGTACAGTGGTTGCAGTGATTTTAAAACATGTCTGAAATTTTTTTTACAATCCTCACTTCAAATGATAGAGCCTAACTCTCCTCCCCTTGAGTATGAACCAGACTTAGTGACTCACTTCTAAGAAACAGAATGTGGTAAGAGTGTCAGTATGACTTCCGAGACCAGGTCATAAAAGGCAGTGGCTTCCTCCTTGCTCTCACTTGGGCCACTCACTTGGGGGAAAACCAGCTGCCGTTTCACGAGGACACCCAAGTAGCTCAATGGAAAGTTCCATGTGGTGAGGGACTTCGGCCTCCAGCCAAAAGCCATGTGAGGGAGCTATCTTGGAAGTGGATCCTCCAGCGTCAATCAAGCCTCAGATGATGTAGCCTCAGCAATATCATGATTGCAACTTCATGAGAGACCCCATAGTCTTCACACACCTTCAGAGCCACCCAGTAAGTCTACCCTCTAGTTCCTGATCCATAGAAACTATGAAATAATCACTATCTATTATTGTTCCAAGTCATCAAATTTTAGGGTGACTTGCATGCACCCTCAGCTGCTCAGTCATGTCTGACTCTTGGAGACCCCGTGGACTGTAGCCCACCAGACTTCACTGTCCATGGAATTCTCCAGGCAAGAATACTGAGGTGGGTTGCCATTTCCTCCTCCAGGGGATCTTCCCAGCCCAGGGATCGAACGTGCGTCACCTGCATTGCAGATGGATTCTTTACCACTGAGCCACCTGGCAAGCCCCTTATTGGGTGATTCGCTATACAGAAATAGACACGGTGTGGACAAGACCAAATGATCTCTGTTCTCATTCTGGGAGCAAATGACAACCTATTTTTTCTTTCTTTTTTTAAAACTAAACTAATCAGAGTATAGCCAATTAACAAAGTTGTGATAGCTTCAGGTGGATAGCAAAGGGACTCAGCCATACATACACATGTATCCATTCTCCCCCAAACTCCCCTCCCATCCAGGCTTCCACATAACATCAAGCAGTTCCCTGTGCTATACAGTAGGTCTTCACTGGTTATCCATTTTAAATATAGCAGTGTGTACATGTCCACCCCAAACCGCTTAACTATACCTTCCCTCCACCCTTTCCCCACACCTGGCAACCATAAGTTCATTCTCTAAGTCTGTTAATCTATTTTGTAAATAAGCTTTCTTGTCTTTTTAGATTTCGCATATAAGGGATGTCATACGGTGTTTATTCTTCTCTGTCTGACTTATTCAATATGACAGCCTCTAGGTCCGTCCATGTTGCTGCAAATGACATTATTCTGATAACCCGTTATCAACATGTATGTAGCTCATCACCTCTGCCACGTTATAAGCTTCCTGAGGATGAGAACAAGGTTATTTATCTTTATATCAGATTGGTCCTGAGCCCCCTTCTCCTCTCACTCTGTCCTCTCTTCTTCAATCATCTTATGATCTATAACTTCATCCACCATTTGCATGCTGATGCCTCCAGCCCAGACCTTTCCTCATACCTGCCTATGTGACGTACCCATATGGGTATCTCAAGATCCCTCACATACAGCATTTTTGGGGAAAACTCATCACAATGTACCCCTCCCAACTCAAGCCTCCTTTAGGTTTCCTTTCTCAGCAAATGCCACCTACACCCAACCAACCATCAAATTCTGCAAGTCAGAATCTAGGAGTCTTCCTTGCAATCTCCCACCTGTCAATTTCTGTGTCAAACCCATCACCAGGTCTCACTGACTTTACTTCTCAAAGGTATTTAAATCCCACAGCTTTCATCTTCATTGCCATCCCCTAAAGCCAAGCTACCTTTTACCTTACTCACCATCTTCCGTCTGGTATCCTAACCAAACTCCCCACATTAACTACAGCCTCATATCACTAATTTATTCTAAGTCAAACAGATAGAACAGCATTTGAGTTTTTAAAGTTGAATCTGGACAGGTCATACTTAAAGGCTTAGGCTCTTCAATGACTATCCACTGTTCTTAGAGTAAAGACCTAACCTGTAATATAAATGACAACAGGGCCCTGCATTAGCTAGCCCATTTACCTCTCCAGCCTAATTTTGTGCTATTCTCTTCCTTTTTCTCAATATTTCAGTCACAGGGTACTACTTTCAGTTCCTCAAAAGTGCCTTGCTCTCTGCAGCCCTGGGGCCCTCACACTTGCTGTTTCTTTTTCTCACTCCATCTACCACCTTTGCCTAATAAACCCCTGAAAAGCCTTCTAGTCTCAGTTCAGACCTCAGCTCCTCAGAGAAGCCTCCCCAGACCAGACGCAGTCTCACATTTACATGTCCTCATTGTTCTCTGTATCTCCTCTCATTGCATCTAGATTGTTTTATAATTACATATTTGCGTGATTATTTGAGGGCAGAAATCATGCCTGTTCTGCTCACTGTGACATTTCCAGCCCACAGACTGTAGAGAAGCTATTCAACAAAATTTGTTTTGAAAGGAAAGGAGGAAGGGAGAGATTCAAGTAATCACTGACAAAATCTGAATAGACCAAATCTTGGCAAAATAGATTTATGATCTGGTACATTTGACTGCCAATATCTTTAAGAAATATTAAGTTTTTCCTGAAGTCTAAAAATGTCACATTTTAATCTATTTTATATTTGCATCAGTTAGGATTTCATGAGGCTGGAAAATAACTGACTATAGTACTTAACCAAATAGAGGTTTTCTTTTTCTCTCATAATAGAAGTTTTGAGGTAAGGCTGAGGTAGCTGTTTCAGGAAGTCAGCAAGGTCTCACACTCCTTCTAGCTTCTTTCTCTGACACTCCTGACTTTCTTCCTCAGAACTGCAAGCTAGGCTGCTTCCCCTCCCTTCCTAGAGTACGGTATCCATACTCTAGGCAGAAAGAATAGGAAGAGTCAAAGACAAAATGCCTGTGCCAGCTGGACTTACCTCTTTCCATCAGGAGAACAAAGGCTTCCTGGATCTCCCCACAGGCAACTCCTACCCATGCCTCTGGGCAGACCTGGGCTGTGGCCACTGTAGCTTCAGAGGGGTCTTAAAGAAGGTGCATGCTCTTGAACGGGCACACTGCTGCCCTCAACAGCACAGGAGATCTCTCAGTGCAGAATCTAGCTGGAGACTGGAGACTGCGAAGCCAGCCAGGAGTGTCTGCCATACTGCTGCCACAGACATCAAGATCACCTGGATTCCAAGGCTCTGACTCAGCCTCAGAATCCTATATGAGAGCCATCTTTTCCAATTTAGAATTCTGAGCCAGGAGAAGCAGACTCTGCAGATATGGTGCTAAGCCCTGCGGGAAAAAAGTGAAAAATTCCATCAAATACAAGTTGTTTTATCTATATAATCCTAAACATGGAATAATCTTTCCTCCTTGAAATGTTATTTCATTTTAGAGACAAAGACTATATATATATATATATATATGTATGTACATTTAATTTTAAAAATCAAATTTCATGAATTTCCTGATGGTTCAGTGATTGGGACCCCACACTTTCACTGTCGAGGGCCCAGGTTTGATCCCCAGTGGGGGAACTGGGAGCCCACAGGCCATGTAGTACGGCCAACAACAACAAAATCAAAATCAAATGACGTTAGTCGCTCAGTTGTGTCCAACTCTGTGCAACCCCAGGACTGTAGCCCACCGGGCTCCTCTGTCCATGGGGTTCTCCAGGCAAGAATACTGGAGTGGGGTGCCATGCCCTTCTCCAGGGGATCTTCCCGACCCAGAGACTGAACCCAGGTCTCCTGAATTGAAGGCAATGCTGTCAAAATTTGAGCCTTCAGTTAAAGCCTGTTGCCACTAGGTGTTGCTCCTTCAGTCATACGGTTTCATTCACACCCTTTGGGCAGATACTTGTTCAGAAATGAGACTCTCCACACAGCTACTAAATGAAAAGTGTAGAATATGCATATAGTCAATATAGCTGTAGTGAAGAATTGGGAGATCAACAGCGGGGTAAGGAGAGGGTGGGATGAATCGAGAAAGCAGCATTGACATACATACACTGCCATGTGTAAAATAGCTAGTGGGTTGCTGCTATGTATCACAGGGAGTTAAGCCTGGTGCTCTGTGATGACCTAGAGGGGTGGGATGGGGAGCGGAGGCTGAAACGGAGGCTCAAGAGGGAGGGCAATATATATATATATATATATATATATATATATATATATATATATATATATATAGTTCTGACTGATTCACATTGTTGTATGGCAGAAACCAACACAACATTCAAAGCAATTATCCTCCAATTAAAAATTTTTTTAATATATTAAAAAAAATTCTTTTTTAAGAATTAGGAGATCAGAAGGCTATGTAAGAAGAATTAACAATACCAGGAAGGCACAGAGTGATTGAGCCCATCATAGACAGAGTTCAGAAAGAAGGGACCAGGGTGATTTGTGGGGACAGGTTTCCTTAACAAGGAAATGACAAGTTTGATGACTCAGAGGCAAAAAGAGATGACGTATGGAACATAGGCAACAAGAATACTGAAAACAAGACATGCCTACTATATGGGCAACTATACGGGCATGTTTTTCAATTAGTTTCATTGCTTACTAGTGTTTTCCAATTATTTTCATTGCCTTTAATTAGTTAAATTCAACAAACATTTACTGACCATCATCTACATGCCAGAAATTCTGGGAAAGGCTAGTATTCTTCCCTGCAAGGGAAGACAAAAGATTATTACTGTTCAGTGGAACTTTGGAGGGCACATATTCTACTTCCCCATTTAGAGATGAAGATATTAAGGTCCAGAAATATTAAGTGACTCCTTGTTGACACCTGTTAGTTAACAGAAAGCCATGGGAAGATCCAGGGTCCTTAGAACCTCACCCAAACAAAATTCTCAAGACCTGGAGGCCATGTCCTTGCCACGGCAGTTCCTTACTTTCAGAGAGGATAAGGTTTTGTTATCACTGCTGTCATTTTGTTTCTTGCTCACAACTGACTTACCATGTGCAAAGGAAGGCAATTCAAAACTTTTCCCTTATTCTCGAACTTACGTTACTTTTCTTCACCATCATCCAGCATGTATCAGCTGAAACCTAGTTAAAAAGTCCTCTCCAGGAAGTCCAGGTGAACCCACATCGGATCACTCTACTCTGCCCTGTCTTTCCCCCACATAGCTCTTCCTCTGGTTTCCCTCCCAGCCATTCAGCACCCCCATTCACTCCCACCAGGTTAATCTGCGTTTGCTAATTAATGATTTCAAGATGCTCTGATGTCATTTCAGAGGCTATGTTTTCCAATTACCTTTGTAAGCTCCAGAAAAGTGAAGGCAGTACTTCTCAAAAGCTAAAGATTTGAAAAAAGAAGAAGTTCTGCCACTTACTCTGTACCCTTTGGAAAATTAATTAACATCATTGAACCTCAAAGTCCCTGTATGTTCAGGGAGGAAATATGCAAGGACTTAATGAGATAATGCACCACAAAGCACTGAGTGGTATAAACTGCACCCTGGAATAAAACCAGGGCTCAATAAATGTTTATTACCATTTTAAAAAGGCATTCCTCTCTCCCGTCTCTTCGAGGAATGCCTAACCTGTGTCATTCGTTAAATGTGGGTTCAAATCCTACTTCTCCCACGGATAGACTATATAACCTTGAGCAATTCCCATTCCCTCTCTGAGCCTCCTGGAACAAAACCTGGCCTATGGGCCACATTCAGTATTTACTGACTGAATGAGATAGTTTCCTTATTAATAACACAGTGATAATAAATCCCACCTCACATGACTGTGACAGGAGTTAAATGAGATTACGTAAGAAAAATATCGGCTGTGTTCCCCTTCTAAAGTTTAATTGATAAACTGGTTACCTTGGAAGTTCAGCTCAGTTGTGTCCGACTCTTTGTGACCCCATGAACCACAGCACGCCAGGCCTCCCTGCCCATCACCAACTCCCGGAGTCCACCCAAACCCATGTCCATTGAGTTGGTGATGCCATCCAGCCATCTCATCCTCTGTCATCCCCTTCTCCTCCAGCCCTCAATCTTTCCCAGCATCAGGGTCTTTTCCAATGAGTCAGCTCTTCGCATGAGGTGGCCAAAGTATTGGAGTTTCAGCTTCAACATCAGTCCTTCCAATGAACACCCAGGACTCATCTCCTTTAGGATGGACTGAACGGTTGGATCTCCTTGCAGTCCAAAGGACTCTCAAGGGTCTTCTCCAACACCACAGTTCAGAAGCATCAATTCTTCTGCACTCAGCTTTCTTTATAGTCCAACTCTCACATCCATACATGACCACTGGAAAAACCATAGCCTTGACTAGATGGATCTTTGTTGACAAAGTAATGTCTCTGCTTTTCAATGTGCTGTCTAGGTTGGTCATAACTTTCCTTCCAAGGAGCAAGCGTCTTTTAATGTCATGGCTGCAGTCACCATCTGCAGTGATTTTGGAGCCCAGAAAGATAAAGTCAGCCACTGTTTCCACTGGTTCCCCATCTATTTGCCATAAAGTGATGGGACTGGATGCCATGATGTTAGTTTTCTAAATGTTGAGCTTTAAGCCAACTTTTTCACTCTCCACTTTCACTTTCATCAAGAGGCTCTTTAGTTCCTCTTCACTTTCTGCCATAAGGGTGGTGTCATCTGCATATCTGAGGGTCTTGATATTTCTCCTGGCAATCTTGATTCCAGCTTGTGCTTCTTCCAGTCCAGCGTTTCTCATGATGTACTCTTCACAGAAGTTAAATAAGCAAGGTGACAATATACAGCCTTGACGTACTCCTTTTCCTATTTGGAACCAGTCTGTTGTTCCATGTCTAGTTCTAACTGTTGCTTCCTGACCTGCATACAAGTTTCTCAAGAGGCAGGTCAGGTGATCTGGTAGTCCCATCTCTTTCAGAATTTTCCAATTTATTGTGATCCACACAGTCAAAGGCTTTGGCATAGTCAATAAAGCAGAAATAGATGTTTTTCTGGAACTCTCTTGCTTTTTCCATGATCCAGCACATGTTGGCAATTTGATCTCTGGTTCCTCTGCCTTTTCTAAAACTAGCTTGAACATCTAGAAGTTCACAGTTCACATACTGCTGAAGCCTGGCTTGCAGAATTTTAAGCATTACTTTACTAGTGTGTGAGATGAGTGCAATTGTGCAATAGTTTGAGTATTCTTTGGCATTGCCTTTCTTTGTGATTGGAATGAAAACTGACCTTTTCCAGTCCTGTGGCCACTGCTGAGTTTTCCAAATTTGCTGGCATAATGAGTGCAGCACTTTCACAGCATCGTCTTTCAGGATTTGAAATAGCTCCACTGGAATTCCATCGCCTCCACTAGCTTTGTTCATAGTGATGCTTTCTAAGGCCTACTTGACTTCACATTCCAGGATGTCTAGGTAAGTGATCACACCATCGTGATTATCTGGGTTGTGAAGATCTTTTTTGTACAGTTCTTCTGTGTATTCTTGCCACCTCTTCTTAATATCTTCTGCTTCTGTTAGGTCCCTACCATTTCTGTCCTTTATTGAGCCCATCTTTGCATGACATGTTCCCTTGGTATCTCTAATTTTCTTGAAGAGACCTCTAGTCTCTCCCATTCTACTGTTTTCCTCTATTTCTTTGCATTGATCACTGAGGAAGGCTTTCTTATCTCTCCTTGCTATTCTTTGGAACTCTGCATTCAAATACCTTGGAAGGGGACATATTAATTGAATGTTAGATCAAGAGTCTTCCATTTATGTGATGTTTTCTTATCTATATTTTTAAATTTATTTCCCTGCTCTTGGAGGAGATGCAGTGAGGATACATAATACCTCTCCTATCCATCTAGACCAACTGAGAAAGAAGACAAAGGTATAATCAAATGAGGTTCAAAATATCCTGTTTGCTAAGCTAATATAGAGACTGTGACTTATATGGAACAAGGAGCCTCCTCATACTGAAACCCAAAGTTAGGCAGACATCTATACACTGGAGCAGCAGACCACTGAAGGCCTCCCCACCCCCACCACCCACAGGGAGCAGATCAAACTGTGTATCTCCATAGGCAGGTTGCACCCCAAGGAAGGAATGTGAGAAAGAGGATGGGTCCTGCAGGTCCTTTCTCTCTCCTTCTCAGGAAACTCGCTCCATTTCCCCAGGGGAGGAATGAAGGTAAAACAGAGACCAAGAGTGTTCTGGGAAAACCCCTCACCTTGGGAAAAAAAAAAAAAAACGCAGGCAAGAATTATTCTAAGCACTTGCTGCTAACATGCTCTATATGCGAAATGGATTGCATCATCATCCTTAATTCCCCAGCAAGAATTTAGATGGTATATGAACAGTGGTTAAGAGGTGGGCTGCCTGATTTTGAATCCAGCCTCCGCTGCTTACTAGTTTTATGATCTTGAGCAAGTTATTTACCATCCTGAACCTCTGTCTTGTCATCTCTGAAATGCCAGCCAAATGGTACCTCCCTCACAGGATGGCTGTGATGATTAAATGAAAGAAAGTCTATAAAGGGCCTATAACAGTCAAAGGTGGAGACTTCCCTGGTGGTGCGGTGGTCAAGCATCCACCTTGCAACATAAGGGATGTGATAGCCACCCCTGGTTAGAGAACTAAAATCCTACAAGCTGCAGAGCAACTAAGCCCACGAGCCGCAAGTACCAAGCCCTCACGCCACAACTAAAGAGTCCGTGCAGCTCAATGAAAGATCCCATGTGATGCAACAAAATAAATATTAAAAACAAAAACAGCCAAGCATAAATGCAAAATAAATGTGAGTTATTATCACCGCTGAGTTTGTCTCATAAAAAGTATGGGTCCCTTAGATTAAAAGGTGAAATGAGATACCATGCTAGCCAACTGCAAACCAATTATCTTACTTGAACCCAAAGCATAAAATAATTACAATCAACTCCTGATCATATTTGTGATCTTAGGACCATGAAAACCATCTCTCAGTGCCATTGTCTCCTCCTCACTTCCCATAGAATTACATTCTTCATCCTGTTAAACTGATTTCTTTGACCTCCTCAAATTCCATTACATTCAACTTTCTTATCTTAGTCCTTATAAATTAATGTCCTTTCTTACGAACAACTATGAGGAAATTGTCAAAGAGAAAAATCCTCATGAGATGTTGTATACTCTTATGTCAGGAGTTCTGCTGAGCAAAGAGGTTGGCAGAGATAAAAGGCCAGGGTTGGTTCAGGGCTTGTGACATAAGTGTGATTTGTGGTTATAACAGCTAAGAAGAGTGGTCAGTGAGCTGTACTACCCAAGAAGGATTCCCAGTTGTCAGTTACGCATCATAAGGGTAGCAGGTATAAGGAAAACTGAGAAAGATTCCAACTTGGAGGAGACTGGAATATTTTATAGAAGTCTGAAATTTGTAAACTGGGTACCCAGGTCAGGATAGAGACCTCAAAGCTGATTAAACATCTCTTTTTCCACAACAAAGGAGTACAAAAGATTGTGGTTATCGTCTTGGAGTCAAATAGACCAGGGTTCACGCTCCACTTTACCACTTGTTTGTTATGTAACTTGGGTAACTCAAATGTCAGTGTTCTGGGCTTCACTGCTGGCTCAGTGGCAAAGAATCCATCTGCCAATGCAAAAGACATGGGTTCAATCCCTGGTCGGGGAAGACCCCACATGCTCCGGAGCAACTAAGCCTGTGTGCCTCAATTATTGAGCCTGTGCTCTACAGCCCAGGAGCTGCAACTTCTCAGCCCACGTGCTGCAGCTACGGAAGCTCGCCTGCCTAGAGCCCGCGCTCTACAACAAGAGAAGCCACCACAGTGAGAAGCGTGCCGCACCTAGAGAGTGGCCCCTGTCTCTACAAACAGACACTCCTGAGCAGCAGTGAAGACCCAGCACAGCCAAAACTAAATAAATAACATTATTCTTTAAAATATCAGTGTCCCTCTGTATAAAAGTGAGATAATAATACCTACATTATTACACACGTACCTCTGAAGAGAATTCAATACAGCAACATATGTTAAATTCTCGGCAGATGACCTGCACATATCTGTGCTCACTAAAGTCAAGTTTTTAATAGTATTATTGGTAGCTTAGACGGTAAAGCGTCTGTCTACAATGCGGGAGACCTGGGTTTGATCCCTGCCTTGGGAAGATCCCCTGGAGAAGGAAATGGCAATCCACTCCAGTACTCTTGCCTGGAAAATCCCATGGACAGAGGAGCCTGGTAGGCTACAGTCCATGGGGTCGCAAAGAGTCGGACATGACTGAGTGACTTCACACACACACACATACACAACAGTAAACACAGATGGGGGTCAATATCCAAAATATATAACGAACTCATACAATTCAATTAACAACAACAAAAAGCAAAAAAAAAGCCACAATTTGATTAAAAATGAGCAGAGAAACTACATAGACATTTTTCCAAAGAAGACATCCAAATGGCCAATAGACACGTGAAAAATGCTCAATGTCTCTAATCATCAGGGAAATACGAATTAAAACTACAATAAGATATCACCTCAAACAAGCCAATCTCCTAAAAACAGAAAGGAAATGGTAGTTTATTATTTTCTTCATCATTAGGATGAGACAATCAACTTAATTCTAGAAATTAAGTACAAGAAAGAAATCACCTAAGGAATTCTCTGGTGGTCCAGTGCTTAGGCCTCAGCGCTTTGACTGTGGTGGCCTGGGTTCAATAGCTCCATGGGGCATGGCCAAAAAAAAGAAAAAGAAGCCACCTAAAATGTATTACCAATTTTCCCCATTTTGTCCAGTTACATCTACAGGAGATAGTTTTTTTTTTTTCTTAATTGGAGGATTGTTACCTTACAATGTTGTGTTGGATTCTGCTGTACAACAATGCAAATCAGCCATAATTATACATATATCCCCTCAATCTTGAGCCTCTCTCCTCCCTCCCCAATTCCACCCTTCTAGGTCTAAATCAGAAAGAAAAGACAGGAAGTTTCTTAAGTCACAACATGTACCCTGCTAAGCTTTGCTTTTAACCACTATGTACTTTTCCTATGTTGAACCAATGCTTGCATTCTTTTCTGCCATCAAAACCTAAGGCCTTTGGGTGAAATGGTGTGGTCAATATAGGCTCATCGCTTATACCACTCTGCTGGAGGATGTTGACACTTCAGCAAACTATGCATCTGTGGGGACAGAGCGTATGTAGGAAATCTATACACCTTCAGCTCAATTTTGCTGTGAATCAAAAATTGCTCTAAACAATAAAGTCTATTAAAAGAAAAAGAAAACTAAAAGCACTTATAATTACATCAACTGAGTCAAGGGGGACATGGAAGATACAAACAGTGAATTTCACACAACATAAATTTGCAACAGCAGTTTCAACCATATCCCTTTCCGTTCTTTTTCCAGTTCTACCAAGAAAACCACCTCGAGCTTATAAACTGCCTTTCTGTGTCTGCAGAGGAGGAGCCTGGGAGAAGAAAAAGGCATCTCTTCCCCAGGACTGTGCAGCCTCAGGCTAGGGCCACTGCAAGGCAAGTAGGTCTCAGGCTGAATTTAGCTCCAACTGGCTTCCTCAATCAGGCACCTTTACCCAGTGCACCAACTGTGCAACAGTCCACAGCATCCCTGATTAGCTATCAGAGTAATTGCGAACTACGTATCTTTTCCCTTCCTCTGTCGACTCAGAGATGAGAGCAGTATTGCTTTAGATAGTCATGAAGTAGAAGGAAAGTCAAAAAGTGAAAGAGGATCCCAGAGCTGGAACCTCTGAATAATGGAGTTGACTCTTAAACTCTCAGCATCAGCTGCTCCATCTTACTTCTCTCATTCTAAACCCACAGCCTCCGTTGAAAACCAAGAGTTTATTTACATAGGATGGGTTCAACCACAAACTATCTGAATTAATGTTGAAGGACCTGACTTGACTCTGCTCCATGAGACCAGGGCCAGTATTTATTTTTTCTCACTATTGTTTCCCCACCTTTTAACATGGTGCTTGGTAAATAAAAAAGGGCTCAATAAATATTTATTGGCAGAACTGCTGTTTTTTATAGGGGAATAATAAAGTCAATTGCTGCACTTCTTTCACATGCATGAGAGCATTTCCCTTACAGCTGAAGCACAATAAAAATGCTTTGAACATTTTTAAAGTCTATAGGTAAGAAGAAGAAGAAAGGCAGGTGGGAGACAAGTGCATTGATGAAGTCGGCATCAAGCAGTTTGGAGTCCCAGGTTAGAATCCCAGGTTTTCCATCTATTAAATGAGGGACCCTGCACAAAATGACTCAAACTGTCTCAACTTCCTCATCTCTGAAATAATGGGAATAATAATGCCCACCCAGCAGGGCTGTTGAGCAGATTAAAAGTCAGTGTATTTAAGAGACATCTAATCTGGTTACTGACACATAGTAAATGCTCAATAAATGGCAGTTATCATTAATTTTTTTGTGCCTTCAGAAAGCTAGGGGAAAAAAGAAAGTAAAAGGGAAAACTCATGCAAATGTGGCAAAATCTTGACAGCTAGTAAATCTAGGTGATGTGTACATAGGGGTCCAACATATCGGTCTTCTCACTTCTATGTAAGGGTTTCCCTGGTGGCTAGGTCAGTAAAGAATAGGCCTGCAATGTAGAAGACCAGCGTTCAATCCCTGGGTTCAAGGGGGACGATCCCCTGGAGAAGGAAACGGCAACCCACTCATCTGGAAAATTCCATGGGGTCGCGAGAGTCGGACATGACTTAGTGACTAAACCTTCACCACTTTTAGGTACATTTGACGTTTTCCATAAATTTTTTTATGTTAAAAAGCACAGGGGAGGTGGAAGGGCAGGGGAAAAAAGCAGAAAGCACACAAAAGTACAAGTGCTTCCAAACAAACCAAATATTCAGTCAGGGCTTCATTTATTCCCTCAAAAAACTTGAGCACTGTGTGTGGGACATCAGGCTCCCTCATTGTGTGGGATGCTGGGGTCCCTGCCTTTCAGGGAGCTCATGGTCTAGCTGGAGATGGACACTAAACACATAGTCACATAAACAGATATATAAGCACAAGTTAAGAAAATGCTCCAAAGTGATCTAGCTGTGTTGAGAGGACAGTGAAGGACTCGGTTGAAAGAAGGAAGTCAGGAAGGCCCCTCTGAGGAAGTGGTATGTAAACGAGGACCTGAAGGAGCTTGGCTGGGCAAAACAAGGGGAGAGAAAACCCAGGTGGAGTGGCCAGATCAGAGGTCCCCAAACCATAAAGAAAGGTCCTGAGGCAGGCATGGAGGGTAGGCCAGTGTGACTGGAGCAAAGAGCAAGAGCTTTCCTCAAGAGGAGACTGCAGAGCTGGGTGGGACTTCGGACAACCTGTTAGAGCTTTGGGTCTCCGTCCTGCAAATCCTTGAAAGGGAATGACAGACTCAGCTGTCCGTTAAAAATATTCACCCTGGCCTCATGGAACAGAACAAAGGGGCCATATTTGTACATGCATGGACTCTCTCCAGATGAATACACAAGAAATTAGTAGTGGTGGCTATTTCTGGGGAAGGGAACTGAGACATTAAAGAGGCTGAAGGGGGACAGTTTTTACTGTATGTGCCCTTTTGAACTATTGATGAATTTTCTATTAAAAAAAAAAAATCACACCAGTCAGATTGGTCATCATTAAAAAGTCTACAAATAATAAATGCTAGAGAGGATGCGGAGAGAACAGAACCCTCCTACGCTGTTGGTGGGAATGTAAATTAGCATAGCCACTACAGAGAACAGTGCAGAGGTTCCTTAAAAAAAACTAAAAATAGAGCTACCATGTGATCCAGCAATCCCACTCCAGGACACATATCTGGAAAAGGGGAAAATTCTAATTCGAAAAGATATACGGCACCCCCAGTGCTCACAGCAGCACTATTTACAACAGCCAAGACACGAAAGCAACTTAAATATCCATTAAGAGACAAATGGATAAAGAAGATATATATATGTATGTATGTATACGTATGTATCTCCTGCTGCTGCTAAGTCACTTCAGTCGTGTCCGATCGTTTATATTTATTCCATATTTCACAATGGAATATTACTCAGCCATAAAAAAGAATGAAATAACTTCACTTGCAGCAACATGGGTGGACCTAGAGATTATCACACTAAGTGAAGAAAGTCAGACAGAGAAAGACAAATATCATACACTATCACTTATATATGGAATCTTTTAAAAAAAAAAAGATACAATGAGCTTATTTACAAGACAAACAGACTCACAGACACAGAAAACAAACTTATGGCTACCAAAGGAGAGAGGTACAGGGGAGGGATAAATTAGAAGTTTTGAATTAACAGATACACACTACCATATATAAAGTGGATAAACAAAAAGCTGCTGTACAGCACAGGGAACTACATTTAATATCTTGCAATAACCTATAATGGAAACAAAATCTGAAAAAGAATATATATATATATATACAATAAAAAAACTGAAACACTTTGCTATCCACCTAAAACTAAATCAACTATACTTCCATAAAAAAGTAATAATAAATAAAATGTTATAGGCTTGTAAAAAGCACATCACACAATCATTTTAGGAGAAAAGCATCTCCCACCCTGAAAAGGAAGACACATCTAAATCACGTGTCCTGGCACAGACACACAGCGTCACACACACATAGACACACAGCGTCACACACACACAGACACACAGCGTTGGGTCACATGGCAATGGAGTGGAAGACAGACTGTCAGCAGATTTCAGACCAACAGGAGCTTTCCCAATGGTGCTGTGACTTTATCTCTCCTCAGGCCTTCCAGTGGTGCAGCCTGGCAGAAGGCCCAGGACGGGTAATTTCTGGCGAGAACCCTTGAGTTTAGAGAGTCTTTTCAGGCTGTGGTTCTTGAAGCACTACTCAGGAGAGACAGCCAGGTAAGCATATTCAGGAATGCACGCACGGATGACTGGCTCCTGGAGCAGCCTCTGTAGGGGATGCAGGGTTATCAAAGGTCCTCGAGGGGCTTTGCTCCAGGCATGAGCAGTCTTTAGAGCGAGGCAGAGATGATGCCGGTAGCAAGTGGTAAAGTTAGGAGCTGACATTCTGCTCCCTGCAGGCTTATTAAAGCAGGCCCATCGCTGATACAAGAGGGTTGATTCAGTTAACTCTGGCGTTTACCATGGCCTCTCTTTTCCTCCCTCCTTCCCATCTTGTTCATCCCATCATTTGATTACAACTCACTTGAAGACTTTGCAACCTGCAGGAGTATGGTTCACAGTATGTAAACAGTAGATTCTGCTATGTGATGGGATTGTTGGCTATTTTTACATTTTTCTCTCTTGTTTCTAATTTTTCTCCAGTAAACATGTTTACTTCTGTAGTATACAAGGGCGTGGGGATATCTTTTTCAATGTTTGCATACAATCTTACCCCCAAGACACTGGAAACTACAACTACCTCTTTGTGCTTTTCTATCAGAACTACAAAATGAGCAAAAACAGACTTTTTAGGCCAGGTCCAGGGATAGGTACTGCCAAGGCTCTGGACCTACGTCTATACTTTCTTTTCTTTTTCTTTTTTCTCACATTCTTCAAGGGTCAAAGGTTCAACTTATTTCTCGATTCTCCAACCCAGCGTTCCCTGCCCCCACCCTATTCACCTAACACCTGCTAGCTGGGCACTCTCTTGAACCATATTCTTCACTTCAGCTGCATTTTTAAATTAACTTTCTAAACTGGGAAAGCAATACTCCACACCGCTAAGCAGAGGCAGTTTCACTAAGACAGATGGAAACAAAGAAATGGGACCACATTCACTTCATTATTTGCATAGGCCCAGACACTGAAAGCTGGGGCCTCTAGAATCAGCCAAGTTGTTCTTACAACTCCTGAAAAGTCACCCCTCCTCCTGGTCCCCAGCCCCGTTCAGTGATCCTTCACCTGTTCGGGGCTGCAGCTGTATGACGAGGGGCCGAATACCCGCCCCAGAGTCAGTCTGCCTAGGTTCAAACCCTCCTGCTTGCTGGTTCAGCTCCGGTTCAAGTAACTTGAACAAATCACTTCACTAAACCTCTATTTCCTCATCTGCAAAATGGGAACAACATCTGAGTTAAATAAGGTAGTGCGTGTGGTACCTAGTAAGCACTTAATAGTAGTGAATTATGTTTAATTTCAGCAATTTTATCACTTACTCCTGCTGCCTCTCAACCCATTTAAATTGCTGCCATTTAGAGGCCTATTTTTAATGAAAGAATATTCATTTTATCTCTGAATAACTGGGGGGATTTTTATCCCGATTGCCTCCAAGGCTTCACAAACCTGGGGGGAGAAAGAATTCCCTGGTTATTTGGCATGTTACTGGACAGTTGTTCAGTGCAGGGTTCTGTGTGTGGAAGAAGGAGGAGGAAGAGGAAAGGGGTGCGGGAGGAGAAGACAGTGTAGCCTGAAGGCCTCAGTGGAGAGAGAACAGATGAAGGAACAGTCCAGGTGAAAAAGGGAGAAGAAGTCAGTGTTTCACTGTGCCTTAAACAATATGATAAAATGAGGTCAGCAGAGTCATAATAGGTTATTTGAAATTTTCAACTTGTACATCTAGGACAATGGCTCTTAACTAAGGGCAGTTTTGCCCCCCAGGGGACACTGGGTAATGCCTGAAGACCTTTTTGATTGCCAAAAAGGAATGAGGGGACAGCTACCGGCACCTACTAGGTAGAGGCTAAACATTCCACAATTCACAGGACAGCTTCCACAACAAAGAATTTTCCAACCCAAAATGTCAACAGTACTGAGGTGGAAAAACCCAGATCGAGATTTCCACTTCTTGAGAGAAAAGCAGACTTGTCTTCCTTTACCTTTAAAAGATGAGTGCTCATTGAAGTTCTTACCCATATTTTTAAATATTTTTATTCCTGAGGGTAAGTCAGTGTTTTCAGGTTCAGCTCATCATAGCATCCTCCTTTCCTTTCATTGCTGGGGCTCATCCTTGCTTACCTGTTGCCCTTACTCTACAAACCCTTCCTTCGTTTCAAGAAAGGAAGCAAACATGCAGGAAGGCAGTAGCCACATGCGTTAATGATTACATGATATCACAAAAAAATTCCGGGCCTGGTAGCCTTCTCATCAAGGCTTCTTTAGATAAGTCAAGACACTTCACCAGAATGGCTGCTGTCCAAGTAGATTACATTAAAAAACTAGTAGCACATTACCAAAAAAAAAAAAAAAACTTATCAACATGATTAATCAGAAAGAGTTTTACTGGCTGTTTGTTAATGCATTTCACCAATCAAACAACTGAGGAATGTGACTGCTGGCTGTTGACCCTGGTAACCCAACACCTCTATGCTGCATTAAATTGATAAATTAGTTTAAAAGAATGTTTACCTCCCTTTACTGTATGACTCTACTCAGCGTCCTTTTATAAGAGGATGAGCCAGCTTCCAAGGGTCTAGTGTATAAGGCAAAGAAAGGACCACATAAAGGAACTGAACTTATTGTGAATATATCGCCTAGTAGGCAGGAGGACTCAGCCACTCCAAAGCCCCTTGAAAAGGGGCCATATCCCTTCTTAGAAGCTGCCCCTCTACACACGTCCACTGAAGGAGAAAAACAAAGGTCTCCCCAGGAAGCCTTGAGCCTCTCAGTTGGGAAACTATGGCATGCCCTCCAATCACACTCCTTTTCTAGCTACTCGACTTTGGTGGCTAATTGAGATCTGAGAGGTACCATGCAAACACAAATGGCATTCCAGACAATCAACCATCACTGACCAGAAGTTTAAATAAACCGATCACTTGTTGGCATTTGTTAGAGTCAGTGAATGTGTGCGGCAAGGACTAAAGGGGTGGCTTAAGAGCTGAGGGTTTGAAAGTAGCTAGCACTAAGACTTAATGTCTTGATGGCTAACGAGAGTTGCTACTGCTTATTGGTCATTTATTATGGCCATGTGCAAGGTATTTTCTCACCACTGGATCATTTAATCTTTGCAGCTAGGATTATTATATTCCCTTGATTTGCAGATGAGCAAAATGGACCCTCTGAGAGGCTACACAGTCAGCCTTCATCGGAAATATTTGGAGGCAGGGGTGAGAAAGACCCTTACCCTGGGGAGGGTCTTCAATGGGCAAAATTTGCCTTGGCACAGACTTGAATGAATAGCAGATGCGGCAAGGTGTAAAGGTCCAAGAGACTTGGAGAAGAGCCCTGGGAGAGAATGCAAGACATCTAAAGCTAAGAAGGGAGCGGCTGGCTTGGGCTGGTTCAGGCCAGGATAGAACCAGCAGTCTGATTAGAAGACCCTCTGCAAGAGTCCAGAGCTCCCAAGTATGGGATGTAACCACCTGTGGCAAAAGGGTTCATTGTTAAATGTAAATCACTTGAAGAGAAAAATATTAGCTTTTCAGTCCAAGATGCATCATTTGGGTTGAAATCAAATGGGAAAAATCTGTTTGGTGCCCAGATCTGAGTTCAAGGAGCAATGTATGACTTTCACCCTCCAATAAAACGCCCCCGCCAGCCTCACAAGCATGGGTCTGACATGCATGGTGTTTGGCTTACAAATAGAAGCAGGAATTGAAATTAGATCACATCAGGCCTTCATAACCTCAGGTCAGTCCCACAATGAGACTGGGAGCCCTGGAAAAACAAGTCCTTGAGGAAAGGAGGCTCCGGATGGCTGAAGAACTTGAAAACAAGTAGAGTAGGGTGTAGAGGCAAAATCCCAACAGGAATTAAGGAGCCGTCACACACCTGGAGGGCCACTGAATGCCATCTTGCCTGCTTCCCCATTTTGATCAGAGTCATGCTGGCTGGGATTAATATGAACCAATCAGCTGGCATTTGCAAATAATAGCTTAGCTTATTGTTGTTAAATATTTCAAAAGCACAAGAAATTTAAGGAATACTCTAATAACCATATATGCAACTGAACAAATATTGATGTTTTTTAGCCTAATTCCACAAGCTGTTTTTGTAAAAAGTGTTGGAAATGTGACTCCTCAGGGGGCTCTGGGGTAAATCGTTCAGAGAACAAGACCTTAGATGTCTTCCAAGGCAGTTCCACTGTACAAGTGAGGGGGAAAAAAGGAGGCCGGGGTGGTCACATGATTTAACCAAGATCTGACATGTGCTCAGAGCCAAGCCTACAACCAAGTCTCCTGACTCCCACTCAGCACTCTTTCCCCTCTACCCACAGCCCACAGTCCTCCAGCTGTCTGCATGCACCTCCCTTGGCCTTTTCAGAAGTCTCAGGCCCCACTCAAAATCTAGCTGCTCCTTTTTCCTTTTATTTATTTATTTAAAGTCAGTGTAAAATGTACTGGCCTCTCATAAAGACTCTTTGAGGGTTTCCCTGGTGTCTTCAGGGGTAAAGCACCCACCTGCCAATGCAGGAGACACGGGTTCCATCATTGGTCTGGGAAGATCCTACAAGCCGAGGAGCAACTAAGCCCATGGGCCACAACTGAGCCTGTGCTCTAGAGCCCAGGAGCCACAAGTTCGGCGCCCACACACCCCAGAGCCATGCTCTGCAGCAACAGAAGCATAACAATGAGAATCCTGAGCACTGCCCCTAGACAGGAGCCCCTGCTCACCGCAACTAAAAAGTCCACGCAGCAACAGAGACCCAGCACAGGCAAAAATAAATAAATCAGTAAGCGCATTTTTTTTTAATTTATAGAAAGACTCTTTGGAATAAGGTGAATTCATGATGCCGAAGTCAGAGAACAGTCAAGCTTCTTTCAGAAGTTAAACACAGTAACAATATCAACAACTAACACTTCCTAAGTGCTCACTCTGCCAAGCTCTCCGCCAACTGCTTGGTAGATACTGTCTATTTAATCTTCACATTAATACTCTGGGGTCATTGCCATGATTCTCATATTAGAGATGTGATAACTAAGGCTCTGAGATGTTAACTCACCCACAGGCACAGCTAGAAGCAGCTGGGATGCTAAAAATTGCCCCCGCCACTGGGGCATGGGTGGAGCTGATGTATTGTGCCAACCAGACTCCCCTAATCTTCTCTATTCCCCCATGACCTAAACCAACGGGATTCCCAAGCCCAATTGTGCACAAGAACCCCCTGGGAAGTTTGTTAAAAATAATATGCGCAGGCCCATTCAGTTAACCTACTGAATCAGAGAGTTCTAGTCTACAGCCCACAAATTTGTCTTACAACCTCCTCAGGTGCTGTTGCTGCTGGCACACACGGGGCTTGGGAAACTCTGTTGAAGGCTGTTGACTTTTCCGGCCAGTTGGAGCCAAAGAGTCTAGGCTGCAAGACCTCCTGCCCTTCTCTTCCCTTCACAGTGGGCTGCTTCTAGAGTTCCACGAGAGTGGGGCTGCTGTGTTGGGACAAGAGTCCTGGAAGGTGTCTGTTTGTTTTAGAAAATGTAGACATCTGGGCCCCCCTGCCACCTGCTTGCTGCCCAAAGGGAGAGCTATAACATGCGAACAGAGATCAGATGGCCAGGAAAGGAAGGGAGACACAGCCATCACCAGCTGGCCCCACTCTCCCCTTTCTGAGGAGTCACTCAGGAGAAACCCTGCTCAGGCAGCTGTCCTCCTGCTGGGGGAGAAAGTTTTTCCCTTTGTATCCATCAGCTCATCTAATCGGTTGGTAGCCAGCGGAGCCAGGGGTCAGGAAGTCCCCAAAAGCTTGGGCAAGATTGCTGAACTGACTTCATAGCAGCCCAAGGAGGGCAGAGCAATGGAAGGCTGGCCACGGAAGGGGCTGAGAGGCTGTCTGGTCACTTACCAAATGGGAAACTGAGGCCCAGGGAGGGAAACAGAGAGGAGGTGTCTGTATTTTGACCTGTGTTTATCTATAAGATTCAACCTCAAAGAGATGTTGAGAGGATCACCCTGAGTCAAACTGTGTTACACAGGCAAGCAGATGAGTCAATTCGTTAGTTAACTTCCCAAACAAGGACAGAATGGTGCCCTGGTTGATCGAACTAGCTCTCTGAATTGTGAGCATTTCTCTCTTTGCCTGTCCCTCTGGTATAAATGATTAGGTAGGTTTGGAAAATATGACATTTATTTAACTTATATGCAGAGTACATCATGAGAAACGCTGGGCTGGAGGAAGCACAAGCTGGAATCAAGATTGCTGGGAGAGATATCAATCACCTCAGATATGCAGATGACACCACCCTTATGGCAGAAAGTGAAGAAGAACTAGAGAGCCTCTTGATGAAAGTGAAAGAGGAGAGTGAAAAAGTTGGCTTAAAGCTCAACATTCAGAAAATTAAGATCATGGTATCTGGTCCCATCCCTTCATGGCAAATAGGTGGGGAAACAGTGGAAACAGGGGCTGACTTTATTTTTCTGGGCTCCAAAATCACTGCAGATGGTGATTGCAGCCATGAAGTTAAAAGACACTTTCTCTTTGGAAGGGAAGTTATGTCCAACCTAGACAGCATATTAGAAAGCAGAGACATTACTTTGTCAACAAAGGTCCATCTAGTCAAGGCTATGGTTTTTCAGCGGTCATGTATGGATGTGAGAGTTGGACTATAAAGAAAGCTGAGTGCAGAAGAATTGATGCTTTTGAACTGTGGTGTTGGAGAAGACTCTTAAAAGTTCCTTGGACTGCAAGGAGATCCAACCAGTCCATCCTAAAAGAGATCAGTCCTGGGTGTTCATTGGAAGGACTGATATTGAAGCTGAAACTCCAATACTTTGGCCACCTAAAGAGAGCTGGCTCATTGGAAAAGACCCTGATGCTGGGAAAGATTAAGGGCAGGAGGAGAAGGGGATGACAGAGGATGAGACGGTTGGATGGCATCACCAAGTCAATGGACATGGGTTTGGGTGGACTCTGGGAGTTGGTGATGGACAGGGAGGTCTGGCGTGCTGTGGTTCATGGGGTCGCAAAGAATCAGACACAACTGAGCGACTGAACTGAACTGATGTCAGTGGAAAGTCATTGTCAGAAACCATTCTACATATATTCTCTACTTCTTTCCTACATAAATCTTAGGCCTATATCCTGGACTACAACTGGAGTACATGGTTGGGTCCAAGCACATGATGAATCCAAGGCCTGCCAAAACCTGGGAATTTGTAATCATTTCTCTTTTCATATCTTATCTGGTTGGTCATTATCAAACGGTCCTTCAGGTCTGTCAGTTCCATCATCACGCAATCCAATCCCCCTTTCTTTTAGATTTTAAAATTGTGGACAAATCAAGTGCCACACAGTTTCTTGCTATGCTGTAAAATCTTCAGTTTTCAGAAAAATAAGAACAACATTTTCTGTATACCAGGCACTGCACCAAGCACTATACATGCCATATTTTACTGAAATTTGCCAACAACATTTTGAAGTAGGTACTATCATTATTCTTACTTTATATGCCAAGAAACCTGAAATGCAGAGAAGCTCTGTGACTTGCCTTGGGTCGTTCAGCTGGGATTCAGATCAAGGCAGATTTCCTACAGGACCCGCCCCTTCCCCATAGTGTTTCTCATAATTCTGGAAACAGGATTTGAGATGTTAAGATCCATCTACTTTATAAACATGTCAATGGACATTTATTGAGTATCTTTGATAGGCATGGTCCCACGGTGTTTACAAAGGTGATCTGAGAGCTAGCCCTTCCTGTCACAGAGAGTCAGACAGGTATTCAGTTCATACTGTCAAAGGTAGAAAGTCCTAAGTGCTACGCTGGAAGCGCAGATAAAGTGCAATAAAAATACACTAAGAAGGGTAGTCAACAAGCAGGCAATAAGCAATGACTTCCTGGAGGAGGTGGCTTAGGTAACCTCCTTGAAGGACAAATAATGTACTACTGGTAGAGAGAAGAGAGTGCAGCCCTTCGCTGTGAGATAGTGTGATGTAGTGAGTGGTTTCAAATCTACTTACTAGCCGCTCAGCCTCACCTCTGGGCCCTGGTTTCCTCATCTGGCCGGGTGGAGGTAGTCGCATGGATCTCTCGGGGCTGTGCTGATTGTTCTGGGGCTAATGGATACAAAAAGCTAGAACAGCACATAGGAGGGGCTCCCTGATGCTCTGCTCCCTTTTGGGTTCACTGAGTCATTTCAGAACTCACAACCCGGAGGCCACTGTCCAACAAAGCCAAGTCTGTGTTCCTGTGAGAAAGTTCCTCTGTCCCTTCCTCTCACCAAGGCTCTGCTTCAGTCAAATGTTCAAAAGCAGCCACTTCAACTCACCACAGGGTTTGTAAAGGCAGTGAGCACTGAAGCTTGACTGCAGTGGTGTGGCTGGGAGCTACTGTAAGAGAGCAAATGGACTGTTTATCAGCTTTCTATCTGTCCCTAACGAAACCATGGCAAATGAGGCATGAAACTCCCGGTTTTTAAAAAGATGACAAACACTGGCTAATTTGCTGGAGTAGAACATAGTGAGCTGAATGTTTAATTTTGCATTAAATCTATATCTAGCATTTTCATTAAAAAGGGCAAAATGTAGACTCTACTGATGCTTCAGTGCCCATTTCCAATTAATGCTTAACATTTAAAACTGCGCATGAAATTGCAAATGTATCCGCAAACACATAAGAAGGACCGGACTAAGTGCTGTGTGCCTACTCACAGCCAGCCATTTCTGAGGCTGCCAATGGATTATTGCAGGGGTTATTTGCCCACACCTGCCTGGGCTGTGAATAGTTAATATCCCTGATTACTTAGTTAAATATCATTTTAGACGGAGAGACGGACACAGGCATGGAAGAAATAGGGGACCATATAACTGGTGTAGAGAACAATGAAGTCATCATAGACTTCTCGATTCATGCTTGATAGTTCTAGGGTAACTAGGCTAGTATCCTGAAAAAGCTGTTAGCTTCCCTAATTATCACTCATGGCCACGTGGCCAAGTGACTAAGGAAAAAAAAGGACCAAAGGTTTCAGAGTAAACATCATTATTTTTCAAAAGGAACTAATTTGTGCCATTGCCAGAACTAATAAAAAATGATTTCCCCATTATGAAATGAGAACTTTTACCTATTTTAAAAATAATCTTAACTTCAATATGTCTTACATGAAGCTATGCAAACAGCTAGAAAGAACCTCTATAATAGAAGGTAATTTTACTACTCAGAGTAACAAAAAGTAAATGCCATATAAGTGAAAAGTGATATACTCCAGAACTAGGAAGCAGGATAGTGTAATATTATGGAAGTAGATTTTGGAGTCAGACTCCTTGGGTTTAAATCCCAGTCCTTGCCAGCAATTACCAATTGGCACCACCTGAATAAGGAATGGAGGCGGGTTAATTCTTCAAAGGGAGTGAGTTGGGGCCCCAAGAGGAGAATCAAAAGGGATACATGGAGATGGGAACAACAGATGTCTAGGCTACTTCAAAGAATGCTAATATAACTGAGGGGTGGAGAGCAGGGACTCTCAAATCTATAGGACAGACCAGGGTCAAAAAACTAATGTGTGTAAGTTAAGGCTAAAGATTTCATTTCAAACTAGCACGAGGGTCCATAAAATAGACTCCCAGCCAGCCCTACTATTTCATAGCAGCTGCATATTCAGGGTGTACCCCCAGCACAGTGGGGATGGTGACTAGAAGCCAACAGGACAAGTTGTATAAATACAGGGCCCAGGGAGAGATTTATGACTGGTTTTAGATAGTGAAATGGGGTGTGTCAGACTCTTCAGGAGAGCCAGAGGAATGATCTATAGACTTTCAGACACTGATTTTGGCTTTGTGATTCATCTTTGTGTTTCATACATTCAGGTATCCCTCTGAAGTCAAAGCACACAAGATCAGACACTGTCACAGAGACCGATTCTGAGTGCCTCAACACCACTCAGCACCCTGTTAGGACGGCTTTTGGTTTTAGGAATACCCACAAAGACTCTGGCACTAAGGGACTCTGCTTTCTATTGGGGTTCCAAGTTTCCAGAGAGTAAAGTATGAATATCTAAGCCACTATTTTCCAAGTTATGTTCACAGAATAGTCATTCTAAGGAAAATAATGAGTGCTACACAAGCAAAGTGTTCTCAGACCAAACAAATGTTAAGGATGCTTTGCTAAATAAGATTAAATTTACTTCTTTATTCTTCAGGACTTTTCAGAGCCTTTAACATGTTAATGGGCCATGTAACTATCCAAAAGAGAATAAGACACACTAAAGTTTGCAAGCTTATTTGATCTCAGAATCTTTTCTTCCCCATATCCACACTCTGTGTGGCTGGTATTTTTCTCACAATTGTTTTGGAAACGACTGTTCTAAGCTTGGAACTGAGAATTTCTGCTTCTCAGTTAGAAAGCTTCTAGAGAATGCTGCTCCTATAATAACAAAAGGCATAAGCTACAACACTAAAAATTTTCAGTCCACCAGAGAATGGAGCTGCAAAACAACCAAGGTAACTGAATTCCAAAGGATAACAAGCCCTTCTGAGGAGAGAAAAGACATATCAACTCTTTCTCATGGCAAATAATGGGAAGAAACAGTGATCATAAAATTGGGTAAGAAGAAAAATTCTTAAAGGCTGAGTGTGGGCTAGCATGACAGTCAAGAATCTCTAAGCACTCCAGACACAAGAGAAATTCCTGCCAGCTTGTCATCTCTTTTCCATTAGTGTCCACTTGGTGCCCATGAGAAAGACTGGAAGCAGACAGTGGACCTGAGAGATCCTTTTTCTTGGTGGTCCAATCCTACAGGATCTGCCAAGGTTTGAGGGGCAAGCAGGAGTACCTGGAGAAGTCCATTCATTCTCCAAGCCCTAGTTTGGAGGACAAGGTGATGCTTGTCTGCTCCTGGAGGAGGGGCGAGAGATAGTCTTGTGTCTAGGAGTCAAAGCAGAAATCTGCTGGGCCCAAGATCCCCCACTAATTCAAAGCAGAGTTTAGTTGCTATGAGGGAAAGGGCAAGAAACCTGTCTGCGCTCTGAATCCAGAACTTAGCAGGAAGCGGAGTTCGTTTGTCACTGGGACTGAAATGCTGAAAAATCACTGCCCTGGCCAATTTTTTCATGTCAGTGAAAGGGTCAAGTCAGGGTAGAAGAGGACAGACTGGCTGGTTGGGAGGCTGGGGAGAGATAACAGTATATCATAGTGGTTACTAAAGTGGTTACATAGTGGTATACAGTGGTACAAAGTGGTACAGAGTGGTTCCTAAAGGAAATCAATATTCACTGGAAGAACTGGTGCTGAAGCTGAAGCTCCAATACTTTGGTCACCTGATATGAAGAGCTGACTCATTAGAAAGACCCTGATGCTAGGAAAGATCAAGGACAGAAGTAGAAGGGGGCAGCAGAAGATTGAAGTGGTTAGATGGCATCACTGACTCAATGGACATGAGTTTGAGCAAACTCCAGGAGACAGTGAAGGACAGGGAAGCCTGGTGTGCTGCAGTTCATGGGGTCGCAAGGAGTTGGACACGACTTATAGCCTGAACAGCAACAACACGGTGGTTACTAGGCTGGGCTCTGAGGTCAGACGGACTTGGCTTGGGATCCATGGCTACCATCTCACAGCCATGGGCACGTTATCCAAGGTCACTGAACTTTAGTTTCCTTATGTAATATAAGGATGAGAGTAATAGTATCTTCCCCAGAGAACTGTTGAAAAAACAGGCCACAGTGTCTGGCACAGGGAAAGCAATCGATGAAGGCTAGCTGTTGCTTTGATTACAGCAAGTGCTGGAAACTGATAAAGAGTATTAGTCTGCTAGCACTCCCATAATAAAAATACCATAGACTGGGTGGCTTAAACAACAGATACTATTTTCTCATGATTCTGGCAGCCAGAAGTGTGAGATCGGGTGCCAGTATGGTCAGGCTCTGATGAGAGCCCTCTTCCTGATCTGCAGGTGGCCCTCTTTACGCAGTGTCCTCACATGGCAGAGAGAGCAGAGACAGAGAGCTAACTCTGTGATGTCCCTTCTTCTAAGGTCAGTAATCCCATCACGAGGGCCCTACTCTTATAACCTTATCTACACCTATTTATCTCCCAAAGGCCCCATCTTCAGATACTATCACATTAGGGGTAAGATACAGAAACTGGGGGAGAGGACACAATTTAGTCCAAAGCAAGTTACAAAGGGCATTTTCTCAGTTGTAGTGGAAAGTCATTTTTACTTGACAATCATCTGGTTCCCCCTTTTCTGTTCACATCTGCCTAGTTTTCTACTAGAAATTCATTTAACCACTCTCAATCCTTGTGACTCAGGTGGGGCTGACCTCTCTCTATCCCTCCCTCTAAGGGCAGGGACAAGACCAAGACCTGGCTATTCCATCTCCAGGCTATGATGATAAGTTCAGAGATAAATGCATGTCCACCAAGGCAGTCCAACGAGAGAAAGTCCCAGGACTTCCGATGGAACTGTTGGGGAACAGAGCTACTTCTATCCCTGAAGTCACTAAACCTAGAGTCTCTGACCATGAAGAAAGACTGCCTGAGATGGAAGCCTCTGCGTTTAGAGGAAAGAAGAGTTGAAAAATAATGATGGAGTCATGAAGACACTGTTTGAATGCTAAACCATCAATTAATTTAACTGAATTAATCTCTTTATAATATTGAGCAAACCCAAGCATTTTTTCTCAAATCCACTTGATATTAGGCCAAATTGAATCTTTACTATTTCACAACCTAAATGTCTATAGACAGATGAATGGATAAAGCAGCTGTGGTACATATATACAATGGGACATTCAGTTCAGTTCAGTTCAGTTCAGGTCAGTTCAGGTCAGTTGCTCAGTCATGTCCAACTGTTTGTGACCCCATGGATCACAGCACACCAGGCCTCCCTGTCCATCACCAACTCCCAGAGTTCACTCAAACTCATGTCCATTGACTTGGTAATGCCATCCAGCCATCTCATCCTCTGTTGTCCCCTTCTCCTCCTGCCCCCAACCCCTCCCAGCATCAGAGTCTTTTCCAATGAGTCAACTCTTCACATGAGGTGGCCAAAGTATTGGAGTTTCAGCTTTAGCATCAGTCCTTCCAATGAACACCTAGGACTGATCTCCTTTAGGATAGACTGGTTGGATCTCCTTGCAGTCCAAGGGACTCTCAAGAGTCTTCTCCAACACCACAGTTCAAAAGCATCAATTCTTTGGCGCTCAGCTTTCTTCACAGTCCAACTCTCACATCCATACATGACCACAGGAAAAACCATAGCCTTGACTAGACAGACCTTTGTTGGCAAAGTAATGTCTCTGCTTTTGAATATGCTGTCTAGGTTGGTCATAACTTCCCTTCCAAGGAGAAAGCGTCTTTTAATGTCATGGCTGCAATCACCATCTGCAGTGATTTTGGAGCCCAGAAAGATAAAGTCTGACACTGTTTCCACTGTTTCCCCATCTATTTGCCATGAAGTGATGGGACTGGATGCCATGATCTTCGTTTTCTGAATGTTGAGCTTTAAGCCAACTGTTTCACTCTCCTCTTTCACTTTCATCAAGAGCCTTTTAAATTCTTCTTCACTTTCTGCCATAAGGGTGGTGTCATCTGCATATCTGAGGTTATTGATATTTCTCCCGGCAATCTTGATTCCAGCTTGTGCTTCTTCCAGCCCAGCGTTTCTCATGATGTGCTCTGCATATAAGTTAAATAAGCAGGGTGACAATATACAGCCTTGACGTACTCCTTTTCCTGTTTGGAACCATATATTACCCACCTATAAAAATGAATGAAATGGTGCCATTTGCAACAACATGGATGAACATGATTGTCATGCCAGGCAAAGTAAGTCAGAAAGAGAAAGATAAATATCATAGTATGTCACATATGTGGAATCTAAAATGTGACACAAAAGAACATATCCACAAAGTAGAAACAGACTCACCGACATAGAGAACAGACATGGTTGTCAAGAGAGATGGGTGGAGAAAAGAAGGATCAAAAGTTTGGGATTAGCAGATGCAAGCCAGTATATATGAGATAATAAACATCCAGGTTCTACTGTATAGTGTAGGGAACTGTATTCAATATCCTGTGATAAACCATAATGGAGACGAGTATGAAAAAAGGTGTAAGTGAGTCACTTTGCTCTGTAGCAGAAGTTAGGATGGCAGTTTGAATAAACAACACTTCAATTAAAAAAAGAATTTTTTTTTCTGCCCACATTGCACTTCATGTGGGATCTTAGTTCCCTGACCAGGGATCAAACCCATGTCCCCTGCAGTGGAAGCCTGGAGGCTTAACCACTGGACCACCAAGGAAGTCCCTTTAAAAATCTTTATTGCTTCAAACACACATCAAGAGAAAGACTTTGTGACTCAAATTAGGCAGAGTTCTTAGATACAACATTTAAATTGTAAGCCATAAAAGAAAAAAATTGATAAATTGGACTTTATCAAAATTCTAAAATTCTGTTCTATGAAAAAATACTGTTAAGAAAATGAAAAGACAAGCCACAACCTGGGAAAAATATTTGCACGATGATGAAGGATTTATATCCAGAATATATAAAGAATCTTCAAAGCTCAATACAGAAAAAACAAAGCATTTAAAATGGGGAAAACATTTGAATTGACACTTCACCAAAGAAGATATACAAATGGAAAATACGTACATGAAAAGATGTTCAACATTATTAGTCATGACAGAAATCCATATTCAAGCCACAATGAGACAGCACACTATTATAATGGCTCTTAACTCTTTTTTTTTAACAGTAATAAGTGTTGGTAAGGATTGGAAGCAACAGGAATGCTCACATACTGCAGGTGGGAGTGCAACATGACATAGCCACTCTGGTGGATTGAATAAGTGTTTCTTCCTCCACTTGCCAAAATTCACATTTACTCCGAACTTCAGAGTGTGACCTTATTTGAGTAGGGTCTTTGTAGATAAAATTAGCTAAGATGTGGTCGTAACTGATCAGTTGTTGTGGTTCAGTTGCTAAGTTATGTACAACTCTTTGTGACCCCTGTCCTTCATTATCTCCCAGAGTTTGCTCAAACTCATGTCCATTGAGTTGGTGATACTATCTAACTGTCTCATCCTCTGTTACCTTTTGCCTTCAATTTTTCCCAGCAATGATTGATTAGAGTGGGCCCTCTTGAAAAAAGCGGAAAGGACACAGAAAGACACATGAGAGAAGAAGATGATAGGAAGGACTAAGACAGAGATTGAAGTGATGTAGCTGAAAGCCACGGAATGGCCAGGACCACCAGGAGCCATCAGATCTAGGAAGAGGCAAAGAAGGATTCTCCCCTAGCGTCTTCAAAAGGAGTATGGCCCTGCCAACCAATTTCAGATTTCTAGGCTCCAGAACTGTGAAATAACCTATTTCTGTTGTTTTAAGCCATCAAGTTTGTGGTAATTTGTTACAACAGCTCTAAGAAAGTGAAAAACATTTTGGCAGTTTCTCATTAAGTTAAACTCACATTTATAATGTAACTCCAGAATTAAATTTACAATCACACAAAAACTTTTACATGAACTGTTTATAGAAGCTTTACTTGTAATTTCCCCAAACTGGAAACAATTCAAGCATCCTCCAGGTGGTAAATGGATATGGGACATCCATACCATGGAATATTACTCAGCAGTAAGAGAAGCTTACTATTTCTAAAAGTTAAGAACACGGATGAATCAAAATTGCATTATGCTAAATGAAAAAAGCTGCACTCAAAAGGCAACACACTATATGATTCCATGTATATGACATTCTAGAAAAGGAAAAACTATACAAATAGAGAGCAAATTAGTGAATACCAGGGACTGGGGGTGAGAAGTGGGGCAGGAGGAGAAGGGAATTTTGGGGGGTGATGTAACTGTTCTCCATCCTGTGTGCTAGTGCTTATACAATAGTGTATTGTCAAAACACAGATGTATATGGCAAAGAGTGAATAATCTTAGTGAATGTAAATAATAAATAAATATTACATCAAAGACATAGAAACAGCCTGCCAGTACAGTATGCTTTGTGTATTTGCTTTCAACGTCATACACCTATATGACGGCAAAATCTTCATATTTGCTTTGACACATCTAAGGAGGCTGATATTTTTTCAACAGCAGTTCAGTTCAAAACACATTACCGAGTATCACCCATACTCAATAGTTTCCTGTCCTGTGAAGGAGAATGACAAAATCTTAAGTATTGACAGTGTGGAAGGGTTTGAACAGGAACCACTTCTGAGCTGTTGTGGTAATAAATCAGATTTGTGTAATTTTCTCAAAATAGAAAATAACCTTACAACATCCATCTGACAAAATAAGATCACAAAAAGAGGAAGACAGAGGAAGATGCAAAACTGAGCAGTCACAAACCTTAAAAATTAATTACTAAATGTAAAGAAGGATAATGGATTTCAGTATATCTGTTCCATACAGCCAGGTTAGCCTGACTGTGAGTTAGCAAATGAGAAATGTTCATAGGACAGACAGATTTCTAGCCTTTTACCTAAAGAAAACAGTGTCACTAAGTTACAGTGATCTTACATCTTTGGCAGAAACAGTATGTGTAGTCTTTAAGAAAGCAGGCTCTGGAGTTCATTTTAGTTTTAATCCTATAATTACCACCAAATCTGTAACCTTGGCCAAATCACTTAACCTGCAAAATGCGGATATTAATATTTACATTACAAAGTTGTCACAAATTACATAACATAATGTGTGCTAAAGTTTATAATAGCATCCGGCATATAACAAACTCTCAGCCAAAACGATGATGCAAAAAAAGAAAAAAGTTGGAAGAATCACATTTACCATTTTCAAAACTTAGCACAAAGCTACAGTTACCAAAACAGTGTGATACTAGCACAAGGACAGACATAGAACAATGGAACAGAACTGAGAGCTCAGAAATGTACCCATACAGCTATGGCCAATTGCTCTTCCATGGGGGCGCCAAGACCACTCAATGGGGAAAGCATAATTTTTTCAACAAGTGGTGCCAGGAAAACTAGGTATCTACCTACAACAGAATGAAGTTGAACACCTTCCTCACACCACATACAAAAATTAACTCAACACATTAATGACTGAGATAGTAGAGCTAAAACCATAAAACTCTTAAGGTAAACACAGAGATAAATCTTTATAACGTTGGATTTGGCAATGAATTTTTAGATATGACATCAAAAGCATGAGCAACAAAAGAAAACAATAGATTTGACTTCATTAAAATTAAAAAGTTTTTCTGTACATAGGACATTATCAAGAAAATGAAGAGACAGCCCACAGAATGGGAGAAAATGTCTGCAAATCATATATCTGATAAAAAGCTCTAGTAAATGGCATAATTAGTTCATCCAGAATATGTAAAGAACTCTTACAACTCAACAACAAAAAGACAAACAACCCAATTTATGGGAAAAGGACTTGAATAGACATTTTAGCCAAAGAAAATATATAAATTACAAACAAGCACATAAAAAGATGCTCAGCATCATCAGTCATTAGAGAAATGCAAATCAAAACCACAAGATGCCACTTCACACCACAAAGATGGCTATAATAAAAAACAAAAAAGGAAAATAACAAGTACTGGTGAAGATGGAGAAATCAGAATCCTTATACATGGCTGGTGGGAATAGAAAATGGTGCAGCCACGATGCTAAAGATTTTGGCAGTTCCTCAAATAATTATAGAATTACCATATGACACAGAAATTCCACTCCTGCATATATACCCGAAAGAATTAAAAGCAAGTACTCAAACACATGAATACACATGTTCATAGTAGCACCATTCACAATAACCAACAGGTAGAGACAACACAAACATCTATTAACTGACAACTATAAACAAATTGCAGTATATACCAAAAATATTATTTAGCCACAGAAAGGAATGACATATGGATATATGTTACAACACAGATGAACCTCAAAAATGTTACACTCAAGTTTCAGAGGCTAGACAAAAAGACTACATATTGTATTATTCTATTTATGTGAAATATCTACAACGGATAAACCCATAGAGACAGAAAGCAGACTAGTGGGTACCAGGGTCAGGGGGCAAGGGAGAATAAGGGCTTGCTTAATGGATACAGAGTTTTATTTCAGAAAAATAAAAATGGTTTGGAACAGAATAAAGATGGTGGTTATAAAACACTGGGAGTGTACTAAATGGCACTGAATTGTTCACTCTATAAAGATTAACTTCATGGTATGTATCGTTTGTCTCAATAAAAATTTGAGTATGAATTATATCTAGAAAATATTTAACTTTACTGAGAACATTAATGATGATTAGAAAAAATGGAAAAAAATATAACCCTGCAGTAAGTGTTAGCTATTTTTCTTTTAATTTAAGGTTTTGCCCAATACAACACTGAAATAGTATAATTTAAAATATGAGTGGACTGGTAAGCAGGGCACCAGCTCTTCCATGTCAGAGGATCCAGATAGTGAGACACATAAAGATTCCTAATTCCGGGCTTCTTCAATCTGGTGCTTCGTACGTTCTGACAGTCCTTTCATCTGTGGTATAACGGTAATGAGCAGGAAGACCTAGATAGAATTGAATGCTGCTGCTGCTGCTGCTAAGTCCCTTCAGTCGCGTCCAACTCTGTGCAACCCCATAGACGGCAGCTCACCAGGCTCCCCCCTCCCTAGGATTCTCCAGGAGAGAACACTGGAGTGGGTTGCCATTTCCTTCTCCAGTGCATGAAAGTGAAAAGTGAAAGGGAAGTCGCTCAGTCGGGTCCAGCTCTTAGTGAACCCATGGACTGCAGCCTACTAGGCTCCTCTGTCCATGGGCTTTTCCAGGCAAGAGTGCTGGAGTGGGGTGCCATTGCCTTCTCCGGAATTGAATGCTAGCTATTGTCTATTCAAAAGTTGGCCCGCACCTTGGAAGGAGAAAGCTGACTATATGTGAGGATGAGTAAGAGATCTCTTCCTTCTGCTGCAAAATGCTAGTTCTATTCCTTATGGCCAGCCACAGATACATGAAGTAGAGAAATGAAATTGTGAGAACACTGTATTAGTCCAGAAACCAACATATTTTTAGATATTTAATATAGGAAAAGGGCCCCAAAGCGAGGATTATTGAATGAATTATTACTGAATATTGGTTAGATATTTGAGAGAAATTTTTAATTTGGTTCCTCATCTCATAGTTAGTGTTAGTTACTCACTTGTGCCCGACTCTGTGCAACCCCATGGACAGTAACCCACCAGGCTTCTCTGTCCATGAAATTTTCCAGGTAAGAATACTGGCATGGGTTGTCATTCCCTTCTCCAGCCTCATCTTATATTGTTCAGTTCAGTTCAGTTCAGTCGCTCAGTCGTGTCTGACTCTTTGCGACCCCATGAATTGCAGCACGCCAGGCCTCCCTGTCCATTACCAACTCCCAGAGTTCACTCAAACTCACATCCATCGAGTCGGTGATGCCATCCAGCCATCTCATCCTCTGTTGTCCCCTTCTCCTCCTGCCCCCAGTCCCTCCCAGCATCAGAGTCTTTTCCAATGAGTCAACTCTTCACATGAGGTGGCCAAAGTATTGGAGTTTCAGCTTTAGCATCAGTCCTTCCAATGAACACCTAGGACTGATCTCCTTTAGGATGGACTAGTTGGATCTCCTTGCAGTCCAAGGGACTCTCAAGAGTCTTTTCCAACACCACAGTTCAAAAGCATCAATTCTTCGGCGCTCAGCTTTCTTCACAGTCCAGCTCTCACATCCATACATGACCACAGGAAAAACCATAGCCTTGACTAGATGGACCTTTGTTGGCAAAGTAATGTCTCTGCTTTTCAATATGTTATCTAGGTTGGTCATAACTTTCCTTCCAAGGAATAAGCATCTTTTAATTTCATGGCTGCAATTACCATCTGCAGTGATTTTGGAGCCCAAAAAATAAAGTCTGACACTGTTTCCACTGCTTCCCCATCTATTTCCCATGAAGTGATGGGACCTGATACCATGATCTTCGTTTTCTGAACGTTGAGCTTTAAGCCAGCTTTTTCACTGTTCTCTTTCACTTTCATCAAGAGGCTTTTGAGTTCCTCTTCACTTTCTGCCATAAGAGTGGTGTCATCTACATCTCATATTGTAGGACAAAATAAACAAGTAGATTAAGAATTCAATGTAAAGGGCTTACCTGGTGGTTCAATGGTAAAGAATCCTCAATGCAGGAGACACAGGTTCGATTCGTGATCCAGGAGGATCCCACATGCCATGGAGCAACTAAGCCCGGGGGCCACAACCACTGAGTCTGTGCTCGAGAACCCAGGGGCCACAGCTACTGAAGCCCACGCACCCTAGAGCCTGTGCTGCGATAGGAGAGGAGCCACCGCAATGAGAAGCCTGTGCACGTGTGCCGCAACTGAACGGCAGCCCCCACTCTCTGCACCTAGAGAAAAGCCTCTGCAGTAACAGAGACTCAGCACAGTCAAAGCAATACATAGTTTTTTAAAAATAAAAAATAATTTAAAATTTTACAAAGAATTCAATGTCGAAAGAAAGGGGGGTGGGGGAAGGATGGAAAGGAAGAGCCTTAGGGAAAATTTTTTACTTGGATGCTTATTTGCTCTCTGAATGAGGAAAGACTTTCTAAGTTTAAGTGAAATAAAAGAAATCATAAAGAAGATACTGCTATATTTGACTACACAAAATTTTTCACATCAAAATTACAAGCATGTGTTTTAGAAAGAGAAACATTTCTGTAATAAATGAGACAGAAAGTCTCATCCTTCAACATAAAGAGTTCGAGTAAATCCATAGGAAAAGGTCTAAGCTGCAAAGACTATGCTAAAGAAGAAAAGGAAATAAATAGCATACAAAATAATTTAATTTTTAATACTAAAAAACATAAAATTAATCTACCATTCTTGTCCTGTACTTAAAGATAAGAAAAAAGCACTCCCCCATTGGTGAAGGTGTAGTGAAATGAGCCTTGTTCTCCACTGATGTAAATTAATAGAACTTTCCCAGGAAACAATTTCACAATATTTATCAAATATTTATCCTCTCTATGAACATGCTCTAGAATGAATTAAACTGAAATGGATGTAAATTGAGCTCAACTTGGAAAATGTTATAACAACAAAACAATGTTACACAATCCCAAAACAAAAGAATTAAGAAACATGCTGCTGTTGCTGCTGCTAAGTCACTTCAGTCGTGTCCGACTCTGTGCGACCCCATAGACGGCAGCCCACCAGGCTCCCCCATCCCTGGGATTCTCCAGGCAAGAACACTGGAGTGGGTTGCCATTTCCTTCGCCAATACAAGAAAGTGAAAAGTGAAAGTGAAGTTTCTCAGTCATGTCCAACTCTTTGTGACCCCAGGGGCTGCAGCCTACCAGGCTCCTCCGTCCATGGGATTTTCCAGGCAAGAGTACTGGAGTGGGTTGCCATTGCCTTCTCCTAAGAAATATGACATCACCAGAAAAACATATACTCTATTACACAATCATTAAGATGACATCTATACAAGAAAACACTTATATTTACATAAAATATTTTAGACACAGGAATGCCCAGTGTAATCACATTTATGATAGTGAATTGGCATAACTATGCGGGTAAAAAATGCACCACACAACTCAGCAATTCTATACACTAGAAATTTGTCCTAGGTAATTTAGAGCAGAAATTCTATGCAGGCAAGATATTTATTGTAGCATTGTATGTAAGAGCAAAAGGCTGAAAACCACTTAATGGTACATAAATCAGTTAGGATTCAGACATAAAATGAAATATAATCCAACCACCCAAAAAAAAGTAAAGAAAAAGAAAAGGTCTATGTATATTGATATAGGACAATATTTAAGATCTTTCGCTGTGGAAAAAAGCAAGATCTAGCAAAGAATGAATAGGACATTAAGATTTGTACTGACACAAAGGAGGAGCAGCTACTTTACAAATGTGTTTGTATAAAAATATATACCATTGCCAAAAGACCACCAAGGAGATCACTAAGAAATTGCTTCTGATAGTCAACTAGATGGCTGGGGCAGGGAGAAAGAGAAAAAGGAGAGACACTTACTTTTGACCATATGACCTTTTCTACTGTTTACATTTTTAACCATTCAAAAATAATTTTAAGATGGAAGATGTCAAAATTTAAAATCATGAAGCATATAAACTAGTTGGGAAAATGACTAAAGAAATTGTCCTAGAGTTTCCATAGACGTGAATCCCTAAATGGTGGGATCACAAGTGACAATTCTTTTTCTTCTGCACACTTTATTTTTCATTTACATTGAGAATGGATGGTTTTCATAACCAAGAAAAATTAACGTGTATTCAGATGATAGATTTTAAAAAGGTCGTATCCTGGTGCAGTCCCCTGAAGCCTATTTAATCCTTATGTAACTGGAGAATAGCCCTTATCTACAAGGCAGGCGGTAGAAAACAAAACTGTCACAATTCCAGTAATAAAAACTGAAAGCAAAGTTGAATAAAAACTACTCAGATAATGGTGAAAGCGAAGCTGCTCAGTCGTGCCCGACTCTTTGCGACCCCATGGACTGTAGCCTACCAGGCTTCTCAGTCCATGGAATGTTCCAGGCAACAGTACTGGAGTGGGTTGCCATTTCCTTCTCCAGGGGATCTTCCCAACCCAGGAATTGAACCTGGGTCTCCCGCGTTGCAGGCAGACGCTTTACCGTCTAAGCCACCAGGGTAGAAGGGGTCTATGAAGATCCCAAGGCATTTTCCGGCACTTCCCCTAATTTTCACTTCAAGAACTATAATTTTCCTTTTTCTTTAAGAGGCACTTCACTGAACCAATCTGACTCTCCTCAACTTTTGTTTCCCAATAAAACAAAAGAAAGAGAAGGGGGAGCACAGGGAGGAAATGCAGGGTCAGAGGAAGGAGGAGAGCTGGTCAGCCACAGCCCTGGCAGAGATGGAGTCACCTGCCTGATGCTAGGGGAGATGGGAGGGAAGTGGTGAGGAAGAGGCGATAGCTCTGGGCGTGGGATGCCAGATGTTGGCCTTTGTTCAGGACGCGTTAATCGTCGTTCAAATCATACTACACTGAGGGATGAAGTGGGCACAAGAGGCCCTGAATGAAAATGAGGAGAGAAGAGAGCGTTGGTGGGGGCAGTTCTATAAACTGGTCTGCCTTAGTCAGTTATTTGTAAAAATATTATAACTACTGAGAGACTCTATGTCCAGAAATAAAATAAATTTGAGGTTCTTCTTTGCTCATTTGACTTGTTATTAGCTTTCTTATCATGAACAACCATGTGTAAAAACATAAACAAATTAATCCTGGAAAGTTGTTTTTAGAAAAAACAATTTTTTTTTAGCTTAACTTCCCTGAGTGGAAAAACAGGTAGTAGTAGCTTAGCCACCAATATTCCCAGCCCTCCTGATATGCAAAGATTTGCTGTCATTGTTTCTTGACAATGCCCCTGGTCTCTCTGCTTCTTTCCTTCCAAGTACCTAGGAGTCTTGGTATTACAAATGGATTGTGTCTTTGGAAAAATAAGTGTCTAGCTATAATATGTGAATAGCATCATTGTTTTTAAGTGTTTGCAAACTTTGCAATTCAATTTTTAAGTTCAGATGAAGTATTTAAAATAGCATAGGGACTTCCCTGGAGGTTCAGTGATTAAGACTCTGCATATCCAATGCAGGAGACATGGGTTCAATCCCTGGTCAGGGAACTAAGATCCAACACGCTGCATGGCATGGCCAAAGAGTAAAAATTTTAAAGAAAAAAAATTTTTAGTTAATAATAAAAAGTTTTCATTAGTTTAAAAAAGCATATTTTATAAACATGATACTTTTTAACTTTTTGAAAAGTAAAACACCCTACAAATGTAAATATATTTTAATGTTCCATGTTCAGATAATAATGAATAATGACTAAAATTCAGAACAATATATTTTCCAGAAATTGCAGACTTAAATTCTCTGGTTACCATTAACATTGTGATTGTGTTTCTCTTAATGCCTGAAATAACATCTAAGCAAGGGGCAGCTGCTTCAGGCAAAGTCACATTTGGGTGACTTTAAAGACCTTAATGAGATCAGGTAATTGCTTGGTGAAGCTAAAAATTTTACCTTCAATTAACTAATCAGAAGCACCATACATCATTATAACTGTCTCACTCCCTTCCACCTACATACCATCAACTCAGTATAGGGGAGGCAGGTATCTAAGAAACCACTTCCTCTAGACCTCTAAACCTGCACTCAAAGGCCATTTTTTAAACGTTTATTGAATAAGTCTGCCCAATTTACAATTAATGGAAAGTCTGTAGCAATGCAGATTCCAGAGGCAGCTAAGGAAAGCTAAAACCTTGAAACAGAATATGAAGCAAACCTATTTTATGTTCCTTCTCCATTTGTTTCTTTGCAAGTCATGAACTACTTGAAGAAAACATTTAAAAACATCTGCATTTCTTGCTTCCATTTGCTAAATGGATGATGCTGATACAAAACAGTAGCAATAACAGACTACCCTCAAACAGTCTCAATTTTCAGTAAACGAGGTACATTTTAAATGAAACTCTTGATTGAAACTGAGAAGTGTGAATTGGAAATTGAAATCACCAAATCTAAGGGAAGGATGGCCAATATAAACCCACAGAAGCACTTCCTCTTAAATTTCATGTTGGTAACATGGTGAATATCTTCTTTCAGTGCTTGTTTAAAGCACTAAACAGACCTAAACATGTCCTCCCCCGACCCACGACCAAGCCCAGCAAAGACTCTCTCCTGTACTTGCAGCCCTCACTGTCTTTCTGCTGTGTGCCTGGAGCCATCCAGGGAAGCTATGCTCCTTATGGCCAAGGAATAGGAAATACAATGAGTGTGCAAGGCTTGGGGAGGGGGCAGTGTCTCTCCTTTCCATTGGGGAGGGCACATGGTTTTCACTTTCATTCTGTAGTGCAATATTTACAAAAGCTTACTGCATGAAAAACCCAGTGCTAGATGTTGGGGGCCCCATAGGAAACCGTTGAGCTGCTCTACGTTCAGGGGCCCTTGTGGGACATGCATCAGTGGATCAGATGGAGAAATATAATGATACTAAACAGGTACTACAATGGGAACACCGAATAATATGGGCCAGGGGTAGATTTTTGTTTAACATTTTGAAAAATATAGTGTATTTTACAATACTCATTTCCCCAGAAAACTAGAAGGTGCTCCAGTTTATTAGCTTCTTGTGTAACAGAAAAATGTGCTACAGACACAGAAACTGCACATCCCCTATACTGTGTGGTAATCCCTTCCAGAATTAATGCTGGACTTGAATTAAGGCAAAAAGATTAAAATAAATGAAAACTCTCAACTATCTTCTTACAGCTAGAATTAGACTTGGCTTGATAGCTTCTCAGGGGTGAAGAAGTGAAGAAAATGTAACTGTAACTGCCTGGGGCTAGAAGTGATACCAACTTTGTTGTTGTTTAATCACTAAATCATGTCCAACTCTTGCGACCCCATGGACTGTATATTGCCAGGCTCCTCTGCCCATGGGATTTCCCAGACAAGAATACTGGAGTGGGTTGCCATTTTCTTGTCCGAGGCACAACGGATTAAATGAGGAAGTTCACATTACATCACTGATTGGTATAGTAATTGAGGTCTTAACTTCTCGGTGACAGTTTCCTCATCAGGAAAACAGAGGAACAATAGCATCCACCTCAGAGGATCTTTGTGAGAATTAAATGATATAAGATATGTGAAGGCGTCCTATAATATTTAATGCATAGTAAGCGCTCAGCATATGTTCATTCATTCATTCAGTCATTGGGCACTTACTATGGATCATTCATTCAATCATTGGGCATTTACTATGGAGCACCTATTATGTGTCAGGCTGGAGATCAATAGCCATAGACAAAACACAAAAATTCCTATGCTTGTGGTAATACCATCTCAATGAGAAACAAATAAAGTGATTAATAAATAAGTTAAAATATTATACCCATTTGAAATAAGGGAAATAGAGAACAGTAAATCGTGAGAGGGGAATAGGGAAGAGCGAGTTGTGATTTTAAATAGAAGGCCAGGGAAGGCCAAGCCTGAGGGAGGTGAGGGAACCAGCCAGGAGACAATCTGAGCTAAAAGGAGAGTTCCAGATGGAACAAAGTGCAAAAGCAAAGAGATTTGTGTGACTGGAAGGGGAGAATGCAGTCCACAATCCCTTTTCCAAAATGCTGGAACCCAAACACCTCCAAAGATTCTAGTCTTACTTATTCCCTGACCTCCTTCCCTTCCAAATCTATGAACATAATGCTCTCTCCCCCTAGACCAGCCCTCCATTTACTTTTTTTTAATTCATTGATTTTTAATTGAAGGATAATTGCTTTACAACGTTGTATTGGCTTCTGCCATACATCAACATGAATCAGCCATTAGATATACGGATGTCCCCTCCCTGGTGACCCTCCCTCCCACCTCCCACCCCATCCCACCCTTCTAGGTTGTCACAGAGCTCTGGTTTGAGGTCCCTGAGTCATATGGCAAATTCCTACTGGCTATCTATTAAGATGGATGAGCCTAGAGCCTAGTATACAGAGTGAAGTAAGTGAGAAAAACAAATATCGTATATTAAGCATATACAGGGAATCTGGAAAGATGGTACTGATGAATCTGTTTGCCCGCAGCAATGGAGATGAAGAGAGAGAACAGACTTATGGACCCAGGCGGGGGAAGGAGAGAGTGCGACAAATGGAGAGAGTATCGTGAAAGCATATTCACTACCTCCATTTACTTTTCTCTGCGTTAGAACATCTAGAAGCCTCTGCCAGGGCATCCTGTGCCTACACCTTCTTGCACCATCTCCTGGGCAGCTCCACTGCCCACCCACCCTCCCCTAGTGCACAAATGCCTGACCCCTGAGGACACAAGTATTATCATTTTTTGATTATTATCATCACTATTATGAATTTTCCTGGCTTAAAAAAAAAAAAGCTGAATTAAAACATCTGTCCTTGGAGGGATGAGGGCAATGTATTAGGACTCTGGCAATGTTGCCGTAAAACTATGGATTTCCACCTGAAAGCTTATCTTTTCTGTATTGGAAAAGAATCTCAGCCCTGACTGTGAGGTCTGAAGAATTGAGACTGATAATTTTCTGTTAATGGGGAAATAAACTGAATGAGGAAGGGTAATCTTGAGATGGAGGAAGAGGGAATAAATAAAAAGAGGTGGAGGTGGAGAGATGAGAAGGGATAGAGGACACAAACTGTAAAAGTGAACTGTAAACAAGTTTAATGGAGACAAACTGAACAGGCATTTCTCGGTTCTACAAGTATCTACGAACGGTGGCTGCGGGATGGGGGCGAGGATGGGGATACCCTTAATCCTTTCTTGTCCTAATGTTGTGGAGTGCTGAGATTTTTTAATTTTTAAGATTGTGAATGATACCAAACTCTTCCAAATTAGAAAAAAAAAATGAAAAAAAATTTTTTAAGTGAGAAATGATCTTACTAGCTGTCATCTGAAAATCGCTTGAAATTGGCAGTGACTTTTTTTAGAAGTAGCGACACACACGAGAAAGCGTTCGGACGCTTCGAAAACCTCTTAGCTATCGCCGGATGCGCCAAAGTCAAGATCCTTCGCAGACAGGAAATGCCTTTGCCAGCCCCAAGGTCTCCTCCCTGCGGCCCTCTCTATTGTCTGGAGAGATTTGTGTACATCCGATTAAAGAGGTTTCCCGCCTGCAACTGCGAATCAAAGAGCTGCCTCAAAAGAAGAGACTCAGTGGGGGCTTTCTAGCTTTTCTGGCGGACGCCTGACGCCCACTGTGTGCCAGGTACTGATGCCTCCGCTCAGGTGAGCCGCTCACCTCCCCGAGGAACTGAGGCTGCAAATTCAGCCCAAGGCCCCCAGCCAGCAAGGGAGGTGGAGGGGATTCGACTGCCTTACTTCCATTCCTGCTCTTATCCGCTTGGGTAAGATTCCTGAGAAGGGATCCCTACAGCTACATCTGAAGGGGTAGACTACATCGGCTCTGTAGAGTTTAGATGTCAGATAATTTGGTAGGTGCGAGGAATTTCCAAAGTGTTTCTCATTTGGATTCAGCAACAGTATCAAGAAAAACGTATCAAGGGATAAAAATCAGGTTAGAGAGATTCCAGCTGGAATTTCATGAAACCCAAAGAGATGAAAAGTAAACGTTAGTACAATATCTGGTTGTTTTTACTACAAGATACTGAACTCCTAACTAATTAGAAGCATCCTGAGTGATTGTGTGGTTTTCCAAATTATGTGTCATGTTGTCAGAATTCACATAAATATCACCTCCAGTCACAGATTTAGAGGATCATTGATCATTAGATTAAAAAAAAAATCGAAAGTGTCAGTTTTTGAGTTCCTGCCGCCTTCTACAAGGTAGTATAACTGGAATGAGAATTTTGGTAAGTGTGTTCTGTCCCCAGCTAAATGCATTTCCCCCAAGACTAGATACATTTTCTTAAATCTCTGCCCTGCCCCCATTAACTAAAATGAATATTCACAGCAATGAAACCACACCAAAAAAAAGGTTGCCAGAAGTGTTGAAAGAGAATAGGTACTTTCACTATCAGAGATGGTTTCCTCTTTTCCCACAAGATGTCTTATCAGCTTTCACCCTGAGAAAACCATAAAAAGTAAGAAAAAGAAACCTTATGCAACAGTTCTCTAAATAAAATACTACACAGCAAGCTAGTCATCCCTAAAAGTGATGTTGTTTAAAGAGTCAAAGTACATCATCCAACAAAATCAATATCCTATTAAGTTAGGAAGGGTTCTGAATATCAAAGACTGACAAACTGAATAACTTAAAGTATAAGTACATGACCCAGGGGATTAATCACACACTGTCATGATGAAATTAGGGCAATTCTTCCAATCATTAACGTTTTGCTTACAAAATGTGCTTTTCTGTTTGTCTTTCTGCTAAATGATAACCGTTTTCAAGTTGAATCTCCTGATAAAAAGAGTTAAAAACAAGACAGGAGTTGTGCTGTAAAGGTCATACATGCTGCTTCAACATGAAATAGCCAAAAGACAAACAAATGAAAAATGCCTGGATTGTAGGAAGAATTTGTAAATATTCACTGGCAATCTGCAGTGGGACACTTTAGAAAATAGTTAATGCCAACCTGCGTCCTGAGAATACTGTACTTCCTTCACGTAACACACTCTGGACTGTTAAAGACATACTCAGATTCAGAATCGGAGCAACCTTCAGAGAACTGGGAATAGCTTTAAACTGGAAAACGGCCTGGTGTCAGGGATTGTCTACTTTAAAATGAGCTTCACTTCTCAATTTTTCTGGTGTCAATCAATACATAAGCCTTTATTTCTCAGCTTGATAGTCACGATAGTTATTCTCAAGAATAAATATTAACCAGAGGTTATCTCCAGGAGTGAAACACACACACACACACACACACACACAGATTTCAGGACTGCTCTAATTCAATATTAGGCCCACAAGCCTCTTGTTCTCCCCAAACTCTGATACAGTCAGTCCTCTTTTCAGATGAGACTATGACCTTTGAAACTTTGATGAAACCTGTCAGGCAGGGTCAGGGAGCCTGGAACCTGACTGCTGAGGAGAAAGGAGACCCTCTGGCTGGATGTCTACTCTGGACTCCAACACTGAGAACTGAGTTGGGAATTGGGAGGGTGAGGAAGGGCTGGTAGAGGTCATGTAGGTCAACTAGACCATCTTCATTCAACAGATGAAGAAACTGAGGCCAAGAACTAAATCTCTCACCGAAATCCTTAAGCTTCCAGGCCAGTGCACACCTGTCTGCTTCAGAACCCAGGACAAATTTTCTCAGAAATTAAAATTCACAGGTAATTCCAAGGGCCTTCCTGCAATCTCAGGAGGCAAGAAGGTTTAACATCCCTAAATGCACTGACTTTTTCACTCTCTTCACCTGAGTGCTCATGTCTGGGGGGCCACAGCCCTGGTCAAGCCAGGCCAGGGGCAGAGTCACTCCTTCACAGGACCTCAGGCCAGAGGCATCCAAGTCCGTAAAAACTAGAGACCTCCAAGGAGCATCAGGCTAGAGGAAGAGATTTCTGGCCTCTCCCCTCACAGATCTCTGCTCATCATTTTCCTGGAATGTCAGGAACCTGGTGGCTCACTTAGGCAAGCAGCTGAACTGGCAATACCTGGGCCAGTCAGAAACCTCTGCCCACCCTTCTTCTCAGCCCCATACCCACCCTCAGCTCAGTACTTCCTTCCTCCTCAGCTCACAATACCTCTTCTTCAGCCCTGCTCCCTTCTCCACCATCGAAATGACCCCCATCTTCCCTTTCCCTGCTCCTCAAAGCTGCCAGCCTCCTGCTCCCTCAAGGGTGAGGGGAGGAGAAAGGGCGAGGCAGGGATCACGGGTTTCACCTGCTTCTTCCACACAAGAAGTGCCTTAGAACCCCTGACCAGCAGCTTGGACACACCTGGGTACTTGTTAGAGGGCAAATTCCCTGACCCATCCGAGACCTACTCAAATCAGAAAGTCTGGGGATGGGGTGGGCAACGAGCCCCAACAAGGTCCGCGGGAGATTCTAAAGCTCACTGAAGAGTGAGAACCGCTGTCTTGGCACACACTGCTTTTCCCCCATCCCGCCTACCGGCCAGGGGCCCCAGCCCTCTAAGCGGACCCCCAACCTGGACTCGGCTGCCAAGGGATGACGCATGTTGACTCACGCAGGTCAAGGACGGCGGCCCCGCCGGCCCCGCGAGCCAAGCCGGCCCGAGAGCCAAGGTGAATCGATGGTGCTGCGCTGCGGCGGCGGCGCAGCTCCTCTCCCCGCCGCCTGGCGCGTCCAGGGCTCGGGTCCGCAGCGGGCCTTCCCCGCTGCTCCAGACACACTCACACTCACACACACTCACACTCAGCCCCCAGCGAACCCAGATGTGGGAAAGGCCCACATCTACCTTCCAGGTGCTCGCCACCGGTCGCCGCCCTGAAGCCGAGAGACACACCGCCAGACGCTCCAGACGCCCCTGCACCCAACCCCGCCCCAGCCCCAGGGCCCAGCCAAGCACCCCAGGCGCTGTAAGATAAGGGGTAGGTTTGTTCAAATCCAAGAATGAGAGGTTCAACGAGGTCAGTCGTCCCACCAACGTTATTTATTTTATAGACGTTACTCATTTAAAAAAAAAAACCATTTTGGCCATTTTTTTTTACAGTGAACAATTATATATACACACATTATAAACATTGTTTAATATAAAACATATCTACAATCTACTTACATTTAATTAACCTGCTACTTCTAGTTCATCTGTGATTAAATTTGGTCACTGATGAGTCAGTTTCTCTGCTTGAACTGGACTGTACTATCCCCTTAACACCTTAGTCAAACAGGTACTAAGTGATAGCGCAAAACAAGCATTTAAAGATTATCAACTGTGTATATCTTTTTGACAAAAAGATACATACATACACCCCCCAGACAAGAACTCAGAGACAGCTTTGGAGTTAAGGCAATACTATAAGAATGTAATGTATAAGTAACATTTTCTTTAAAATATTCCAAGGCTGCCTGAATTGTGGGCCCCCTTTCCAAGGCACACCTCTGGATCTAGGATGCGCCTTTGCTTTTCCATTCAGTAGGATGTAGAAACCGATTATAGAAAAGTCATTCAAGAAGCTCCTATTAAAATCTTTAAAGTTATAACTTAAAAATTTAACCAAAAAGTTCAAAATTATTTTTATAAATAGAAAAAACAATTTTTTTTTAAAAAAGGGGGAGAATTTAATCAGGGAAGAGTCCCTTTATCATACAATCTAAAATCGGTATATAAAACTATTTAAGTCAAAAATAAGGTTTCAATGTGAGTTTGTTATTTAGTCAGTGCACCAAATATTTTAGATTTCCAGAATACCAGAAAATTGATTCTCTCTCTCATACAGTTTTCAGGTTCATCCAAGATTTCCTGTAGCAAATCCCAGTTTTCCAAACACACCAATGTCAGTGGTCATCATCCAGCATTAAAATAGCCTTTATCGCCCTCGATGTCCACTTCCTGATCAGAATCCTCTGAAATCTCTGATTCAAGGTCTTCCTGGGAGACAGGGGAGGGTGAACACTGAGAGCTATCCAAAGCACCTTTATTCTGTTCACTAGGCAAGTCTTGCCTCTGGTCGCAAGAACTGTCCAAACTTTCCAGTTCTTCTTTTTTATTGTTTTGAGGGTTCTCCTAAAAGAAGAGGATGAAATGGAGATTGGTCGGATGATGAGATATGGAGAAATAAGAGATATAAATCAAATGTTTTTTCATCTTCCATCATCTTTTTTAATTTTTAATTTATCAAGTGCTTTCAGGTATAATATTTTTATTTAGAAAATACATATTTATGCTTCTTTCTCACTTGGAAGGTAAACTTCCTGTCATATCAGAGAACAATTATACTCTTCTTGCCAGATAAAAACAACTAACCACAAATATAACTGTAAATGTATTATGTCCAACAAATACTTAACTCCAGCCCAGACCTATGGTATCAAGGTTCTTAAAAGTTTAGGAAGAAAAAGAAATCAGATCACAACAGATATACACTATCTTTATTCTTCAAATATTTAAACCTTGAAGAAAATGCATAAAAAACAATTCAGTCTAATAATTTTGAAACTTTATCCTTAATGCATTCATATTTTTTCTGGACTAAGTTTACAAACATACACACATAAATATGTATAGCAAGTTACAATCATGGCTAAGAAAAATGCAGAATTGGAAGAATGTTGCCAATTGAAAAGGGAAATAACTATAATTTACCTAAAATCTGGAGGAAATTTCTTGAAAATATTCCCTTATTAAACAGGAATGACTATTTTTAAAGTCCTTGATAAACTACCTTTGACCAAGAACTAAGTAAGTTAATAAATTTTTAATCCTGTTTTTGTCTAAAATGCACATAAATACTATGGAAAACTATGATATACTGCTAAAGTTTTTTTTTTCCTAAAACAAGAGTATAGAATAATAGATTTACCAAGCTTATAATTATGTGGTAAGTTACAAGGCTCAGATATTGAGAGGAAACTCGAAATTTTAAAAACTGTGTTAGAATAATGAAATTATGGGAATTTTATTTTGTTTTAAAGTGTTTTTTGTAACATTGTTTTTAATGAAAAAATTATGATTGCTAAATTTGAAAATGCAAACTGCTTTCAATTTCCCTATTCATTTCAAAAAAATTTTATTTATTATAAATTATATAAACTGGTAAGTGAAAACTTCCGCATTTGTCAGATAACTTAGAAAATATCAGATTAGAACATCAAAAACAAATCTTTAGCTCTAAGTCAACAGAGCTTCTTTAAAAACTGAATTAGCCTTTACTTTTTATCACATATTACGTAACAAGGTCACTGGAAGAAAGACTGTTAGAAAGTTTAAGCTACTTTTCAAACAGGCTTGGGTAGTCTCTTGCTGTTTTTATATTCATTTTAAGAGCTAGAATTAGAAGGAAAATAATTTTTAAACTCTTTGATATTTAATTCTTCTAAAAAACAGTGCAAACAAGACTTAAAGGTGTTTATTTCCTTATATTTACCCTTGAGCTCTGCCTGGTTTTATTATGGCTGTGTAAATAAAAGAAACAATTTTCTCCCAAAGATAACTGCTTAAGTCATTTACTGTCAATTACTTTATCTTTCCTGCGTTAATTAGATAAACAACATATGGGGTTTATAAAACAATTAGCTGGGAGTTTTACTAGCCAGTGTGTGAAAACCCAAGCATAATTGATATAGGAGCTGCATTAGGTGCTTTTAGCATTACTGCCGCCTGAACAACTCATCCTGAATTTCAGCAGGACTATTTGCCTTTTTAATCAAGGTGAAGAGGTTAAATAGTCCCTCAAATGACTTTTGCATACAACCTACAACAGGCCCCGCATTGAGATAACATGGTAAAAATATTTATTTCCATAGAAACAGAACCATTTCAATACCTGTTTTAGTCTTCTCCATTTAGCCCGTCGATTCTGAAACCAGGTTTTGACCTACAGAAAGACAGAAAGAAAACTTGCCACAAGTCCAGAATCCCCAGGGACCTGGGAAGGCGAGGAGAAGTTCAGGAGTCAAACAGCTGCCGGTGGCCTCACTGTCTCCCTTCTGCCCCGAGACCCCGGCCCCAGGAGACTCCCCGGCCCGCGGCCGGCGAGGCGACTCACCTGCCTCTCGCTAAGCTGCAGCATCTTGGCCAGCCGCTTCCTCTCGGGCGGGGAGAGGTATTTCTGGGTCTCAAACTTCTTCTCCAGCTCGATGGTCTGGTCATTGGAGAACCTCACCTGGCCTCCTTTCCTTTTATGCAGAGGTCTCTGCAAGAAAGGGCTCCAGAGCAGGGGTTTGCCTGCGGGCCAGAGCGTCTTGGTTAGAAGCGGCCCTGAAGCAGCCCGGCCCACCCGTCGACCAGCCTGCACTGGGGGCGGGGGGTGACAGAAGGGGAAGGGAGGCTGCTGGGCACTCAATCAGACACATTCACATATACCCGTTGAGCCACGGACCCAACAGGCTCCCACTAATACACATCACACCCGGAGACACAGGAACGTCCAAAGGCATACACCTACACTGCACATGCACGAAGGTCACATTCATATGCCCACAGACCCACACAACCATCACACCCAGAGCCAGATACAATCATTTTGATCCCCCAAAGAACATCGACTACAGACTGAGCTTAAAAAATACCATAACCTCTTTAACCAGGCGCTCTCGGAATGTGTACACAACTAACTTTATTAGCCTAGAAGACCTGCAGAGGGGTCCTCTCCCTTGGTGAACCAAACTTTCCAAAGACCCGTGTGTGCTTTATGTTGGGGGGAGAGGGTCTGTCACACTAGCCAAAGCGTCGCTGACAGGGGCCGCGAGCTGGCGACCAGGAAAGCCCTCCGGCTCAGGCGACGGGTGTCAGTGGAGCTTCCAATCCTGGCCGGAGGGCGCAGGCCCCCCTCTGATTTCACACCCGGCTGGCGGGGGCGGCCAGTTAAAGCCACCCCGTGGGCTATGGCAACATTTCCGTCAATGTGTTTCCTGTTGGTCTATCTCGAAAAACCCTTTGCTTCCTCCTGCTTAGTCCCGAGGAAACTCAGGGCGCGCTCTGTGAAAACGTTTGCCCCCAGGCTTGCCGGGCCGAGGGTCTCCCTCCGGCCCCAGCAGGCGAACAGAGCCACACCGGGCCTGCAGCATCATACCTTCGAGGATGGAATTAAACACACAATAACTTTAAAAAAAAAAACAAACCACTAAAATATAATTCCCCCGAAAGTCTCTGAGCGATGAGAAAGGAAGGTGGAGAACTGAGCGAGGGGCCCACACCATAATAATGCTAACACTAAAAAGTCAATTAAAATGTCAGTTATCTCCAGGGTGCCTACAGAAGCTGCCAATAACAGACAGTAGACGTAAAAGCCTGGTGGGCCAAGGCAAGGAGTCGCGTTTTCTGTACCGGAGGCTTCAGAAGACCGGAGGCCCCAATGGCCACCGGGCGCGGATCTCAGGTGGCTCATTTCTTAGGGCGCGCACTGAGGGGATAAGTCCCGCAAACTTCGTTCGGCCAACGTGTCAGCGCTCCCCTCCCTACTCCAAACACGGGTGGGTCAGTCAGTCCGTCTGTCCGTCGGTCTGCAGGTCTGCGCTAAACGCTTTGAAAGCGGGCAATGTTTTTTTGAGAGATTTTGCTTACGTCAGGATTCAGACTGGTGCAAAACAGCCTCAAAAAAAAAAAAAAAAGGAAGCAACTGGTTATTTTAGCTGCCATAAAGTCACATCCCACACAGAGGAAATGAACAATATCAGAAAAACGGATCCCGGCTATCAGAAGTCGAGTGTTTCCTGAATTTGTCTGTATTGAGGATGTCGATAAAATAATCAGCAGCGTGCACTACTCCGGGGGAAGGGTCTGCTTCATGCAGCCAGGAAAACACTTAACAGCTTCTGAAACCAGATTTACTCCTATCGAGAACTCAAGATTTCCTGTATGAACGGAAAGGGTCAGGCTCTTTCACTGCACAAGCTTGTTGAACCAGGTCCAGCCCCGTAACCACCCGGGGCCCGACATCTATCCCTGCCCCTCAGGGGCAGGGGGAGCGGCCCGGGCACCTTGGCACTGCCTTCCCGGTCCCTCCAGCTAAGGGAGCCTCCCAAACCCCCGGAAGACAAGCGCCCCCAGGGCTCCTTCGGCCGCCGGCCCCCGCGGCAGCGCCGACGGTCTGGCTCTGGCCCGCGCGCCCCGACGCCTGCAAGGTGCAGGAAAACCAATCTGAGTCATGGTGCGGTCAGCCTGGGCTGCGCGCCGCCGGGGCCCGCGCCTCCGGTCCCCCGCGCACGCCCGGCAGCCGCTTTTCAATAGCTTTTGCCACAACTTTCTATTGCCTCCCCCTCCGCCCCCGCCGCCTCCAGGGCGCTGCCACCTGCCGGGTGGCGCCTTCCTCACCGCCGTCCCGGCTCGGCCCCGCCATGACCCCGGCCGCCTTACCCAGGGGGTCGTGGCGGAGCAGGGCGTGCGTGTAGTCGTTCACCGACCGCGGGAAGGGGTACAGAGGGCCCCCGAAGCCGCTAGGTCCGTAGGCGGCGGCCAGCGCGGCGGCGGAGTGGTGCGAGAAGGCGGGGTGGATCGGCGTGGGCTCGTACACCGGGGCCCGGTAGGAGGACACGAGGCTGGTGAAGGAGGAGTTGGGGGACGGCAGCGTGGGCGTGGGGGTGGGCGCGGCGGGCCCGCGACCCAGGATGTCTTCGATGTAGAACGGCGTCGGGTGCGCTGGCTGCAGCAGCGGCGTGGGCGCGTACAGCGGCACCCCCACGGCGCCCGCCGCCGTCGCCGGCCCGGGGTGCGGGTACTGCATGGCTGCGCCGCGCTCCGGCCCCTCGGAGAGCTGCCGGCCCGCGCCGCGGCGCTACATTTATCCGCGCTCCGCGCCCCCGGCGATAGGCTCCGCCGGCCGCGGGGTGGGGCCGCGCTCTCTGGCCCCTTCCTGCCGCCAGGCCCTGCGGCCAATGGCGCGGAGCCCCGGGAGCCGCCTCCCGCCCCCACCCTTGGCCCGCCCCCGCCGGCCGAGCTCTCCGCCCCCGGGACGCGCGGGCTGGCTCGCCGCCTCTGAGCCCCCGGCGCCCCGGTGTCCAGCCGCCGCCGACGCTCGGGACTCCAAGCACCCTGGCCCGGGACGCCCTCGACGGAAGCCCAGTGCCGCGTCCGTCGAGCGAGGCGCGAGGCCAGCAGCTGCCTGCAAGGCGGAGTCAGGCGGCCCTAGCTTCGGCGGGGAAGCATCTCCGCCGAAACTCGAGGGCACTGGTCTAGGCACGGGCCCGCGGTGGCGGCAGCCGGCCCGAGCAAGGCGCTACTGGACTCGGGCCCCGCAGGCGTGGACGCCACTGGTCGGGCCGCTCCTTCGCCGGCCTGAGAGCACCCTCCCTTGTCGGCGCGCTCCCTGGAGTAACGGTAGCACTGGCTGTGGCCCTAGGCGTCTCCGGAGTGCTCGTAGCGGGAGAGTGTCCTGGGTTCCTGGGGGAGCTCCAGGCAGAGAGAGCCACGGCCCTTGCCTGCGTCCCTGTGGGTAAGGACGATTAGACATCAGGTGCTCCGGACTCAGGCCTCTCTAGCCCATGTCGTTCGGGGGTCCCGGGGACACTAGTAGACGTCCCTTCGGGCAGGAATCAAGGGAAGGTCGGGGTCCTGCGGCTCCTGGCAGGAGCGGTGCTGTCTTTTCTGACCCCATGCGGGCTGCTCCATGTCCCCGGTCCCCAGGTCCTGGGGGATAGCAGCTGCGCGCAGTCCCGCTTTCCCGGTTTGCACGTGTTTTCTATTGAAGCGGCGACGCTACCCGGTGTGGCCTCGGCTCTGTGCAGCTCCACTCGCCTGCGGGGCAAGGGGGCATTTTCTTGATTGACGCCCTCCCGCGGTCGTCACACCTCGCGGTGAGCGGTTTCTGCTAAGGTCCTCCGTCAGTCGTGGAATTAGAAGGGAAAAAAAAAAAAAAACTTCCCGGCTTTTTCTATTAAGAGTTTTTATTTACATCTTGGGATTATTTCTCCGACTGCAGCGGGACAGCACTAGGCAGAGTGGGCTGGAAGCCGGATGGCTTGAGTTCGAGTCTCAGTCCAAACTTTGTGTGAGCAACTACTGTATGCCAGCAGTGAACAGAACAGATGTGGGTCCAGTCCTCGCAGTGGCAGGAAACAAATTTTAACACAGTGACTTAACGTCTGCGCTAGGAGACGTGCGCGATGACCAGGAACCTTGTAAGAGAGGACATCTTCTTGGGGGAGGAAGATGAATTAAGGAAGGGAAAGGGTTCCCCAAGGAAGTGATGTTTGAAAAATGAGTAGGTGTCAAGGAACCTGGAGGGGAACTAACATTTCAAGTCCAGAGAGTATAGTATTTGAGTGTTCTCAGTACAGCTTTTCAAGTCACAGTCCCTGAGTTTTTCTTATCTGAAACATTTAGCATTTAGCCTAAAGATTTCTAATCTTTTGGGATTGGGATCCTAGGCATCTTTCAAAATCTGATGACAGACAAGAGCTACAATATGATAAAGTGATAATACAGAGTGATAATATGCTATCACTTCAGTTAGAACGTTGACAGAAGAATATTTATCTGCATCTTTGTTATTATAGAAACTATCTCTAGAGGATACACAAAAACCTAGTAACATTGGCTGTCTATGAAGAGAGAGGTAGGGTTGGAGGGAGAATGTACTGTACGCTTTGTGACAGTTTGGAATTGGAGAATTGAACCGTGTAGATGTATATAAGTAGGTCCTTGAAGGAGTGGCTGATTCTAGGTTGGGGCAGGAAAATACAAGGTGAGCTCCAGGCATCTGGTACCAAAAACCACAGAAAGAAAACAGGAACCTGCTTGAAGGGTCTTCCATTGGCCAAATTTGGGGTCATTTAAGCATCAAAACTATGGATTAAAAGAGTTCATAGTATCACTGCCTGTAGTGATACTCAAAGAGAGACAGAAAGGGATGGTAGATGGTAAAACTGGAAGAATGCTAGCTAACAAGTGGTAAGAATCAGAAAAGTAATAATTCGTTCAGGAATCACTGGACACCAAAATCATTCAGGGAAACATTGTTAAGGATGAGGATTTTTACAAGGTCTCACAGTGTCACCCCAGATTGATTGGATTCTGAATTTTTTTAAGCAATAAAAGACATCTAGGAGGGTAATGGGCAAAAACTGAATAGGAATTGTATGTTAAGTGACATACAATTAGGATTATGTAGCTGAGTTGGCATGTTATACCAATGCCTTATAAGATCTCCATCACCTCACAGGATCTGTGGCTAAATCAGAGAAAGGAATGATGCTTCCTTTTCCTATATTAGTGATTATTTCCCTAGTATTTTAATATTTATTTTTGGAATGCTAGTAGACTTCGATATTTTTGGCTTGTGGCTGAGTCATGTACAGAATAAACTATAAACTCATACTGTTTATGAAGATGGAGAATGAAGGAGACATCATTAGTGTTCACTGTTTTAGATGTGATATTGGTATCACAGGTGAAATGTCCTTATTCTGGGAGATACAAGCTAAGGTACTGGGGTGTGAAGAAACCTGCAAGTTACTTTCACATTGATATACAAACATATATGCATATATGTATATGTAAAGATGGAGATAAACCAAATTGAAAAATTATTCATTTGTGAAGAGCATACAGATGTTCATTGTACTAGTTTCAGCTTCTCTGTAAGTTTGACCTTTTTGAGTACAAAAACTTTTTAAAAGTATGATTTTTGTTTAAAAATGAAAACACTCTCAAGTCTTTAAAAGTAAAATTATTTGAATTATTTGTTAAATCTGCATACAAGTTTAGGTAGTGCATACCTCCTGGAAACCATCTGTGGAGGGCCATTTGCAAATCACTGGTCTCTCTGGGGTCTGATTTGATGTTGTGTGCCCCCCCACGCTCCCCACCGCACCCACCCCCACCCCCATCCCCAAGTCATAATTCTCCCAACAAAGCGATGGAGAATTCAGGCAGGTGCTGAGAGACTGTGAAATGAGGGGTATGTTCTTCTGTACCAAGGACAGAGATTGGATTTGGGGACAAAAAAAGAACAGTGGTTATGTTAAAGGACTTCAGAAGTTATGTTTGAGTCCTCAAAGATTGGGACCTCCGGACACTAACCAGGTGACTGTGATTATTATTTTGTCACAAAACTTTTCTCCCTCATCTTTGTTTTTCTCCTTTTTCCTGCCCCTTCTACCTAGCACATAATTGAGATTATTATTCCAATTCATTTAATGCCCTTACAGTAAATCACTAGTGAGCCTTCATTCTCCATCTTCATAAATAGTATGAGTTTATAGTTTATTCTGTACATGACTCAGCCACAAGCCAAAAAGATCGAAGTCTACTAGCATTCCAAAAATAAATATTAAAATGCCAGGGAAATAATCACTAATATAGGAAAAGGAAGCATCATTCCTTTCTCTGATTTAGCCACAGATCCTGTGAGGTGATGGAGATCTTATAAGGCATTGGTATAACATTCCAACTCAGCTACATAATCCTAACCAGCAAATTGAAGCACTTAATTCTGTTAAGCTATATAACACCACCTCTTCTAAATCCAGTCGTCAGATCCATGTTCATTTCACTATAGTTAAAAAAAAATTACAACCACATTTGTGAATGTCACATTCATTGAACTACATAATTTTTAATATCACTTGTGTAGGTTTTATAGTTTGTTATATTGTTTTAAAAGTCATTTGGGGCTCTAAAAGAACTAGATTTTTCCAAAGTTGTCCTTATAATTTTTTTTCTCCCAGTCAGAACCAATAAAACAAAACTGTTGTAGCTATTTAATTCAAAATCTCTTGGAGTTTCAATATTTTTTCTCTGCTGGATACTAAAACCAATAAAGCTACATGAGATTTTAATTATATTCTGAATTTAAAAAGACTCTAAAATTTTGGCACCATTTATTTTAGTCACTACTATTGTGTGAGATACCAAACTTTGTAAGAAGAGAAGGTGGTTCTTACCTCTAGTTTATCTAATAACAGCTTTGGTAAAATTTTTGCAACTTATTTTCAATAGTTAAATGTAAATAGAAGTAAAACTTCAAATTAAACTATACCTTGAGAGCATGAATGGATTTTGTATAACAATGTAATCTTGTTTTTGCTTCTACTAAAAGAACTTTTATTATCTTCAGCCATTGGAATGACTAAATCATTTAGTAAATCACATATTGAATCATTGTATTATATTTTATTTAAAATTTGACAATATCTAACTAATTAGTGTTTTAGGGTTTTACTGACTTACAAGATGCTACTATGATCAAAAGAAATATTTTGTCCTTGTCATGAATGGGATCAGAGCCCTGGAATACACAGGCAACAGTCATCACGACATTGCTTCAGTGGTGGTCACATATCGCATACTATCATGTACTTTACATAACACCATAATGTGGATAAATGTTACCAACCATTGAGCTTTGGGTGAAGCTTATGATATTTATTTGCTCCCTTTAAATAATGATGAAGAACTCAACAAAAAAGACAGAGAACACTATTTTTTAAATGGGCAAAAGATCTGAATAAACGTTTCTCCAAAGAAGATACACAAATGGTCAATAAGCATGTGAAAAAATGTTCGATATCATTGGTCATCAGGGAAATGCAAATAAAAACCACAATTAGACACCCCTTTATACCCAGTAGGATAGCTATAGTAATTTCTTTAAAAAAAAATAATGGTAAGAATGTATAGATTTAGAACCCTATATGTTGCTGGTGGCTCTGTAAAATGAAGCTGTGGCTGTGTAAAATGAAGCCACAGCTGTGGAAAACAATCTGGGAGTTCCTGAAAAGGTTAAACAGAGTTACTGTATGACCCAGGAATTCCACTCCTAGGTATACACCCAAGAAATGAAAATGTTTGTCCATACAAAAACTTGTACACAAATGTTCACAGTAGAAATATTCATGACAGCCAAAAAGAAACACCCCAAATGTCAACATACTGATGGATGAATAAATGTATGTCAAGCAATGGAATATTATTTGGCATTAAAAAGGAATGATGTACTGATGGATGCTACAACATGGATGAACTTAAACATTTTGCTAAGTGAAAGAAGCCAGACACAAAAGGCCACATTTATGTTTAATGAAATGTCCAGAAAAGGCAAATCTGTACAGGCCGAAAGTAGATTAGTGGTTGCCTAGGGCTAAGGAAGTTGGAGGTAAATGAAGCTGCTGCTGCTGCTAAGTCACTTCAGTTGTGTTTGACTCTGTGCGACCCCATAGACAGCAGCCTACCAGGCTCCCCTGTCCCTGGGATTCTCCAGGCAAGAACACTGGAGTGGGTTGCCATTTCCTTCTCCAATGCATAAAAGTGAAGTCGCTCAGTCGTGTCCGACTCTTTGCGACCCCATGGACTGCAGCCTACCAGGCTCCTCCATCATCCATGGGATTTTCTAGGCAAGAGTACTGGAGTGGGTTGCCATTGCCTTCTCTGAGAAGTTACCGTAGTGATAGTTAATAAAACTTTGAGAATATCCAGAAAAGAAAATATTTAATGGGTGCATTATATGGTGTGAATTATATCTAAGTAGAGTTGTTACGTTTTTTTTTTGATGAAAGAGTGTCACATGAAAGTAACGTACGCTATAATAATTTTAACAAGAGCAATAATATCAGAAGTGACAGTTTGACATGTAATCCAAACTTGTAGATATTCAGCTAAGCTCCCAGGCAGTAGTCCTGGAGAAAGAACCAGAAGTGATGAACCAGGACTCATGCTGTGTGGACCGTGGGCCCTCTCTGTTCAGTGCACCAACCTTCACCCCTGGCCCTGTATGCCTTCATTTGCAATCTTTCACCAGGCAGGTGCCCTTTCTAATCACACCCTGGAAGGGAGAGAAAGAGGAAGTTTATTACCAAGGAACCAAATAATCAAAGAAAAAGTTAAAACCATTTCAGAACCAGAGTTCTGATTTTTAAAATTTTCATGAAATCATTTGAGGTATGCGCACAAAATTCCACTGTCCTTAACTCTAAGGAATACTGCAAAGATTATTTTCTGAGACAAGAAAAAATTTCATGATTCCCAGACCACAAAGGAGATGCAGGTCTTATTCAGCAGGACTGTGAGGGGTCACAGAGAAATCTTCAGTTCAGAGAGATGAAGTGGAAACATTCTGGAAATCCTAAGTGTGAGGATCACTGAGAGCTGGGGTGGATGACCTCCTGGGAAATTAAGTGCCTCGTGGTCAAGAAACTGAGCTGCCTACAGGCACTCATTCTCTTGCTTGGCAACGACCTCATCTCAGGTAAAACAATCTGGCTTCCCAAGGACACATTTTTCCCTCAGCTGTGAAATGGGCCTGAAATACTGAGTTGTTTCACACAACTCATCAGAGAAGTCTGAGACTATTAGGAGAGGTGGGGAATATCGATCATGCCAAGGTTTGACCTAAAAGGGAAATTCCTGCCTGAAGGTATAGGTCCCAAGAAACTGGTAACATCAATAGCTTCGAAGGCACCTGCATGGTGGTGCAGACGTAGGAGTGGGAGTAAGAATGAGATTGGAAATGGCTTTAGGCTGTACTTTTGTACTTTTTGAATTGTGAACGCAGTTCCTGAAACTGTGTCTGGCATGTAGTAGGTGCTCAATAGATATTTTTGAAAAGGTGAATGGAGTCAAACGTAATTTTTTAATTCGAGCTCTGCCATTTTTACTGTGAACTTTGATAAGTTTCTTAACCATTTTGGGGCTTCCCAGGTGGCACTAGTGGTGAAGAACTCAGCTGCCAGTTCAGGAGACATGGGTTCGATCCCTGGGTTTGGACAATCCCTTGAAGGAGGGCATGGCAACCCACTCCAGTATTCTTGGCTGGAGAATCCCCATGAACAGAGGAGCCTGATGGGCCACAGTCCATAGGGTTGCAAAGAGTTGGAGACAGCTGAAGCAACACAGCACACACTGACCTGGTGCGTTCTCAACCTCCTTGTGTCTGAAAGGAGTGGGATAAATATTGCCTAGTGCAAACACTAAGCAGTGAAGAACTTGGTTTAGCCCATCTTTCCTTCTCCCTCAGTGAACACAAGCAATTTTGGGTTGATTAATTTTTAACCTCATAAATTATGCAAAATACTATTTGCATGGCTTATGTTGAAGAAAAAGGGAATTGATAACAGAGGCAGGGCTATATATTTCCTAAATTGTTCTAGTTGAGGAAGGATCATGTTGATTTGTTCCTCTTCTGAGTTCAGGATCCTGGTTATTAGAACTTTGTATCACTCAGCCACTTAAGCTAAAAAGAGAAGAGTCGTGTTGGAGACAGGGAAGAGAGAAGAGGGATTGAATGATTGAAGTGGAAGTAATGTAGGGGAATTCCCTGGCAGTCCAGTGGGTTAGGATTCCATACTTCCACTAAAGTGGGCACAGGTTTGGAAGTAAGATCCTGTACGCTGTGAGCAGGGCCAAAAATAAATAAATAATAAAAATAAGTGGAAGTAGTATAAAAGAGGAAATGAACATGAATGCCGGGTTGATTTGGGGTACTGAACTTAATGAAATAGGATATAGTCCCCAAGACTGGAGAAGACTAATGGTTCCTAAAGTGCAGAAGCTCTGTCTTGGTCATCCCTGTCTCCCGTCAGCACCCGTCACTGTCCCTGGCCCCAGGATGGTGTCATCAAATATGGGTCACTGAGCATCACCCCAGAACTTCTAGGAGAAAGAACAGCGTTTGACAGGCTGATAGCCCAACCCTGAGTACAAAACGAGTTTTCTGGGTTTCTAGGGAGAACAAGCAGAGGAACCAGAGATCAAATTGCCAACATCCGCTGGATCATAGAAAAAGCAAGAGAGTTCCAGAAAAACTTCTATTTTTCCTTTATTGACTATGCCAAAGCCTTTGACTGTGTGCATCACGATAAACTGTGGAAAATTCTGAAAGAGATGGGAATACCAGACCACCTGACCTGCCTCTTGAGAAATCTGTATGCAGGCCAGGAAGCAACAGTTAGAACTGGATATGGAACAACAGACTGGTTCCAAATAGGAAAAGGAGTACGTCAAGGCTGTATATTGTCACCCTGTACTCGTATGCAGAGTACATCATGAGAAACGCTGGATTGGAAGAAGCACAAGCTGGAATCAAGATTGCCGGGAGAAATATCAATAATCTTGGATATGCAGATGACACTACCCTTATGGCAGAAAGTGAAGAACTAAAGAGCCTCTTGATGAAAGTGAAAGAGGAGAGTGAAAAAGTTGGCTAAAAGCTCAACATTCAGAAAACGAAGATCATGGCTTCCGGTCCCATCACTTCATGGCAAATAGATGGGGAAGCAGTGGAAACTGCTTTAAAGTGGCTGGCTTTATTTTTGGGGGCTCCCAAATCACTGCAAATGGTGATTGCAGCCATGAAATTAAAAGATGCTTACTCTTTGGAAGGAAAGTTATGACCAACCTAGACAGCATATTAAAAAGCAGAGACATTACTTTGTCAGCAAAGATCTGTCTAGTCAAGGCTATGGTTTTTCCAATAGTCATGTATGGATGTGAGAGTTGGACTATAAGGAAAGCTGAGTGCCGAATAATTGATGTTTTTGAACTGTTGTGTTGGAAAAGACTCTTGAGAGTCCCTTGGACTGCAAGGAGATCCAACCAGTCCATTCTGAAGGAGATCAGTCCTGGGTGTTCATTGGAAGGACTGATGCTAAAGCTGAAACTCCAGTACTCTGGCCACCTCATGCGAAGAGCTGACTCATTGGAAAAGACCCTGATGCTGGGAAAGATTGAGAGCAGGAGGAGAAGGGGACGACAGAGGATGAGATGGCTGGATGGCATCACCGACTCCATAGACATGGGTTTGGGTGGACTCCGGGAGTTTGTGATGGACAGGGAGGCCTCGCGTGCTGTGGTTCATGGGGTCGTGAAGAGTCAGACACGACTGAGTGACTGAATTGAACTGAGGGAGAACAAACCTATTCTTTCTCTCTCAGTAAGGAGGTGACCATCTGGATAGTCCAGAATATTTAGAAGGGATGAAGACAAGGAATACGGACAAGAGCAGCAGTCACAAGGGCAGTAGCGATGGTGCAGCAGCTGTAGGTCAGGATGAAAAGCAGCATCTCCTAAGAGTGGTGGCTTGTGGCACCGAGCAGAGTTTGTGAGATCCTTCTCATTCGTGGTCTTCAGGAGCACTCACTGTGGAAGTAGAGCAGGAGGTTGTCCCACGTGGAGGTCCAGCCTTGAAGCTGATGGAAAACCAGCCACCAAATGACTATAGACTCGGGCTTCCCTGGTGGCTCAATGGATGAGAATCCCCTGCCAATGTAGGAAACACGGGTTCAATCCCTGATCTGGGAAGAGACCCCAGGCTGCGAAGGAACTAGGCCCATGCACCACAACTGCTGAGCCTGTCCTCTAGAGCCTGGATGCCATGGCTGCTGAAGGCCGAGTGCCCTAGAACCTGTGCTCCACAAGAGAAGCCACCTCAATGAGAAGCACCGCAACTAGAGGAAAGCCTGCCCAGCAACGAAGACCCAGCACAGACGAAAAAAGGAAACATTAAAAAAAAATGACCCTAGGCTCATTATTTTCCACCTTATTATCCCTCTAAGGCTGGAAACCCAAGAAACTGCTACCTTTTTGATAGTCCAGCAGATAGGTAACAACTCCATGTTATGGATGAGGTATTAGGCCCAGAGAAATCAAACAACTTGTCTAAAGGCACAGAGCTAATGAAGAGCAAAGCAAGGATTTAATCTCAGAAATGATTCTTAGACAAGATCTTTCTGTGGCTCTATTGGTTAAGCAACTGTAGCAGGTGCAAGTACTGTTTTTAAACAAGTCCGTAATTATTACTTTATTCCCTGGGTGTGCAGTCATTCCTGAGTGATCTGGAACATTAAAGTGAAAAACAGGAAGTCTCCTCAAAAGAAAAAAGGAGGGCAAGTTATTTCATTAAATCTAAATGTATAAGCAAGTATATATTGTCTATTATGCTCTATACATAAGTATATACATAGATTTAGTATATACAAAATTATTAACCAGTTAGCTCAAATTTGATTTCTACTCTTACTACCTTTTAGTTTAAAAATGGCAATAATTGCACTAGATTATTTCAAACCCTGGGCTTTGAAATAATGGGCTTTCCTGGTGGCTCAGATGGTAAAGAATCTGCCTGCAGTGTGGGAGACTCGGGTTTGATTCCTGGGTCGGAAAGATCCCCTGAAGAGAGGAATGCAACCCACTCCAGTATTCTTGCCTGGGGAAATCTGTGGACAGAGGAGCCTGGCAAGCTACAGTCCATGGGGTTGCAAAGAGCTGGACATGACTAAGTGACTTTCGCTTAACTTCAAACTCCATATATTTAAAGTGTTTTGATTACATTTTAATTATCCAATATTTTGTCTTAAATAATCAAAGATACTTTTTCATACAAAGGATAGAAAACAGGCACATTATTTTTCTTTATAGAGACTTTAAGAAAAGCTTATTAGTTTCATTAATTCATGGTCTATTCCCTTTGATAAAAAGAAAAATCAGAGTGATTTTAAATGTTTAGCTTGATTTTGTTTTTGCTATTCTTTTTTTCATTTTTTGATGGCACCACACAACATGTGAGATCTTAGCTCCCTTGCCAAGGATCAAACCCACATCTCCTGAATCGCAAAGCAGATTCTTAACCACTGGACCACCAGGGAAGTCCCTGTTCTTGTTCTTCTAATTGGTGCTCTTCTAACTGATAGTGTAGAAATCAAATTTATTTTGAGCATGGTGCTAACTGGTTAATTCTTCTAATTCTGAGTTATCCAACCACATCATCTATAATTCAGTGAGAAAGTAACAGCCATTTAAAATAATATTTTTAATAGAATATCTATGAAATAATTTTTATCAGTTTCTCTTCTTTTTCTTCCTCTTTAGGGGAAAAAGTACCAAGTGAAATGTGCTACTGCAGCTTCTATTGAACGAAAGCCACTTGGTCCTGCAGATAATTTACCACCCAAGGTACAGCAGCAAGGTTTTCAGTTTTCTTCAAAATAAAAGCTTTTCAACATGGAGATTAGATTAAACTTAATAGGATCTAATTCTTATATGCTTTTTCAAACACACAGGGGGAAGTATCTTTGAAGGCATGGGAGGCTATCATAAAGACTGAGAAAGATTTGGCTGGTAAGGATCCAGAAGAAATAATAAATAAGAGTCAAATGGGAACAAAACAGGCACACATTTGAAAAGGGAATCTCTCTTGAAATCAGTCCCACTATTTATCTAACAAGTTAGAAGGTGTTAACAGGAGACTATATTGATTTTGCTCCCACCTAGGATGCAGAAAGTTATAAAGACCATTGTTGTCACTCTAACAAGAAAAAAATCTAGACAAACACAATCATAACTTTTCTGCACCAGTCAGAGAGCTGAGGTCTCAGGCCAGCCAAGCACTTTGAGAAAAAAGGACTTCCTATTGAGAGACAGGGAAGAGTGATAGCTGACCTGGGAGAAGGAGACACCAGATATCATGCAAGCAAGTAAGAAGAATTCAGCTAAAACATTTAACAAATTGACAAAGGTTTAATGTAAGCTAGTATGAAAGTTATAGAACCCCTGGGAGCTGCAGACACAATGGGAATTTGCACCCACTACCAGTCTCTTCACAGACTTTACAGGTGCTCAAGAAAAACAGAAACCCAGGGAGGAGATCAGAAGAAGCCTCTATTTGTGATGCAGGCTTGGAAAAGGAAGCAGCCACTACTACAAAAACAGGCATGAAGCTCTGCCCAGAGACTTCTTTCTTACAGACCAAAGCCACAGGGAGAAAGACAGCAATACTAATGGCTCCTAGGGATACATGTGAAGACTGCTGGCCATGGGTGCTAAGTCGCTTCAGTCGTGTCCCACTCCTTTGCGACTCTATGGACTGTAGTCTTCCAGGCTCTGCTCTCCATGGGATTCTCCAGGCAAGGATACTGGAGTGAGTTGCCATCCAGGGATCTTCCGAATCCAGGAATTTACTGCTAGCTCCTGCATTGGCAGGCGGGTTCTTTACCACTAGGGCCACATGGAAAGCCTGGTGATCAAGGTTTTTTAAAAAAAATTTTTACTCAGAGAGGAAGGGCAGGAAACTCTTCTGCAAAGAACCTGCCAAAGTTCCCAGCAGAGTTTGGCTACCCCAGAGAGGGACAGGATCACTGAGAAAGCCCAACTCCCCCAAGACCCAGGACACAGGGCCTGCTAGGACGAAGGCTGGACCTGGACAGCAGAAAACCCTTCCCAACCCCCAGCTTCAGGCCATCGAGACCCAAGAATGAGAAAAGAGAGTAGCACCTTCCCATGGCAGAAGTGCTCAGAAACCCTTCACCGGTTCAGGCACACAGGGAAGGCTGATAGCTGAGGGTGGAGAAAGAACATTGAGAAAAGCTCTCTTGCAGCCTAGCTCCCACCCTAATCCAACCACCGAAAACCAAAGTTAAAGAGAAAACTTTGAAGGCAGCCAGAGAAAGAAGACATTAAATGCAGAAGAACAAAGATAAGAATTGCACATTAGGCTTCTTAATAGAAACTGCAAACCAGAGGACATGCGGTGACATCTTTAAAGTGCTGAAAGAAAGTAACTGCCAGCCCAGAATTACACACAGGACGAAATATCTTTCCAAAATGAAGACAATATTTTTAGAAAACAAAAGTGACAGAATTCATTACCAGCAGTCCTATACTGTAAGAAATATTAAAGGAAGCTCTTCAACAAGAGTATATTAGAGAATATGGTATCATACATAAAGACAGATCTACAAAAAATAAGATCTCTGGAAGTGGTTAAAATGAGAATAGAAAGACATTCTTTCTCTTAATCTCTCCAAAGATAATAATCTTTCAAGATGAAATACATGGATTGTGGTTTTATTGCAAATATAAGAGTAAAATGAAAAACACAGAAAAGATGAGAGAGAATAATTAGAAGTGTGCTGTTGTTAGGTTCTCAAGCTATATGTGATTCAGTATAATTTTTCTGAGGGCAAACTATTATTAGTTATATATATATATATATATATATATATATATATATAAGCCTTTGGAAAAAACTAAACAAAAGTTTTAATGGAGATAAAATGGACTCATAAAAACATTTCTAAAGGAGGTAGAAGAAAAAGAAAAACAACATGCTTATTAAAGAAATGCAAATCAAAATTACAGTAAAGTATCACCTCACACTGATCAGAATGGCCATCATCAAAAAGTCTACAAACATTAAGAAAGAGAAAGCTGGAGTTATAAATCAACTGTAACTCAATTTTTAAATTAATTAATCTTTTACAAAGGAAATAAAGCTAGAGTATCTACATTAATATAGAATAAGGAATGGGCTTCTTTGATGGCTCAGATAGTAAAGAATCTGCCTGCAATTCCGGAGACCTGGGTTTGATCTCTGTGTCAGAAGATCCCCTGGAGAAGGGAATAACTGCCCACCCCACTGGGCTTTCCAGGTGGTGATGTAGGAGACATAACAGACATGGGTTCGATCCCTGGGTTGGGAAGAGCCCCTGGAGGGAGGCATGGTAACCCACTTCAATATTCTTGCCTGGAGAATCCCATGGGCAGAGGAGCCATGGGCTACAGTCCGTAGGGTCGCAAAGAGTCAGACATGACTGAAGGGACTAACTCTTTCACTTTAAGGAATGTCACCAAGAATAAAATGGGACAATACTGATAAAGGTGCTGATTCATCAAGAAGTGTAACAATTCTAAATATATATGTACTTCACAGCACAAGTGGCTGAGCTGGTAAAGAATCCACCTACAATGTGGGAGACCTGGATTCGATCCCTGGGTTGGGAATATCCTCTGGAGAAGGGAAAGGCTACTCACTCCAGTATTCTGGCCTGGAGAATTCCGTGGACTGTATAGTACATGGGGTCGCAAAGAGTCCGACACAGCTGAGCAACTTTCACTTTCATAGCGCAAGTGCTAGAAGTAGAAAGAACTGAAAGGAGAAATTTTAAAATTTACAGTTAGAGAGTTCAACAGTTTTTTTTGTTTTGTTTTTGTTTTTGCGAGGGGTGGGGGGTTGCTGCATTAAGTGCTTGTGGAATCTTAGTTCCCTGACCAGGTATCAAATCTGGGCTCTTAGCAGTGAAAGCACAGAGTCTTAACCACTGGACCACCAGGGAATTTCTGAGACTTAAACATTTTAATTAACAGAACTACACAGAAGATTAGTAATGTTATAGGAGACCTGCAACCCTATCAATCAACTTGGCCCGACTGACATTTACAAAAAAAAAATTTATCAAATGATAGAATATATTCAAATTTAATATTTTCCTTAGACTTGACTTATCAAAGTCTAATATTAGAATCTTTACTATCTCCCCGATAATCAAAGAATCTTTGACTGTTTAATTCCTCCTAACTTTCTTCCATCTTATGTGTTATTCTTGAGGGTTTTAATTCCGTATATATTTTAGACTCATGAAACACTGTTATTGTTTTACAGTGATGATTTACCTTTCTGATGCATTTATATTTTTTATTGTTCTTTATTCTTTCCTACATCTCTGAGAGGCCATTTGACACCGTTTTCTTTTTGCCTAAAGAACACCCTTTAGTGTTTCCTTTAGTGGCAGATTGGTGATGACAGAAATCAATTATCATTTCTTAGACACAGAAAATGGCTTTAATGCACCATCATTCCTAAAAAGCATTTTCACTGTGGTGGCAATCAGTTATTTTGTTTCAGCAGTTTAATTATCTCTATTGTCTTTACTTCCTTATTTCATTTATCCTTTAGCAGTTTGCCTGTGGTGTACCTAGGTGTGATTTTGCATTTGTCCTGTTCAGGATTATAAAGCTTCAGTCCCGTTCTCTCTTCTTCCTTGTGAGGCACTAATTATATACATGTTTAATCTCTTTGCCATGTGCTGTTTCTTTCATGTTTCTTATCCTTTTGTCTTGCTATGCTTCAGTGTAATGATTCTCTTCCAACCTATCGTCCACTTTTTTAAAAGTGTGTATTTATTTGGCTGCACTGGGTCTTAGCTGCAGCGTGCTGCTGCTGCTGCTGCTAAGTTGCTTCAGTCGTGTCCGACCCTGTGCGACCCCAGAGACGGAAGCCCACCAGGCTCCACTGTCCCTGGGATTCTCCAGGCAAGAACACTAGGGTGGGTTTCCACTTCCTTCTCCAGTGCATGAAAGCGAAAAGTGAAAGTGAAGTCGCTCAGCCGTGTCCGACTTGTCACGACCCCATGGACTGAAGCCTACCAGGCTCCTCCGTCCATGGGATTTTCCAGGCAAGAGTACTGGAGTGGGGTGCCATTTCCTTCTCCAACATATTGGATCTAATTCCCTGACCCGGGATCAAACCCAGACCACCTGCACTGGGAGCACCAAGTCCCAGCCACTGGACCATCAAGGAAGTCCCTATCATCTACTTTTAAAAACTCTCTTAACGAGGTCTGTTCACAACTAAACCCATTCCCTGTGTTCATAATTTATTATATTTTTTCAGTTCTAGAATTTCTATCAATTCTTTGTAAAATAATTTTCATCCAAAATATTTCATTGTGTATAAATTCTTTAAATGTTTAATTTTTAAATTATCTTGTTTGGCAACTCCATTAGCTTTAGTTTCTGTAATTGATTTCTGTTGTCTTTCCTGTTGATGTTTGGTCTCTTTGTATATTGGGCTTCCCTCATAGCTCAGTTGATAAAGAATCTGCCTGCAATGCAAGATTTGATTTGATTCCTTGGTCAGGAGGATCCCCTGGATAAGGGCTATGCTACCCACTCCAGTATTCTTGGGCTTTCCTTACAGCTCAGCTGGTAAAGAATCCACCTGCAATGCGGGAGACCTGGGTATTCGGCCTGGAGAATTTCATGGGCTGTATAGACTCGCAAAGAGTCAGACACGACTGAGTGACTTTCACTTTTACTCTTTGTATTCTGGATTATTTTTTGAAAGTGAAAGTGTTAGTTGCTAAGTCACGGCCAACTCTTTCAGTTGTGTCCAACTCTGTAACCCCATGGACTGTAGCCCGCTAGACTCCTCTGTCCATGGAATTCTCCAAGTGAGAACACTGGAGTGGGTTGCCATTCCTTTTTCCAAGGGATCTTCCCGACTCAAGGATCAAACCTGGGTCTCCTGAATTGCAGGCAGATTCTTTACCGTTTGAGTCACCAGGGAAGCCCAGTTATTTTTAAAGGAGCGTAAACAGCTGTGTTTTATGGGCACACAATGTATACAACATATGTTTAAATTGTCATGTTTCTTTAAGAACATTTTACTGTCTGCTAATCAGTTCTACCTACAGTGTTAATCCCTTTATGATTCAAGTACTTCTTCTTTAATAGATGATAGGACTCAATTTATATTTTGAAAGGCTTTCTTAGGTCAAAATCACATAAAATGAATAATTATGAGAATTATTGTGGTGTACAATGTATACAAATTTCAAATTGTTGTACAATTAAACTAATGTGCCAATTATACCTCAAATCAGTTCTACCTACAATATTAATGCCTTTATGATTCAAGTACTTCTTCTTTAATAGATGATAGGACTCACTTTATATTTTGAAAGGCTTTCTTAGGTCAAAATCACATAAAATGAATAATTGTGAGAATTATTGTGGTGATTTTACAATGTATACAAATATCAAATTGTTGTACAATTAAACTAATATGTGCCAATTATACCTCAAAATTTTTAGTTAAAAAAAATAATTCCATGGCACTTAGTATATTCACAGTGTTGTACAACCACCACATCTACCTGGTTCCAACACATTTCCAACATCATAAAAGTCCACACTCATTAAGCAATCACTCCCTTTCTCCCAACTCAAAACCACCTTGGCATCCACCAATCTGCTTCTATGAATTTACCTATCCTGGATATTTCATACAAATGTAAATATACAATAATATATGAATTTTGGCATCTGACTTCTTTCACTTAGCATTTTTTCAAGGTTTATCCACACAGTAGCGGGTATCAGCACTTCATTATTTTTATGGCTAATAATCCATATGTATTTTACCCATTTTATGTTGTTTATAGCATTTTCACTTTTCACTTTCATGCATTGAAGGAGATGGCAACCCACTCCAGTGTTCTTTCCTTGAGAATCCCAGGGACGGGGGAGCCTGGTGGGCTGCCGTCTATGGGGTCGCATAGGGTAGGACACGACCGAAGTGACTTAGTAGCAGCAGCAGCAGCAGCAGCAGTGCTAACATGAACATCTATGTACAGATGTGTGTGGATAAATTTCTTCTTTTCTCTTGGATAGCTATCTAGGGGTAGATTTGCTGGGTCAAATGGTAATTCTACATTTATCTTGTTTAGGAACCACTAAGCTCTTTTTAAACAGTGGCTGACATTTTTCATTCCCACAAGCAGTATATGAGGGTTTCCACTATCTTCACCAGCACTTGTTATTTTTTGTTTTGGGCCGCACTGTGTATCAGGCAGTATCTTGGGTTCCCCAACCAGGGATCAAACCTGGGGCCCCCTGCGGTGAAAGTGCAGAGTCTTAGCCACTGGACCAACAGGGAAGTTATTTTTGTTGTTTTTGTTATTTTGTTTTTACTACAGCTATTCTTGTGGATGTGAAGTGATATCTAACTGTGGTTTTAATTTGCATTTTCCTGAAGACTACACTCTTGCTGCTTTCAAGATTCTGTCTTCAGTTTTAACAGTTATGTGTCTTGTGGATCTCTTGAGTTTATACTGTTTGGACTTGTTGAGTATCTTGGATATGCAGCTTTGAGTGTTTTAGCAAATCTGAGAAGTTTTCAGCCATTATTTCTTCAAGTATTCTTTCTGCTCCTTTCTTTCTCTATCCTTCTGGTACTTTTTGCAAATGTTGTTTCATTATGCTCTACAGGTCTCTTAAATTCTATTTGTCCTTCATTCTTTTTCCCTCCTGATTCTCCAACTGGACAATTTCAGCTGACTTAGCTTCAAGTTCACTGGCTTTCAATTGCCTGTTCATATATACTATGGGAAGCCTCTTGTGATTTTTTTCACTTCAGTTACTTTTCAGCTCCAGATTTGTATGGTTCCTTTTTACAGTTTCTTCACTGATATTCTCTATTTGTTGAGACAACTTACTGGATTCCTTTAGCTCTGTGAGCATATTTGACAGTTGATGGAAAGTCCAAAGTTTATGTTCCCTCAGCAAGTCTGTTAATTTCTTCTGCGAATGAGCCATACTTTGCAAAATTCCATTTTTTGTTGAAAACTGAATATTTGAATATTATGGCAAGTTTGGCAATCAGATTCTTCATGCCTCATGGTTTGTCTTTGTTCCTTGCTGTGGGCTGTAGCAGTTTAGTGACTTTTCTCAACTTTTTTTGTAAAGTCTCACTTGACTTTTCTTTGAAGACTTTTTTGCTTATATTCACCTAGTATTGACAGATTTCCTTGAATGCCTATGGCAAAAATATATATAAGACAAGAATTAAAAGAAAACAAAAAGGGAAAAAACCTCCTCCCAGTCTTTGTAGAGTGGCTATAGTGGAGCACTCCTTTAGTGCTTAGCTAGATCATTTTAAAATCTGCTTAGCCTTCACTTCCTACTTATGCTGAGCCCAGAGTTCAGGCAGCAGTGAACACTCAGGTCTTCTCTAAGCATGCAACTTGCCCTAAACATAGATGGCTTTCTCAGTTTCCTAGTATACTGTTGTTTTTGAACAGCCTGATTTCCCTCGGAAATTCTCTCCCATTATTTCCTCTCAGGCTTTGGGCACACCTTTATTTACCTCAGCTGTAATCTTTTGCCAAACATGGCAGCAGGTCATTTGCTTACAATATTTTCGAGAAACGCCTACCATTTTTCAACCTGAGTTCAGAATTAGCTGAAACAAAGGCTTTGCTTCAGTCCTTCATGTTGGCCTAAACAGGTTTCAACAACTTTTTGAGATTAAAACTGCCTAAGCTTCTTCAGGACCAAGGAACAACGTCCCACTCTGAGAACCATGGGCTTCTGCCTGTCTTCAAGACTACCACAGTGCTGGGAAGGGGGATGGCGCAAGGGCAAGTAAAACACCAAAAGGCTTTCCTAATATTTAGGTTACTTTGTTCCTGATGCAACATTTGCTTGGTTCTATAAACTTCTATTTTTCCAAGTTATGACGAAGTTATTTCTGAATGTTTTCATCTCTGAGGAGGAATGATGGGTCCTTGAAGCTACCTACTCTATTTTTGCTGGGGGTTACTTTTTGAGTGCTTCACAATGTATATTAAAATGTACCAAGTTAATTTAAGGCTCTAGATGTTAAAATTCTCCTGCTTTATTTCGGCAACTTCACTTTCATGCATTGGAGAAGGAAATGGCAACCCACTCGTGTTCTTGCCTGGAGAATCCCAGGGACGGCGGAGCCTGGTGGGCTGCCATCTACAGGGTCGCAGAGTCAGACACGACTGAAGTGACTTAGCAGCAGCTGCAGCAGCAGCAGGCTGTTCAACCAGCTGTATTAGCATTCGTAGATAACCTTAAACAGTTTGGGAATGAGATGGCTTAAAGCTGGACTTCAGGCCCTGTGAGGGCCAACCTGTTTCTCACTCATCTCACACTAAGGTGTAGCCCCGTGGAGTGCAACTGAAAGCTGGGATGTTTACCAAGGCCTTTCTTCCTTGCTGGTACCTGGGTGGAAGTTTATTTTAGGGATTTTAATACAACTTGCTTAACTCTGTAAACATACCCACTGCAAAATAAGAAATAATGAGACAAGCAAGTTAATGTAGAGATCAAATTTATTAATCATGGATTTACCAAGGGTAGCTTATTTTTATTAGATATTATTCATAGCTTGTATTGACATCTGATTTTGCAGAGAAATTATAGGATCATTTTTATTAAGATAATTAATACTCTGCAAGGCAAATTGAGTTCCTTGAAGTAGCACGTTTTCTAATTATCCAACAGGGCTTGGTTTTACTTAGTTATCAAAATCAAACTCTGAATTTCTACACTTAACTTGATGTGGGCACAAATTTATTCTTTGCATATATTCTAAGTGCTCTGGTTCTTCATGCTGAAACATCCCAACTTCCAGAAATTTGGCTGCTAGATCAAAAAATATCAGGGACCTTCAATTAAGGGTTAAGATTTCAGTAGAGAAAAATATATACACACATATTTTATTATATACAAAGAACAACAAAAAGTTTCACCAAGTAAACAAAAGAATATAAATTACACTCATAATCAATAGCTTCAAAAAGCCCTTAAATCAGCGTGACCTTTTGCATAAGACATAGGCCTTAAAACGGGGTCACACAGCCATTAAGCAGAACTCAGGGTTTTTCTCCCATAATAGCAATCTATAGTCCGGGAGAATGGCTTTTTGTGAACTCTATAGGGGCTAATGTCAGGCCTCATAAAGGAATGAAATGCTTTTTCACATCTAGGGGGAAACAAAAATATTGACGGGATATTTCCAGGGTTATGTTTACTGTTGGCAGTGATTTTAGAGATAACCACAGAAAAGTGTCAAAGATTTCTAGATAAAACTCTGGCTATCTCATAATAATAATGGATAGATACCATTTTCTAGCTCTACAAATGGTTTGGTGACAAAAAGGGAGAAAGTGAGCTGAGAAGGCAGAATAAGAAAGTCTAGGGAAGGAGGCAAGGAAAGATACACATAATTCAATCATAGCAAGAAAAGAAAGGATATGGCCTTCCTAAGACCAAGTGCTGGTGATATTCACCTATATAAGTTCAAGCCTAAAAGAACACTGCAGCGTCTATCTATCTGCTATTTAGTAATATACAAGAAAACATTTTTCATTTGTTCTGAAAGAGCTATTTTATATCAAAAGGTAGAAACACATATTTGCTCCATGCAAATCCCAAATGAAATCCAACTTAACACAGAGGGAACTACAGCAATGACAGAAAGATAGGTAGACAGTGAGTCCAACTGCATTTACAGCACTGCCTTGATATTCTCTACTCATTTTTAATCTGCACACAAGGCTCAAATTCTGGGGTTACAGGTTTTATTTTCCATTTTCCTTAAAAAGTAAAATTACCAATCCTCAAGTTAACTAAACGTTGTTCTGGGCTCGTAGAGGTAATCTGCTCTTCGTAACAGACTGCTCTATGATTTCTTCTACTTTAGACTTCTCCAATGGATTAGTGCCTCTGTTTTCTTTGTCTTTTCCATGTGATTTTTTATGCTGTGGATTTAAGGGAGAAAAATAAGTCAATATAAAATAACGTGACACATATTAATCATATTCTATTTTCAAAATTCTCTGGGTTATAGGGAAGAAATTAGGTGTGGAAAACTTTAGAAATACTCAGCATAAATTTGAGGCAACACTTTGCCTGGAAAGTAGAAGTGAATGCCTTCTATCACCAAGTAGGGGGAGGTGTTTGAGAAAGAAATTTAATTTCCTGTATGGTTTTCCAAAAAAATAATTACAGATTTTACTGTAGGGCCATGGCTATCAACAGGGAGATTTTTGCCTCTCGGGACATTTGCTTACGTCTGAGGACATTTTTGGTTGTTAAAGCTAGAGAGGTACTACTTTCAGTGCATAGAAGCCAGGGAAGCTGCTAATGAATACCACATAATACACAGGACAGGTCACCACAACAAAGAATTAGCCAGCTCAAAATGTCAGTAGTGCTGCTGCTAGCAATCTTGCTCTAGGGAAACAAAGATGGGCTACTGTACAAAAGTGGCAATTCTGGGAGTTCCCTGGCAGTCCAGGGGTTAGGACTCTGTGCTTTCACTGCAATGGCCAGGGTTCAATGCCTGGTCAGGGAACTAAGATCCCAAGGGCTGCAAGACGCAGCCCTCTCTGCCCCCCAAAAAAGAGGTAATTCTATTTTAAGCATAGATCTATAGGCTATCTCAAGATACTTTTTATTTAACCTATATTTTATCTTTTAAAAAAGTTATTTCATGTTTCTCATTTGGGAATACTTCATTGGAATCCTTGTACTTGCCCTTAGAGAGCTTCAGGTAACTGATGACTTTTCTTATAGACCCACTCATCAATTCTTAGACAAACTGTAAAGCAACTTTACAGTTTCTAACCTAGAGAACTTCCCCAAATCAGATAGATATCAGAGAAAAAAATAATTTCTGGACTTTAGCTAAAGGTCTAAAATCCAATCCCAAGTCTTTTCTGGCACTGTAGGAACTTCCTTGCCATAACTGAACCAGTCAGCCTAGCCTTCAGAACATCATATGCTGTACTAATGAAAGAATTTTCACATAGGGATTAACCAGCCACTAAAGTTCTCTTAACTTTCCCTCTTTTCTCAATTTTATAAGATAGAAGAGAGAGTTGAAAAATAGAAATATATCTAGTGTTTTTTAATAGTAAAAAAGAAAGCAAAAGGTAGGAAGATTTGAAGGATAAAATTGCCTTGATGCAGAGAGAGGGGAATTTAATAGAATCTGAGCTAGAATAGCTCAGATTAATAGGTTAATAGGAACCTAATAGCATAATTTAATAGCTTACTAGGAATGGAGAATCTTTAGATCATGGTGGAAGCATAGACACATCAGAAGCAACACTTCAACTATGACATAAAATGTAGACATTAACATCCTATGCAAGGAAATTATTACTTCACAGACTGTCTAGGCTTATGCCTTTAAATGAGAGGGAAGATTAGACAGTTTAGAGTGTCAGTACTCCCAGAAAAGGGGGAAGGAGAGGGCACAGGATGTAAATGCTCAAGATCAAGGCAGGTGAGAAGTGCAGGCTACCTCGGGGAATAGTTCATAGGAGAAAAGCCTCAGGCAGGAGACTCAGTCATTAAACCAGAGAGGCATTCAGTCTCATTTTAAACATCTTAGCCTTCAAAGTCTGACTGTGGGCAGAGATAGGCTCCAGGACATCCATGTCAAAGGTGGAGGAAAGAAAGAAATGACTGCTTTTAGTATCATTCTGAGTATGGAGGAAGTAGGAAAGGGGTAAGAATAACAACAGAAGATTACCAGCCAAGGATGGGAATAAGTACCAAAAAAACCCTAATCAATTATCATACTTGTGTAAATTCTTTAAACCAGAAAAGTTAACAAGCCATCCCAAAGGAATGACTAAAATACTTTTCCTGTTCCATCCATCAAGAGCAATGCCTTTATACCGAATAGCAAATGACAGATTGACATTAGATGTGGAAGGGTTAATTAACAAAATACAATCAGGTACCTGGAAAAATGGAACCCCACCACTTGATGAACAATCCAAACTAGTATCTACAGATGGTTCCTGAGTTAGAGGTTCTTCAACAGTGAGCACCAGCACCGCATTTTCTTCATCCAAGTCCTAAAATAAGAAGCTAGATGAATTGATAAATTCCCAGGGCTTAAAAATCTTCACATGGTGGGGGTGGGGTTAAAAAAATCATCTTCACACAAGGCAGTTTTCTTTGAAAAATAACACAATGTCCATTACTTAAAAGTTAAACCTCCACAAAATTAGCAGAAAGTCTACAAAATAATAAAAATAATTCCTGTTATGTTATCACATAGAAAAGTACCTATAATAAAGTGTTAAATGTGATAATCTCAGAATAAAGAGATTATAGTTTACTTTTTACTTTCTTCCTTACTTTCCAATTTCCCAACTTTTCTATAATTACTATAGTTAAATGCACAGATTGTGGAGATTCTCTACATTCTGCTTCCAGCTCCATCCTTGTATTTGGGACAAGGTAATTCTTAGTTTCCTCACCTGTTAAACTGGGGGTAGTACTAGCATTCACCGTATGGAGTTACTGAGAGAATTAACTAAGTAAATATGTGTGTAAAATGCTCAGAACAATGTCGAGCACATAATAAACACAACATAAACACTGTCTAGGGCTTCCCTGGTGGTCCAGTGGCTAGGAGTCCGCCTTGCAATGCAGGGACATTGGGTGGACCCCTGGTTCAGGAAGATCCTACATGCCAAGGAGCAACTAAGCCCACGTGCCCCAACTCTTGAAGACCATACACCTAGAGCCTGGCTCTGCGACAAGGGATGCCCCCACAACTAGAGAGTAGCATCTGATTGTCACAACTAGAGAGAGCCCTCATGCGGCCACGAAGACCTAGCACAGCCAAAATAAGCAATACAATAGATAAATAAAGGTAAATTTAAAAAAAAGTTCATGGGAGAATTCTAAAATTATGATGTCTAAAATAAAGTTTACCTGACTAGTCTCTTTGTTGTTTTCTGAACAGTTTAGCGTTGTTAACAGCTCAGGCTGTTTCATTTTCAACTGATCAAGGAGCTGTTCACGTGGCTGGGTTCTCACCAGTGTTGATGGGTATACATAATTTTTCCTCTGTGGGGTCGTACCTTTAGTGGACAAAAGTGGTAAAAATTGAAATGTGGCTTATGAGTAAGGTTTTTTTAATTGAAAAATAATTGTTTTATAATATTGTGTTGGTTTCTGCAATACATCAACATGAATCAGTCATAGTTATACATATGTCCCCTCCCTCTTGAACTTCTCTCCCAGCATTTTTTTTAATGCTAAAATTTATACTGCCCAATAAGTCTTTGTCTTCCAAAAATATAACCACTGCCACATATGAGAATCAATTTTGTTATCTGTCAGGCATATGTTGCTTAAAATATTTCCTAAATTGACAACTCAACCAATTGCAAGATCCAACCTATGCCAAAACATGAAATTTTCCACCTACAGAAGATGTATTGTAGGGTCTAAGAGGATTCAGTGTTCTGAAAAAGATGGCAACATTATTGGAACAAGACACGATTTTCTCAGCATGATCAGTTAGATAGAAATAATCATTTTACTGTAAATTTGATGGAAAGTATATATTAACCAGTTAACATTTCCTTATACTAATTCATGTTCTCATAATTTACATGGGCACTGGCCTTTTCACTTAACATTTATATTTCTGATTTCATTGAAAAATGGATAATAAATATCAAGAGTCTTGGGGAAAAAAAATTAACTGGCATCCTTTAGTGCCATCTCCTTTTATAACTGCTTAAAAAAAAAACAACTGCTTTAAAGTATAATTTACATACCACAAAATACACTAAATGATTTTTAGTAAATTTACAGAGTGTCACCACTACCGCAACCTAATGAATAACTCAATTACTCATCCTGTGTTAAACAGTTTGTTACACCTTCTTTCATGAAGGCCTCCCTGAATACATTATAGTTTATACAGCTCTGACCTCCCAAAACGGTTATTCCTGAATGCCAGTCTAAAGGAGAGGCACACATATAAAATGCACAGTGTGGTAAACCTTGCATTAAACTCGATTTACTTAATTACATTCTTCCATTTTTGGTATTAAAATGTCCTTTTATAAACCGCTAGATAGATGGTAGGCTTTCTTTTCGTGCTCTCTCTAACACATTTCTAAAATGTGCTCTCTTAATAAAGCCAGTTGCCTGAATGTTTGTAAACTTTTACTGAATTATGATTGCCCAAGTTTCTGGGAGTATATGCCATGTATATCATCTAATGCTTGATTAAACCTACTTTAGGATTCCAGTTTTTCCATATGTGAGTTAATCAGAGTGAGATGGTAAATCTGTGTCAGGGAATGGCAGGACCTAGTTTCCAGGAACAACTAGCACTGTATACAGTTGAATTCAACTTCAAAAATTTTTTAATTCAATTTCCCTTTAAAAGTACCTGTTGGGATATCCAGTTTCAGATCCTGTTGTAGAAAGGAGTGAAGCTTAGTCAAACCTATTTTTACGGTTTTATTAAGTTCTTGACTTCGTGTTGCTAGTTCTTCTTCATCAGTAGTTATCTGACTGAGAAAAAAGTTTTGCTGGTTCTCATTAGTTGCTTTATGCCCACTTAATTGTTCAGTAATCTCTAAACTTGAAGTCTCACAGCCTTGGTTTACAACCTGTAAATGATGCAAATGAGATTTTATTACTAAGATCAAAGTTGCCAGTGCTTTATACAACATTTTAACTTCTCACCTTGAAATTTTCCGTAACAAAGGTTTTAGAAACACACATAAAAGTATAAATAGTAATACTAATAACCCCTTTATATTCACTACCCAGCCTCACCATTTATTACTACATGGGATATAGGTCAATTAAGACTGGCCAGTTACTCCTGCTCTCCATAGACAGTTCTGAAGCAATTTCTATATCATTTTATCCTTTTACATCGTGTACTTCTCCAAGAGTTAAGAACTTTTTAAGACCACTCTCACATCTAAATGGCATCACTGACTCAAGGGACATGAGTTTTGGTAAACTTCAGGAGTTGGTGATGGATAGGGAGGCCTGGTGAGCTGCGGTCTATGGGGTCGCAAACAGTCGGACACGACTGAGCAACTGAACTGAACGCACATTTAAAAAATTTAGCATTCCTTTCTTTACATCAAACGTCTAGTCTCTGTTTAAATTTCACGAGTTCTCTCATGTTTTTCAGACTTGTTTGAATCAGAATTCATCATTAGATTTGGTTGATATGTCTTAAGTAAGTGATTATATAATTTCTCATCAAAACTGAGATATTCTAAGAGTAAAAAGGGCCAATAATGATCATTACCCCAGTGCAATAAATATATCAAGGGCTATCCTAGGCAAACCAGGGCTTAAGGCCCTCTAGGTCTGAACTCTTTTTTGATATAGGTTATCCATACTTTCTGCTTTGAAAGAAAATTTCATTGAAGAAACCAGGTATTTTTGCTCTACTGAATATCTCAATTATTAGATATGTTCAATTGCACCTCTGTTATTTTCACATGTTCATTTGTCGTCTGTATCTTCTACAAATTAGTTAGATCTAAAGGCTTGATCTAGACCAGGTTTTAACTTTTTGGCAAGAATATTTCATAGGAGGTACTGAAAGTACATAATGCCTAGTTGTGTCTCTCACATTAAGATTAATTGGTGTGGGGAATTCCCTGGTCGTCCAGTGGTTAGGATGCTGTGCTTTCACTGCCAAGGGCCGAGGTTCAATCCCTGGTTGGGAAACTAAAATCTCACAAGCTGCATGGAAAAAAATCAACCAGTGTGTCTGAATATGGTCACCTTCTTAGTTATAAAGATCTCTCATCAGCTTTTGCTCAGATGGTATATGCAGTCACTATTGTCCACAAGGATTATTTCACTAGGGGTTTTGCAAGATGGTGATATCCTATCATTTCTTCTGCCTTTTACTAGCTGTAATTCTTCTTTGAAACACTTTTCATCATCCATTACCATGCTAAACCAAGACAGAGTTCTTTCAGGAAAGACAGATGACCTTTCAATTGTTTCCCTTCATTTACCACTTCTTAGAATAATTTACTGCTTCCCTAGCATGATCCAAAGGAGACTAATGACGTTTTTATGAATTTATCAATTTTAACATATTTGATGTATCTTAATCCACTGTAGCAATTATTGCTCATGATGCTCAAATTGTACCACCTCTAAATAAGGGAGTGTCTCAGGTTGGCTCCTAAGTCTTTTTGAGACAATTCCATTAATCTTTAACAGCATCTTTACTTATTTTTACTTTCTGGTATGACAAAATCTATAAGCTCATCTGGTATATTTCCTGCTCCAAACCTGAAATTACCTATTTTTCTGCTAGTCATGGTTCCTTTTTGTGAAAATAGGCTATATGGCTTAAAACACTTTAAGTTCTTTTACCTAATTTCTAAGAATAGTAGTAAAATCCTTTCATTGCACAGAAGAAAAACCAAGGCACAAAGGGTTCATGCAAATGTTAAGTTCAAGCAAAGCCACAAACCTATCAGATATCTTCCGAGTAACCAGAACAATATCCTAAATACTTAAAGCAAAAAAAAAAAAAATACTTAAAGCAATAACAGGTTTGAATGTACCTGGACAAAAGTAAAAATCATTTATAAGTGAAAAGTATTATATACCAAAAGACAGCATGCTCTAAACCAAAGTAACTAACAAATCAAAACCCAAAGATAATATTGGACAGATCAGACAAATATTAAATCATCTGGAGAGCTAGGAAACGTGTATGTGAAACAAGATCATGTATAAGCATACCAATTGTTATCCTTACAATTTTAAGTTATTCATTATACTTTAGCATGTGTTTTGAAGCCAATTCATAGCCAATATAAAATTTTCTGATTATCACTGTTCTCCCCAAGGGAGGTTCCAGTTACAAAGTAATTACCTTCAATAAATTCTGAAGTTCCTCTTGCCTTTTACTTAACCAAGATGCCCACTGTTCAGAAAAACAAAGTGTGCTTGTGTTCAGAGCCTCACATCTCTGTTCGGTCTCTTTAGAAATTATTTCAAGGTTGCTACTGAGTTTATCACAGTGTTTCTTAGACTCTTCAACCAATTTTGTACCTTCTTGGTTAAAATGTCTGAGTTCCTCTGACAAATCATCAAAATCAGCACAAAATTTTTCACTGTGAGAAGTTGTTTTGCTAATTATATCTTTAGATTTCCTATAGGAAAAGAGAATAACACTGTTAAAATGAAAAACTAAGACTCAAAGGATACATAACTTGCCCAAGATCACACAGCTTAAAAATGGAATATTCAAACCTAAATAGTCTTCTTCTAGAGTTCATGTTCTTGTCTTTTCACAGCAGACTGATATCACATCTGTGACTAAATGACTTTTGAAAACATCTCTTTTCTTATAAAACTTTTTTCAGCCCTTTTCCAGATGTGACACTTTACTTCACACCTCTTAGAATATTAACTACATGGTTATTAAAACGAACTCTGCCTAAGTGTTTTACTCTTTCCAGGTTGCTCAGTGGTAAAGAATCCACCTGCAGTGCAGGAGATGAGAGTTCAATCCCTGGGTTGGAGGATCCCCTAGAGAAGAAAATGGCAACGCACTCCAGTATTCTTACCTGGAAAATCCCATAGACAGAGAAGCCTGGCGGGCTGTAGTCCCAGGGGTTGCAAAAAGGCTGGACACAACTTTAGCAACTAAACAACAACTGAATTAGGTTACTTAAGAACATCTCCTATTGCCTGTACCTCTAGTTTACAGTCCCTAAACTGTCCACAATCAGTTAAGTCATTCTGTTCTTAAGTAGTTTTACCTTGACTATGACACAAATATAGAACAAAGTCAATTATAAAACTTTCTAATAATTAAAAGACAAGTATATTGAGGTGTGACAAATTATACATATAGCACATATACTGCAATGTAACACAATGCTGATACAAACTAATATAAAAAAATATATTTAAACTTCATCAATGGCATCCTTCTCTCCTTAAAGTTCCCTATAATATCAATAGCATTCAAAGTCATATTATAGGAGCAGAATTAAACTTTGGGGAATGAAGGTTACCCTTTGGCAACCCACTTCAGTACTCTTGCCTAGAAAATCCCATGGATGGAGGAGCCTGGTAGGCTGCAGTCCATGGGGTCACTAAGGGTCAGACACGACTGAGTGACTTCACTTTCACCACTAGATGGTACACCATGTGAGCAAATCAAGTGGGGAAGCAAATGTGCCCAAAACCAAAGTTTAGCTACAGATAAAGTAGAAATAACTGAAAAAGGAAAAGAGAATTAAGTGGTAAGCTTGCAGGTTATTGACACAAATCCATCCCCTCAAGGAATCACAACCCCCTAGAAATAAAAAGTGGGGAAATGATTCCTAGATTCAGAATCTAGAAAATGGAAATCAGAATGGAACATGATATAATGAACAGGACCAACAACAGAACTGAAAAACTGATGACAGGAGTTAGTAGTAGGAGAGGTGACATCCAGAATTCTAGAGCTGTGTCATTCAATAGAAATATGAGTCATGTACACAATTTAAAAATTTCTAGAAGCCATATTAAGAAAGAAAACAGATAAAGCAGAGGAACAATGTACTGGGTAAACATAGCATATGTGTAAGTAAAATTCATGAAAACAATGCATATGAAATAGGAAGGAGGAATTGGGAATATACTGTTAAGGCTTTTCATTATACATGAAACAGCAAACTATTTGGAGGTGGATTAAAATTATTTTACTATATATATAGTATTAATCTTAGGAAAACCAGTTTTAAAAAGTAATTTTAAAAGCATAAATGACAAGTCAACGGAAGATAAAATGAAAACATAAAGATGCTTGACTTAAATTAGGAAAGGAAAAAATGAAAACAAAGCACAAATGATGCAACCAATAGAAAATGACAAAATGGTAGGTTTTAATCCAACCATACCAATATTTAAATGAGAATGGCCTAATCACACCAGATTAAAGTCATACATCATTAGATTTGATTTAAAAAAAAATAAGCAAGACCCAATTATATGCTGTCTATAAGAAAGCCACTTTAAATATAAAGACTTACTTCAAAAGTAAAGAGATGGAGAAAGCTATATTATGCAAATAGCAGTCAATGGAAAACTGACGTTTTTTGTATTGAAAGAAAGTGAAAGTGAAGTTGCTCAGTCCTGTGTGACTCTTTGCAACCCCACAGACTGTAGCCTGCCAGGCTCCTCCGTCCATGGGATTTTCCACACAAGAATACTGGAGAGGTAGCCATTTCCTTTTCAGGGGATCTTCCCGACCCAGGAATCGAACCCAGGTCTCCTGCACTGTAGGCAAACTCTACCATCTGAGCCAGAAGATTCTGAATTAGTTTCAGATCAAGTAGACTTTAGAACAACAAAAATTATCACAGATAAAAAGGGACTCTATTAATACATAATGATAAAAGGTATATTCTCCAAGATATATCAACCCTACTGTGTATGCATCTACAACAGAGCATCACTTATATGAGGCAAAAACCTGACAGAACTGAGAAGAGAAATAGACAAATCTACAATTAAAATCAATTTCAATACCCCTTTATTAGTAGAACAAGTAAACAGAAACTCAGTAAGGATATCGGTGACCTGAATAGCACTACCAATCGTCCTAAATGACATGATCAGAACACTATTCATCAAAAGCAGAATACAGATTTTTCTCATATAGGTAGCACAGGAATGAAGCACACCATAATAGAACTACTAGGGCTCTGAAAATTAAATCGTTATTGGAGTCATAGCCCCAAAAGGTGGGCCAAGACCTTCCCACTTAAAAAAGATTTAAATAGGGTTCTGAATCACCTAACATAATAAACAAAATGTTCAGGAAACAACTGAAAACCACTCTGGGAAAATCACACCTTAAGTGAGTCAAGACAACAGGTACCAATACTGAGATAATTCAAATGTTGGAACAATTTCATAAGGATTTTAATCAACCATGATAAAAATGTTTTCAATGAGCAATTAAAATACATCTAGAAAAAACAGAAAGAGAATCTTAATTTTCAATGAGCAATTAAAATACATCTAGAAAATAGAGAAAGAGAATCTTAACAAAGAAATAGAAGAGATTTTTAAAAAGAAGTAAAAGGAAATTATAAAACTGAAAAAAAGCAATAATTGAAATAAAACATCTCAATGAATGGGTTCAATAGTAGATTAAACAGGACAAAAGAAGGGTCAGTGAGCATAAAGACAGATTATAGAATTTACTTAATCTTATCAAAGAGAAAATAGACTATATATCTATAGTCTCAGAGAACTATGGGACCACAGTAAAAAAAAAACAAAAACAAAAACTGAACATTTGTGTCATCAAAGTTCTAGAATCAGAGGAGAAAAAATACAGCGCTGAAAAATGTTCAAAGACATAATGAAGGGAGTTCCCTGGTAGTCAAATGGTTAGGACTTGGTGCTGCCATGGCCTAGGGTTTAATCCCTGGTTGGAGAACTAAATCCCACAAGCTGTGTGCCAAGGCCAAAAAAATCAATCGATCAGTCTTGGTTTTTTTAAAAAAAAAGGATGAAAATTTCAAAGTCTGGTGAAAGACATAAATCTACAGATTCAAGAAGCTGCTGCTAAGTTGCTTCAGTTGTGTCCGACTTTGCAGTCCCACGGACCACAGCCCACCAGGCTCCTCTGTCAGTGAGATTCTCCAAGCAAGAATACTGAAGTGGGTTGCCATGCCCTCTTCCAGGGGATGTTCCTGACCCAGGGATCAAACCCACATCTCTTACCAGTTCTTTACCACTAGTGCTACCTTCAAGATGCTGAGCAAACCCAAAGATGATTAAATCAAAGAAATACATAAGCGAATACAATATAATCAAGCGTTTAAAAACTAAGGACAAAGAAAATATCTTGAAAGCAGGTACAGAGACACTGGCTATACATGAACAAGATTGGAGTAACTGTGGATTTCTCATCTCTTGGAGACCAAAAGGAAATGAACAGCATATTCCAGGTGCGGAAAGAAAAGACTTGTCAACCCTGAATTCTATAGCCACTGAAAATACTGTTCAGGAATGAAAGGAAAATCAAGATACTGTCAGACAAAGCAAAACAGCATTTGTGGGCAGCAGACCTACCCTAAAGACTAAAGGAAGTTCTCCAAACAGAAGAAAGCTTGAAACTTCAGGAAGGAACAATTTAATGGGCAAAAATAGGGGTAAATATCAGAATATTTTTATCCTTGTGAGTTTATAATATCTACAGGCAAAAATCTTGACAAACCCCACACCTTACACAAAAAATTAAAAACCAGATCATGGGGAATTCCCTGGCAGTCCAATGGTTAGGACTTGGTACTTTCACTGCCAAAGACTCAGATTTGATCCCTGGTCAGGGAACTAAATTACCGCAAGCCACGTGGTATGGCCAAATTTAAAAAAAAAAAAAAAAACTCATGGATTTAAATCTTACATAATATTATAAAACTTCTAAAAGAAAACATAAGTCTGATTGAGCTATATGATAAGGATATGAGACTGGCAAGCAGTGAACTATAAAGTAACATTAAACACTAATGCAGGAATCAGCAAACTTTTTCTTTAAAATCCAGATAGCAAATATTTTAGGCTTACAAGTAGTCTTTGATATACTCTTTGCGGTACAAAAGCAGCCAAATACAGCCAAAGGCAACACATAAACAAACTGGCAGATGGAATAAACAAACATGGATATGTCAATAAAATTATCTGCAGTAGCAGGCATCCAGCCGAGTCATAGTTTGCCAAACCCTGCTCTAATTAGTAAATATATATTTCATCATGAATATGAGTTAGAAATTGTTAAATTACTTAATGTGTATTCTAAAATTGAGCAAATATGTAAATATATTGTGGATGAAAGCCAAGTTTCTCAGTCTGAAACAGTAGCACAAATATGGACTGAAAAGATACTTATGTGCACATACATGTACACATTCACACATATATTTCCAGCTATGTCCACCTGAGAAGCCTTAAAGGAAATGACACCCCAGTAGCAGTAAGAACATCTAGTACCCAGATCTTGGTTTCTATTACTATGATTTTGGAGCTGGAGCTGAGAAAGTATAAGATTACTGAACACCATGCCATGTGTCTTGTCTGTTAGTTGCTCAGCTGTGTCTGATTCTTGGCGACCCCTCAAAAAAGACAGATCATATCAAAAGGACACAGAAGACAACTTGAAGAGGCTCTCACTAGTCAAAACTGGGACAGGGAGCTCCCTGCCTGCCCAGCAGTTAGGGCTCCATGCTTCTACTGCAGGGCGCACAGGTTCGATCCCTCTTCAGGGAACTAAGATCTGACAAGCCACGCTGCACAGCCAAAAAAAAAAAGATAACAACAAAACAAAAACCTGAGATAATTTGAGCATCAAAATTTAAAAAATAGTGGATTATAACCCAGAGGATAAAAGAATCCATGAGTACATGATAACATAAATGAATAAGAATAAATGGCAAGGGAAAGGGAGAGCTCTTCCTCTCAGTAGAATGCCAGCTAACACATGTAGAAGGAATGATGGGATTAGAAAAAGATCATTTGACAACCACTACCATAATTATTTCAGACATACATATCAATGGATTCTAAGAACAGGATACTTATAGTTTCAAAGTATCTCTCCTTAAGTTCTTTATTAATTGCAAAGGAACTTTATAGGGGAGAAATCTAGAGGACAACACTATACCAAATTATCAAAGTTAAACCTCTTGATATCTGAGATGCACTAAGAACACACTACTTTTGTGTTATTCTTGACAAATCCAACTAACCATGAAGGCCACCCCAAATAAGGGACACTCTACTAAATATATTCTGTGCTCATGGAAAAAGAAGAGGCCACGAAAGACACAGACTAAGCAACTGCTCGAGATCAAAGGAGACTCAAAGAGAGGTGACAATTAAACGCAATGTGTGATTCTGAATTAAATCCTGGACCAGGAGCAAAATATTTTCTTATTTTTTTCTTATAAAAAACATTAGTGAGAGAATTGGCAAAATTTGAATTAAGTATGTATATTAGATAACAGTAGTTCTCAATATTAACTTTCTAATTTAAAATAATTGTTACAATAGATAACTAATAAGAACCTACTGTATACACAGGGAACTCTAGTTAATATTCTGTAATACTATACATGGGAAAAGACTCTAAAAAGAAATGGGATATATGTACATGTTTAACTGATTCACTTTGCTGTATACTTGAAACTAACCCAACATTGTAAATCAACTATATTCCAATAAAATTAAAAAAATTTTTAATAAAATAATTATTATATAAGACACTATCTTATGTTTTTAGGATATACACTGAAGTATTTGGGGGAAAGTGGAGATTACAAAGACCGTAACTTATTCAGAATATTATATATATATATATATATATATATATATATATATAGTATTATATATCATATTATATATATATATCTGTCTCCACTGTCATTCAAAAGAATGTTCATCTACAGCAATATTATATAATACAACATACTAACTATACGGGCTTCCCTGGTGGCTCAGACGGTAAAGAATCCACCTGCAATCTGGGAGACCTAGGTTCGATCCCTGGGTTGGGAAGTTCCCCTGGAAAAGGGAACAGCTACTCACTCCAGTATTCTGGCCTGGAGAATTTTATGGACAGAGAAGCCTGGTGGGGTCACAGAGAGTCAGACACGACTGAGCAACTTGCACTTCACATCACTTTAACATACTATATAATATTATATAGTTATTTAATATAATATATAATATTACAGAGAAAGGGGGAGAGAGGGAATGAGGATGATAAAATGAACATAAAATATATGAGAAAATGGGTTGATAGTATTTGTACTATTTAAACTTTTTATTCAGAAATAATTTCAGGTAGAGAAAAGCTAAAGCAAATTTAAAAACAGCTTACTGCTCTGTATTTTCTTGAACACTGCTAAGTGGTTTCTGGATGTTTTTACACTTTTTCTCCAAATCACAGTATCTCTCCTCCCAAAGATTGATTAACTGGTAAAGTTCCTGTAAGAAAGGTGCAGGGAGGGAAAAGGTTGAAATTATAATGGTTAAACTTTTTACTCCATACTGATATAAAGTATTTTCCCATAGGTGAGAATGATACACATTCCTGACAAGAGATCTTTAACTCCACCTCTCTGACAGGGGAAGGCAGCAGAAGTGATGTTAAAGGAATAATCATATTACAGGCATTAAAAAAAAAAAAACTAAATAATTAGCAAACTTTTAAATTAGCAAGCTATTTTAACTATAAGTAACAAGTTACTTTCAGTGTACTTCAGAACTAACCAAATATACCAAAAAGGGAACTATTTTCACAGATACACATAGTTGCTTCTTAACTGATAACACTACTTACTAGAAGGAAAAGTAATGCTGAAAATCTAAAGGGTCAAGCAGTCCAAAAATACTGTCAACTAATATAGCTGAAACATTTTATAGAACCTAGTTGGATCATTTTAATGTTAAAGGAGCTTATCATTTTCTCATCTGTGGCATCTTGAAACACATCTTTGAATAACACAGCAGCTGACAATACACATTTAACACAGATTTTGAATAAAATGTCAGCATTTCTGCTAATCTCCAAGTAGAGGGAAATGCAGGCATTAGATTTATCTACATGTAAACAGGTTTGTCAGTGCTAACCTTAAGTTCTAGAACATCTAAGAAACAGCTCAGTTAGTAAACCTGCTTCTTTTCAGCCAAGGAAGTCAAGTCACTCATGCTAAAATACTTCTCACATAGGTGTTCCTCAGAATATATACCTAAAAAGATCTAGACAGGTTTAAGGCAAACACTCTATGAAGAGGTATAAGAAATTGCTGCAATTTCAAATTTCAACAATATGTTCTAGAAACATATAGAAAAGCTCCTCCAAAAATGGATTCCTTTCAGGCAGTTTAATCACCACCATAGCTATAAGGGGATCTAAATATTGTCAGAGGTTCCCAAGGACTCAGTTTCCTCATTAGAAAACTGAGCTAGTAATTGAACCTATATCTATACTGGTGGGAGGAATAAATACATAGTGAGTTACTCAATAAATGTTAACTATTACTTGTACTAATTTCAATATTAACCTTTTGTGTGAAAAGTTTTATGCTTATCAATTAGGGAAGCAATCTTATTTTAAAGTTGCTTTAATTTTTTTTCCATTCCATCCAAGAGGGGTGTTTTTGTTTTGGTTGGTTTGGTTTCTTTGCTCACAGTGCGCAGCTTGTGGGATCTTAGTTCCCTGGCCAGGGACTGATCCTGGGCCACAACAGTAAAAGCATGGTGTCCTAAGCACAATACACCAAAGAATTCTCTCAAGAGGTTATTAAATGATTACACATGATAATGGATGATTCACAAGCTTCATTCCCATCTAGAACTTTATACAGCACCATAATTCAGTTATATTGCATAGGATGTGCCCACAATCATATTAGTAACCTAAAAACTCTATGACTTTGCTTGGGTGACCTTTTTAGCTGTGAACGCCAGGTCATAACACAGTAACTGTTAGTTCAACTACACCAAGCTTTCTGAAGACAAGGGCTTCCCCGCCCAAGCAGGCTGTAAATAAATTCGGAACCCAGCATCACCCTGAAGGAAATCTGACTTCACAATGTTGGGGTAGTTTATCAAAATGGCTTCAGAGTAGACTGTTTTAAAAAGACACATTTATTCAGTGTCATGATCAGACTATTACATTTAGCTATCAACAGAACAGGTGCAAAAAAATAATATCTACATTAAAACCCTCTGTTGGAATGCTTTACACTTTCCACAGAACAGAAACTAAACTGTTACAGAATTAGTCACAAATATAGTTCCCAAGTTTTTCTGCCCTTACACGTAAGTACTGTCTAAAACGTGTCTTCTCTGAGGCAGCTAGGCTCTGCCACCACCATTCGTGGCTGAGTTCATAGATCTATTGCAGCCTACAGCTTTCCCTGTCACTTCTCTGGCTCTCCTCTCCTGCCAAGCTTTGTTTCCTTCTGCCACTGCTACAGCTACTGTGCTGCTGGAACTGCTAGAGTCACCTGGGTTGTAATGTAGACACAAGGTCGCTTTAAATGTTATAATCATTTTCTTCTAACTGTACTCCCAGGGCACTATTTCTGCAGCTTCATCTTTCTTCTCGATATGAAGAAAGGACTTCCTTGTCTCACTGCACTCTGAATGTAGCAGATCATCAAATAGTAACTGATCGAGACGTACTCTTATTTCACATTAATTACTGTTATAAGCAAAAATGCTGACAGTATTTTCAGGTTTCTAATTTAGTTATATAGCATTCAGTCTGTAACAGGGATCTAAAGATCATAAAGCTTTCGTTTTACACTCAAATCACCTATATACCTGTGATTGGATTTTCTTTGTTTTCTTCATGTCTTCAGTTAAGTTTTCACACAGCTTCTGTGATTCAGCCAAGGAAGAAACTGTATTTTCTTTTAGTTCATGTAGATTGTTACACAATGTACTAAGAAAGCCATCCATTTCCTTCTTCTGATCTTCTATCTTTAAGAGAAAAAAAAAATTTTTTTATTTCTTTTCTTAAATTAAAAAAAAAAAATGTCCTAGGGGCTTCCCTGGTGGCTCAGTGGTAAAGAATCCACCTGCCAATCACAGATTCGATCCCTGATCCAGGAAGATTCCACAAGCTGTGGAGCAACTAAGCCGACAAGCCACTGTTGAGCCTGTGCTCTAGAGCCCAGAAGCGCAACTACTGAGCCAACATGCGGCAGCAACCGAAGCCCGCGCACCCGAGCCTGTGCTCCAAAGTAAGAGAAGGCCCCGTGATGAGAAGTCCACACACCACAACTCAAGAGTGCCCCTGCTCACCACAACTAGAGAAAAAAGTCCTTGAAGTAACAAAGACACAGCACAGCCAAAAAAATAAAATTGTTTTTACTTTTTTGAATACATACAAAATGGAAAAGGTAGAAAACAGTATTGCAGAGAAAAGTCCCTTCCTTTCCCCTCCAGCCCCTAGAACTCCAGTCCCACTCCCACCTCTGAGAGGTGATTGTTACCATTTTTAAACACATCTAGAAGGCAATGGCAACTCACTCTAGTACTCTTGCCTGGAAAATCCCATGGACAGAGGAGCCTGGAAGGCTGCAGTCCATGGGGTTGCTAAGAGTTGGACACAACTGAGCAACTTCACTTTCACTTTTCACTTTCACACACTGGAGAAGGAAATGCCAACCCACTCCAGTGTTCTTGCCTGGAGAATCCCAGGGACAGAGAAGCCTAGTGGGCTGCCGTCTATGGGGCAGCAGAGTCGGACATGACTGAAGCGACTTAGGAGGAGGACGAGAGGTATTTTGGGGCTTCCCAGGTGGCCCTAGTCATAAAGAACCCAACTGATAATGCAGAAGATGTGGGTTTGATGCCTGGGTCATGAACATCCCCTGGAGGAGGACATGGCAACCCACTCCAGTATTCTTGTCTGGAGAATCCCACTGACAGAGGAGCCTGGCGGGCTACAGTCCATAGGTTCGCCAAGAGTCAGACATGACTGAAGTGACTTAGCACGCACGCAGACGTATTTTATTATCCATATTTAGGTAGGTATGCATACATATGTATGTATAACCACATATGTACACACACCATATGACAGACCGCTATGTATGCTATGATGCTTGAAGATCATTTCCTCTCATTTTTCTTAGCCATGATTCTGCAGACCACATCAATCAATGGTCAGCATCCTGATCACAGCATCCTCTCTTCCTCCCTCCTCCAGATTCCTTCTCATAACCCATGGGTTCTACATGTAAACACTTCTCAACTAACAAGTCCTGGGTCTCTTGAATTCATGTGGAGTTTCTTTCTTAACAATATGAGATAATAAGAATATTCGTTACCTTATTAGCCACAATCAACAAGGTCTTGAAAATATTCTTCAGTTGACTATTGATTTCCAGTATAGATGCCACAGTGGGGGATAAAACTGTTCCCAGTGAACTGAGGAGGTCAGTCTTAAGTACATTCTGGTTTTAAAAATAAATATACAACTCTTTAAAAAGGATATTTTCACTTCCATAAATCTGGATAGTTAAATGATATCTTAAATACCTTGTTAACTAAACACATGTATATTAAAACCCTAAGTGTCCATTCTCTTTTTTATAGCCTACAGAGCCTATTACTAGAGTTTATATTCATCATAAACCACTTAATCCTGCATATAGGAATTAAGAAATGGTCACTTTATGTACAATAAATTCTTAATAGTCTACTGTAACATAAGTCTGAAGAATTCAGAAGAGGGGAAAATGATAGTCATTTGATAAAATTTCAGCAATGTAAACAAAGAAAGGAAAAAACACCTACAATTATATTTCAAACAAATAAATTTCAAACAACTTTAGGTTACTAAGTCAAAAAGGCTGAAACCAAGTAGCCTTGAAAAGTAGGCTTTGGGTTGGAGGCATTTAAGTTTGAAGAACTGGTGACTTACATTCTACTGGATAAGAACTTGTCATGGTTCTGGTTCTTGCCAAGGTATATACAAAAGTTAGAAAGCATTGTAGATTAGAAATTTTTATAAAAAGAAGAAAAAAATTCTGAACTAAGCTCCTATTACTAGGGGAAGGATGAAGAACTATAACGAAATAATTAGTAAATGCTTAAAAGAGTACTGGTTTCCTTTGGAAAGAAGAGCTATCATACTAATTTCAACTCATTCTGTGGGAACAACAATTACCTCTTCAGACTCAAGCTTGCTTATGACTTGGTAGGAAGACATCAATAAACAGAGAGTACCATTTATTTAGTGAGTGAATCAATTCTCATACAGCAGAAACTAACAGAACATTGTAAAGCAATTATACTCCAATTTTAAAAAATTCCCAAAAAGTAAGTACCAGTGAGCATCTTTTAACTCTGTCAAATTTGGGTGACCAAAGAAATCTACCTAACAATGTCATGCAAGCACTGAATTTAGGCAGAATGTTGGCTAACATGAGCAGTCTTTACTTGGAAAATGTTCAACAAATATTGTTAAACTCAAAAAGGGAGGCAGAGAGCCTATACAGAGGGAAAAACCAAAGTAAGTTATATGGCCAAGAACGTCCTAGACAAATGATACAATTACAAAATGAAGGGTATAAAGAAATCAAGTATGGAGAAGGTAGACAACATTGTGTAATTAGATGACTGGCTTCTAGAGCATTATGGGGAAAAGCCTCACAGTTACAGGTCGGAAGGACTTGATTACACATATTGGACCCCACAAATTGTTATATATGTTCCCCAAATTCTATAAGTCATTTTTCTTACACATTTTTCTGTATTTCTGTAGTTTTAAAATTAAGTACTTAATATACCCTTCAGGTTGGGTCGGTGTAACATTATTAGCATGACTATTCCAGGACCCTTAAGAAAAGGATAACTGACCAATTTCTGAGCCAGCTAACAAGTCATAGGTCCCCTGAATTCACGTGGAGCTAAACCTGCAACTCTTTCAAAAGGCATACGAACTCCTACACGCTATGTTACAGAATCTAAGTGAAGAAAGTTTCAAAGGTTATATATATGCTATTGGAAATTAATCTTTCTGGGAGGAAAAAACAGTGAAGAGACCTGTCTTTAAAAATATAAACCTACTCTATTAAAGCAATCTATTTACTACTGAGTCTAGTAAAGCTTAAGATGAAAGAGCAGTTAACATTGTTTTTGGAGACTTATCAAATGTAGAAAAGATTTACTAACAATCAGTTCTTGAAGTACAGTTTTACTTTCTGCTGCTAACGACTGTTCTTTCAATATCATATTAGAAATCTGAGAAACAAGTGTAGACACGTTTTCTGGAATCAACGTGAGAGATCCAAGTGCTGTTGTAGTAACAGTGTCTAATGCAGAGACACTGGAAGTCAGCAGGTTACCTATACCAAAAAGAAAAAAGATGTAAATCTAGACATAAATATGTTTAAACACAAATACAATCTTGGCAAAATTTATATCCCTGTTGTGATAATTTGTAACAAATAAGCTTAAAATAATTGACTCACTACGTAAGCATGGAATTATTTTAAACATAAGTTTTGTTCTATAGTATTCCAGAAGCACTGGGCACATCTGTTAAGTATATCAGACCTGAAACTGTAACTTAGTGTAAGAATCAGAATAATCTAAAAATTAATCTCTAACTAAAATACAGAGCATTACTGTAGATAAAAAAGGTTAAAGAAGAGAAACTAGAAATCAATAAATACTTAGAGTAACTAGACTCTAAGTGACCTTTTAAATTTTTCATGTCTGCATCTTCCAAATTTTCTATAGTGAAAATAATACTTTAATATCAGTTTTTAAATTAGTCTCACACTAAACACAGTAAGACTGGAATAAGAAATGCTTGAACTTACTGATGAAATTATTTGCAGGGTAGCAAAGGAGACACAGATGTAGAGGACAAACTTATGGACATGGGTGGGGGGAGGAAGGAGAGGGTGAGATGTATGGAGAGTAACATGGAAACATACTACCATATGTAAAAACAGATAGCCAATGGGAATTTGCTATATGACTCAGGGGTGGAATGGACAGGGAGAAGGGAGGGAGGTTCAAGAGGAAGGGGACATATGTATACCTATGGCTCATTCATGTTGATGTTTGGCAGAAACCAACAAAATTCTGTAAAGCAACTATCTTCAATTAAAAAAAAAGAGAAATGTTTATATTTACCAAACAAGGTCTTGTGAACTTCTAGCATGGCCTTTTGCTTCGTGCTGCCATCCTTAATTAATTCTTCCATGTTATTAAACAGACTATTCAAGTTTTTGCCAAAAACATCTTGAGCTTCTGCATTATGCTGATCAACTGCCTTCTTACGATCCAGTTTAGAATGGAGACCAAATACATCTTTTGTAGTTTCTTCAACCGTGTTAAGCAACTATATATGATTTTTAAAAATAAGTGTTGATAAGATGGATAAGACAAAAGCAATCTAATGAAAATATCTTCATTAAAGACTTCTATAAAGAACTAGTAAATTTTATAGATAGTCTCAGAAGAAATTTTTAAATTCATGCCAGTGTTTATTTCTCCTCCGCTAGCCATCTAGGAAAACTGATTTTGCCAATCAATTTTAATAATTATGCTCCCTCACAAATGTTTCCCCAATATGTGTTACTAAGGCAGGAGTCCCTGGTTCAATTCCTGGGTCAGGAAGATCTGCTGGAGAAGGGATAGGCTACCCACTTCAGTATTATTATTGGGCTTCCCTTGTGGCTCAGTTGGTAAAGAATCTGCCTGCAATGTGGGAGACCTGGGTTCAGTCCTTGGGTTGGGAAGATGCCCTGGAGAAGGAAAAGGCTACTCACTCCAGTATTCTGGCCTGGAGAATTCCATGAACTATACAGTCCATGGGGTGGCAAAGAGTTGGACATGATTGAGTGATTTTCACTTTCATGTGTAGCTAATTTCCGAAGGATACATCTAATAAAAAAGTGAGTACTTTCAACATCATCCATCATTAGAAGATACTAAATTCTTGATGACTAGTCTCAACCATGACCACAGGTAAAGCAGTACAACACCATTATTCTAAACATTCACAAAGTATATTCAAGTCAGGTTCTATTTTCAAAACTTAAGGAATAGATTTTTCTTAAATAAGCATCTCCAGTGAAGAAAATCTAGACAAAATAGTAAAATAATGCTTCTTAAATGGACAGAAGAATCATTTGGAGTGAATAAACAGAATTTCACAATTTCTTAGCTTATGCTAAGAAAGTTACTTCTACCCATTCTTTAACTTCTTTAACGCAACTTCAAATAAAAACAAGACAAACCCTGCTGGCAGCATCATGAAGTCTCTCCTCAGTACTTTCCAAAGCAGAGGTGATAAATTCTTCTTCAACAAGCTGTAATTTAGTTTCCTGCAAATGTCTTTGAGTGGTTTCAAGTTCCTGTGCCTTACTTTGCAGGTCAGATTTGCACTGGTTAAGTTCATTTTTACTATCCATAAACAATTCTGTAACCTACATATAACACATGAAACATTTTTGTTTTAGAATTTAAAAATGCCAAACTGGTCGTTGACACACCTGGCTATTCATAATACTAAAAGAACCAAACAAATTATTTCCATATAAAAGTTGTAACAAGTTACCAGGTAGGTTAGAACATTTCATGTGGTAACTGGTATCTTCCTATAACTACTACTAGCACTGGTGGTCCAGCAGTTAGGACTCTGCGTGTCCAGTGCTATGGGCACAGGTTTGATCCCTGGTCAGGGAATTACGATTCCGCAAATCATGGGGCACAGCCAACCAAACAAAAACAAGTAACAGGTCTAATGAAATGTGTTAATTCTTCAGATTCCTTTCAACACTGCCAGTGTGAGAGTGGCACTGAAGGGTCAGGTCTTTCAACCTTGGTTATTTAACATCTGGTTTCTCCCAACATCTGCCTTTTGTTATCTGATAAACATGTTAATGAAAATGTATCAGCATTTACTATACAGCTTTCATATTAAATTATACAATTCAATTAACTTCTTAAAATGCTGCATGAGTATGTGTCAAATAGAATAACTTCTTCAAAAAAGACTCACTTCTTCATTATCATTAATGATAATGTAAAAAAAACTGTGATACAACTTAATTTTAGTTTAGAGGTCAGCAAGAAAAAAAATCTTAAAGAAAAAATATCAGGTGCCTCACATTCTGAAACTGCTTTTAAATATTTGCTTTTTACGTGACAGTCAATACAGTTTTGAATGCTTACCCTATTTAGCTCTTCCTCAACAGCAGCAATTTTTTCAACCAGTTCTACAATTTGCTCCTCTTGAACAGTTAGTTTTCCACTCATAGCTCTAAAATAAAATTTAAAAGGATTTTAACAGTGAATATTGTTTCCTAATGCCTATAAAATTTACTCTAACACAAATGAGGTAGTTACATATCACGTCTACTATTTATCACTATCATGATAATGATGCCTAAGTATCAATAAGCAATAGCTACAAAGTGCAAAAAACAAATACATTCTTTGTCTTAGGTTTACAAACAGACTGTTTTTCTTATTTTCTCCATTTTGAAACTGAGAATCCCTACTGATTGCAGGGGAAAAAAACATGTATACAAAATTTGAGAAGCTACAAAGGTGACAGAGGACACTAACCCACATACAGGAGAGGTAGGGATGCTAGGTGTCTATAATGAAGAACACGAAGAATAATAAACAAGACAGGCAGAGTCCCAACGAGGCTTGTGGTGTGAAACCATCAGGTCTCACAGGAGGAAGGGGTAAGGGGCTAAAACCTGGAAAACTAAAGTACGTATACAGAGCAATTAAACCTCCTGCCCCCAACACACAGACCCCAGTACACACCCCAACACACATACCACTATCACACCACCACAAAAGTCCTCATGAGATAAACGATTCTTCTCTGCTGCTGCTGCTAAGTCATGTCAGTCGTGTCCGACTCTGTGCAACCCCATAGGCAGCAGCCCACCAGGCTCCCCCGTCCATGGGATTCTCCAGGCAAGAACACTGGAGTGGGTTGCCATTTCCTTCTCCAGTGCATGAAAGTGAAAAGTGAAAGTGAAGTCACTCAGTCGTGTCCGACTCTTCACGACCCCATGGACTGTAGTCTCCCAGGCTCCTCTGTCCATGGGATTTTCCAGGCAAGAGTACTGGAGTGGGTTGCCATTGCCTTCTCCAGATTCTTCTCTAGAGCACGCTTCTCAGCTTTAGCACTACTGACGTTTTGCACCAGACAATTCTGGTCTGCTTTAATGAGCCTCTCTGATTTCTTGAGATTAGCCAGTGTCAGAAGCGAGTGCTATTGTTTCCATTCTTCTAGTTCCTTCGTAACTACCAACCATTTCCTATTCCACATTGTGCTTAAATGACAAAGAATTTTAAGAATGTAGATTTCCTCAAACTATTTGCTAGAGATACTGATTAAAGGAAAAGATAAAAGTCGAGGTGGTATAAGAGAGTTCATTCTAACAGTCTTTTGATAACTGTATCAGTTCTTTACTGGAAATAGCTCTTCAAAGGAGATGAGCTATTTGAAATGCTTTCCTATATTAAATGTACGAGGGGAATGCAACATTGTTATTAAATGAATGATATAGTTTAGGTAAATAATTTTTAATTGAAGTATAATTGACTTACAATATTACATTAGTTTTGGGTGTAAAACATAGTGATTTGATACTCTTATACATTACAAAATGATCACCACAATAAGTCTAGTTATCAACTGTCACCACACAAAGGTAGTACAACACTCTGACTACACTCCTGATACTGTACATTCTTAGAAATTAATATCCATAACCAAGGGCTTACCTAAAATTTTCTTCAGATATGTACACTCCATTTTTTTCACGAGCTGCAGCAAGATCCCGTTTCAGACGCTCTATCTCTTCTGTATATTCCTATGCAAGAAGAACGTTGTGTCATTTTAGCACTTCGCTTTTTTTTCATTCAGTTTGGGGAAGATTTATAATAAAACAAAGTAGCCCTCTTATCTTTTTTAAAGCATAAAAATATGTGATTAAACCTTACTTTTCATTCAATATTAATATGGTTAGAATAAAGTCAATAGCTTTCATTCATTATAAAAATACAGGCTTCTGAAGAAAAAAACAACCCCCAGTAGCCAGGTTGGTCTCCAAATCTCATCTCACACGAAAAGGAACCAGGGTTTCTTAGGGAAGTGTCTGACTCCAGGACTGGGGCAAGAAACATTCAAGATGAACCTGGAACATCTTGTAAAACAAAATAGGAAGGAAGCGAAGGAAGCTTAGGCCCACCAAAAAGACTCAAGAACCCACTGAAAAGGTACCCAATGGCCAGAGAAGGAACAATTTAAGCATCAGTGAGGTTATTAACTACAATTGTTAGCACAAATATTCTAAATCCATGAGTTTATAATGAAAAGCTGGGAAACCAACCCATTATTCTCCAAACTGTCAAAGGAAATGAATCAAGCATTTGTCCTGTTTTTCCTATAAGAACTATAGCCTTGGGGAGCTGAGGGAATGTTCCTCTTTACAGAGTTAGTCCAGCAGTCAACTAAGGAAGAACAATTCGAAAATTATTGTTTTGCAACCCTTAAAGAAGAACTAGTGGATCAGGTCATTTGAATATAATCAATCCCTTACCAAAAAAAGGGAAAGAACCAGATATTATGTGCTTCCAAGTGGGAGAATATACCACCCCTTATCAAGTATTTTGGCCAAAAATATAGAAATAAGATAAAACCTGACTCTATCAAGCCTCACAATCCAACTACTAATTTATGGCAAACCTTATTTGGATCCTAAAACAAAATATTAAAAGCCTACACTGATGGAGAAGGAAATGGCAACCCACTCCAGTATCCTTGCTTGGGAAATCCCATGGGGAGTCTAGTGTGCAGTGGTCCATGGAGTACAACAGGGCTGGACACGGCTTGGTGACAACAAATGGCAGTTCTAGCCAATGTATGAGAACAAAAACTTGTAAGGAATTGGGGTTGGGGCTGAAACCAAAATCCTATTGTTAACAGACGTGACTGTCTATTTAAAATAACTGGAATTTTAAACAATGACTAAATATTTTATCATAATAAATTACTGTTAAATATTTTTAGATTTAATAATAGCAATAGGGTTCAAAAATTCAGCTGTCTAAAATAAAATGAATGCTTATAAACGAGCATGGCCTTTAAAAAATAATGAATATAAAAATCACTGTCGTTTTTCTCAGATCCTGACAATTTTGACACCCTTTATCAAGAGACGTTCACTCATATAAGCTTCCTTTTAAACAGTCTGATTCCAAGAGTTATTATAAAGCTACAGTAATTAAAACTGTGGTATTAGTGAGGGACAGACATAAATCAATGCAACAGAATAGAAAGCCCAGCCATTTTGGAAAACAACTTGGCAGTTCCTTTAGAAAAAAAAAGAAAACTTATATTCAACTACCATACAACACAACAATTACAGTCTTGGGCAATTACCTCAGAAAAATGAAAATTTACATGTACACAAATTACTATAAACAAATATGATCAAAGCAGTTTTATTTTCAATTGTGAAAAACCGAAATCAGTCCATACGTCTTTCACAGGTGAATCTAACAGCAAGCTACGTGTGGTGTATACATGTGTCGTGCTGTGCGGTGTATACAGGTGCCATGCTGTGCGGTGCTCAGTCGCTCAGTTGCGTCTGACTCTTTGCTACCCCATGGACCTTAGCCCTCCAGGCTCCTCTGTCCTTGGGGATTCTCCAGGCAAGAATACTAGAGTAGGTTGCCATGCCCTCCTCCAGGGGATCTTCCCAACCCAGGTATCGAACCCAGGTCTCCCACATTTCAGGTGAATTCTTTAGTCTGAGCCACCAGGGAAGCCCAAGAATACTGGAGTAGGCAGCCTATCCCTTCTCCAGGGGATCTTCCTGACCCAGGAATTGAATTGGGGACTTCTGCACTGCAGGCAGGTAGTATATACATACCAAGGAATATTCCTCAGCATTAAAGACTAAAGATCTATTAATATGCACCACTCAGGTTAACCTCCAGGGAATTATGCTGAGTGATAAAAACAAGCCCCAAAAGTTTACATACTGTATGATTCCATTCAATAACACTCTTAAAATGACAAAGGTTTAGAAATAGAGAATAGATCATTGGATAACAAAGATTAGGGACGGGAGGTCAGAGTGGGAAGGAAGTGATTATAAAAGGGCAATGAGGAATCCTTGCTGAGATGGGACCGTTCAGTATCTTGACTTTGGTAGTGGCTCCATGAACCTACACATAACAAAACTGTGTAGAACTAACTAAACACACACACGAGTACCAGGAAAATTGAGGAGTAAGACCAACGAATTGCTATTAACAGTATCCCTACAGTGATTTTACTATATAGTTTAATAAAATGTACAAAGGATCTCTCTGTATTACTTCTTTCAACTGCATGTGAATCTATAGTTGTCTCAACAGAAACAAAAAAAACCCACTACCAATAAAAGGAAAAGACAAGCCAGACTGGGAGGAAATATTTACAAATTATTTCATAAAGGATAGTATCTAGAAAATATGAACAATCCTTTACAACTTCATAAAAAGATAACCCAATTAAAAACTGGCAATTTAAACAGACATTTCACAAATGAAGATATACATGTGGATAATAAGCATGTGAAAAGATGCTGATTATCACTATTCATTAAGGAAATGCTAATTAAAACTGTACTGAAATACCATTATACACTTAAATTACACTGACTGGATAGAGTTTGTAATATCATCTGTTAGTATTAGAAAAAGCATTTTAACACACAGGGCATTTAGTTCAAGCCATTAAATGAAAAGCCTTATCAAAGGCAATTTAATAAATTTTTAAAAACAATTATCTATTTCAGTTCCTCATTTTCACATTTGTCAAACAAATTTATATTACTCCATAAAAATTCACAATTACCTTAATCAGAGCTTTCTTGGTGAGTTTCTGGTTAACCTCAGGCTTATTGAGTATGTTCTTTGCTCTATGAGCATATTCCAATGTACTCAGAGTTTCCTGTGATGAAAAGAAAAAGCCAATTACTGAAGATATGAGAATAACATAGTTCTGTTACCTAAAATGTACTATACAATAACATAATAATTTTTGGTTATATCCAATATAAACATTTACCCATTACTACTACTATACCCAACCTTTAAAAACAAGGAATGTTCTTGAAGCAACTATACTCCAATTAAGTAAATAAATAAAACAGAGAACTGTTTAAAACATCCTTATTTTTTACTCTTCAAGTTTCAGGGTCTTTAACTTTAATATCATTTGATCTAATAATTTTTTGCTTTAGTCTTCAGTCAGTTCAGTTGCTCAGTCGTGTCCAACGCTTTGCGACCCCATGAATCGCAGCACGCCAGGCCTCCCTGTCCATCACCAACTCCCAGAGTTCACTCAGACTCACGTCCATCGAGTCAGTGATGCCATCCAGCCATCTCATCCTCTGTCGTCCCCTTCTCCTCCTGTCCCCAGTCCCTCCCAGCATCAGAGTCTTTTCCAATGAGTCAGCTCTTTGCATGCGGTGGCCAAAGTACTGGAGTTTCAGCTTTAGCATCATCCCTTCCAAAGAAATCCCAGGGCTGATCTCCTTCAGAATGGACTGGTTGGATCTCCTTGCGGTCCAAGGGACTCTCAAGAATCTTCTCTAATACCACAATTCAAAAGCATCAATTTTTCGGCGCTCAGCTTTCTTCACAGTCCAACTCTGGGACATCCATACATGACTACTGGAAAAACCATAGCCTCGACTAGACGGACCTTTGCTGGCAAAGTAATGTCTCTGCTTTTCATTATGCTATCTAGGTTGATCATGACTTTTCTTCCAAAGAGTAAGTGTCTTTTAATTTCATGGCTGCAGTCACCATCTGCAGTGATTTTGGAGCCCCCAAAAATAAAGTCTGACACTGTTTCCAATGTTTCCCCATCTATTTCCCATGAAGTGGTGGGACCAGATGCCATGATCTTCGTTTTCTGAATGCTGAGCTTTAAGCCAACTTTTTCACTCTCCAGTGTCACTTTCATCAAGAGGCTATTAAGCTCTATTAAAAAAAAAACCTCAATGAATTTCATCAACTGATGAATAAACAAAATGTCCTATATCCATATTATTCACCCACAAAAAGGAATGAGTTCTAATACTTGCTGCAACATGAATGAACATTGAAAACATTATGCTAAGTGAAAGAAGCCAGCCACAAAAGAATACTTATTGTGTGATTCCATTTATATAAAATATTCAGAATAGGCAAAGGTATACATTAAAGAAAGTAGATTAATAGTGACCTAGGGCTAGAAATAGAAACTGATGGGGAGTGACTGCTAATAGGTTACAGAGTTTCATTCTAGGATAAAAATGTTTAGATTCTGGTGACAGTTGCATAGCTCAATGAATATAGTAAAATCACCTAATTATATACTTTCAATGGATGAATTTTACAGTATACAAATCATTTCTCAACAAAAATAGTTTTTAAAATGCAAGAGAAGTTAACAGACCTTATAAAAGCTTTTCTAATTCCATTTAAAGAGGATAATCCAGTAAAATTAAAGCAGACTTTACCATCTTTGTTGTTTCTCTTGGTTTTCCTACCTGTAGGCCCACATCCAGCCCCATCTTTAGTGAACTCTAAGCAGCCTCTAAAGCACTAGTATTCGCTTAACCCACTTCTAAGGCCTCAATTAAACCATCCACTGCTAATGACCACAGCAATTATCTTTGAAAACTGGAAAAATACAACTAAGTAACTAGCTTTTTAAGACTGAAAACTGCCAGGAAGGAGAAAGACAATTTTTCAGTGGTATTCTCCTCTATGTGTCCACCACATACAATGTCTAGATTATTTTTACTGTAGTATAGAATGAATGAAGCCAATTAGTGAACTCTAAAAATATTATACATGATAGTTAGGGAATTCTCTGGCAGTCTAGTGTTCAGAACTCCAAATTTTCACTGCTGAGGGCCCAGGTTCAATCCCTTGTTGAAAACTAAGATCCCACAAGCCACACTGCACAGCCAAAAAAAGTGGTAGTTCAGACCTTACCTCCAGATTGAGAGATGCAGGAGAAACTGTTGCAATGATAGATGTTCTTGTACGTCCCCCAAGAGAGTCCTGGAGGATTCTAGTCAGTTTAGATTCTCGATAAGGAACATGAGGTGTTCTTTCTACGAGAGCAGTAATGACCCTTCCCAGAGTCAACAGGGACTGATTGATATTTCCAGCTTCCCGAGCTCTCTTGTCAACTGCTCCAGAACGGCCAATGTTCTCACTGCCTGCAAGATCAACCTTGAATTTTAAAAATAAAAATAAGTCCTCAGTCTATGGATTTGGAATACAAGACTTTCATTCTCATATTGTACATAAAGACATTAAATAGCCAGTAAAATCATTTTCTATAAGTAACAACCCACTACAAAACCAATAACCCAGTGACTACAAAAGTACTGTCTCTAAATACACAATTTTCAAACTGCTCTATGAGGTAATAAAGAAGAAACAGTGGAATAGAACTACCACTGGACCTAGCAATCCCACTTCTGGGTATGTATGCAAAGAAAATGAAATCACTCTCTCAAAGAAATGTCTGCACTCCCACGTTCACTGCACTGTTAATGAAAAACAAGGTATTAACTTCCCACTGACGAATGAATAAAGATGTGACACGATGTGCATGCACACGCGCGCGCACACACACACACACTCGAGTATCATTCAGCCATGGGAAAGGATATCGCGCTACATTGTACATTTTAAACACATAATTTTGTCAATTATACGTCAACAAAACTACCAAAAAAAAAAAAAAAAACGAAGGAATGAACAGTGGTACTACGGCTGACGCTTACCAAGTTCAACTTTCCAATTTTAACAAGCTCCTCTCCATCAACTGTAGTTTCTTTCATATGTATGGTAACAGAGAAAACTGAGTGGGATCGACTAGAAAACAAGACCAAGTTGCCCAATCATTAGAATGCAAAACATTATTTGTTTTCTTTCTATAACATAATGAAAACAGCAAAGAAAGATCTACATCCACCAGGGTAGAGAAAGACAGTATCAGAGAGGATATCAGCAAGATTTTGGAAGACACTGGATAGATAGAATTATGCTAGGTCTTGGCTTTCTTCCTCCTGCTGCTTGCACAGACAAAACCAACGATAAGCTACCTGAAAACAGCTTAAATGACTTAGAATCCTCAGGCACCGCTGAAAGCTGGATGTGGAACAGTGTTTGAAAAGCTGCCTGGTGTGTCAGAAGAGATGGCTTGCAATTGATCTATTTATAAGAACCACTTGAAATATCATTACCTTAAACTCAAACAGCATCAGGCAAGCCACCAGATCACTCCCCCTCAGTGTCAACTATCCTAAAAGTAAATTGCTCTGCCTCGAGAAGGTCACCAGGGACAGGTAGGTCCTTCCTCTGAACAGCACAAATAGTAAACAGCAGTGTTCACTGAAACACCACAAGTCATCACTGCTAGACTACAAGGTTTTCCAAAGTCCTTCCTATGCTGTATACTGACACTCAACTTTTATCTTAGTGATATAAAAAATACAGATAACCAAAGACAGCATTCCTTTCTGTATCAATATCTGATGAAGAACATTATGTTTGTTAATGTCATTGATGGTTGGAATATAGTAGTTTCTAATTTTCTCATTTGTACTTTTCATGTCATTTTTACAAAATTATTTTATTTCAAATAATAGAAAAAGGGAGGGATACAGGGAAAAATATAAACTATAGATTTGAATTATAAAATATAATGTCATGTTTTCCTACCATTATTTGCCCAGGAGATCAGTCCTGGGTGTTCACTGGAGGGATTGATGCTGAAGCTGAAACTCCAATACTTTGGCCACCTCACATGAAGAGTTGACTCATTGGAAAAGACCCTGATGCTGGGAGGGATTGGGGGCAGGAGGAGAAGGGGACGACAGAGGATGAGATGGCTGGATGGCATCACCGACTCGGTGGACATGAGTTTGAGTGAGGTTCGGGAGTTGGTGATGGACAGGGAGGACTGGCATGCTGCGATTCATGGGGTTGCACGCAAAGAGTCAGACACAAGTGAGCGACTGAACTGAACGGAACTGAACTGAATTCAAGATACTAGAATTAAGCTGTTAAGCATAAAAGTCAATTCTGATTTTGGAAAACTGAATCACGTTTCTTTTCTTTATCACATACATTGATAAGAAGATATCTTTACTCCAGTCTTCAGTGAAAATTAGGAAATTTTAAATTATTCAAATTTACAGAATAATGAGAATTTTATATTTCAGAGAAAAGTATTTAGAGAAATAAATTTTCTTAAATTCATTCTTCCAAAGTCTAAATCAAGTTAAGTAAAAAATAAATAAATAAAAATAAATCAAGTTAAGTTATAAAGCAAACATTTAATTCAAATGGAAACTTCATTCTGTGATTTGTTTATAACTCCCATTTTTTAATGGAAAGCTATTATAGGAAATTTAATTTAAATTATAAAATCACCCATAATTCCATGATACTAATTACTTTCATGTTATGCTATTTTTCTTCTCTTTAAATACACACATATTTATATAGAGCTACAATTGTAATTGCTATAGCATACTGTAGAATGTCCGACTATAAGAGAGCAACTATAAGAGAGCAAGACCTCAAAGTCATTTTGCAGTTCAGGGAAAATGACATTCAGGTAAGTTTAACTACCTGAAGTAACACATTTAGTTAACTGCAGAACTGGAACTAAGCACAAATACCTAACTCCTAATCTATAACTCTTTCAATCACATTCTGTTGTTTCCTTCAAAGACAAGCAAAAAAAAAAAAAAAAAAAAATCACCTCTGATTTGGTAAAGTGCATTTGTAGAGTCTGGGATTCATCTTATAAGGGATACTATCAAATATGCCTCTTCCTCCCCTTGAAAGCCTGTATTAGTGATCATGTGTATTCTATTAGTGATCATGTGTCTTACTACATTAAAGTGAAGCCATCTGAGAAGAAAGAAGTCATGTTGTACAACCTAAAAATATAAAATTTTATCATTTATACCTCGATTAAGCTGGGGGGGAAAAAAAAACAGGCCATTTGGTTTTCTTCTAATCTTTACTCAAATAAGAGATTTTCAAACTGTATTCTAAGTATCCTTAGGGGCTCCAGAAAAGTACTCAGGGCAAATCTCCTGAAGGCTGAGGAGGTAAGCCCCTGAGTATCCCACTGCCAAATCAACTACCCCAGCTACAGTTTAATCAGGGCTCCCATGTATAATTTCATTTGGGAAAAGAAATCTACTTAAAAAAAACAATAATTCTGCTCAAGTTCAACTTGTCTTTGTCCTCCTTTCAACATTCTCCCAATCTTGGTGCTCTCCTTATAAACCTCAAGCCAACTGCTAAGGCAAGCAATTCAGCACACAATCCAGGTGTGTGACTCACATCCCTGGACACGCCCCAGTTTGATTTCCCAAGTTTGGATATTCTTCTTGAAAACAAAATGGAGCAGTGGGGGAAACAAGGGCTTTCTTACCTAGAGTAGGCGTTCATCAAAGTTGCTGCAGTTGTCCTTTTCGCTGCCCCCTTCTCCAAAATTTGATAGACTTCATCCTTGTTGTGTACTGTAATTTCCTCTAAACCTTTGATTATCACTCCCCTCTGACCAAATATCAGAAGAGCACCCATTAAATTGGTTAAAAAGAAAAAAATATATACATATTTCTCAAAATATCACACATTAACATTTGGAGACATTTCACTGTCAAAGACTCAAGTTACCTTGTTACGGGGATCATCAAACATCTGCAGTCTCTCAGAAACATCAGAAGACGGATTAAGGAGATCAAAGAGCTCTTCATTATAGATTTCCAATAGCGACACTTTCACTGAAAATTCAGTACCATTATCAGTAAGTTTCTCAAAAATTTGATGAAGAGTACGTGGAATTATACCAGCCAAAGGATCCTGAAATTATAATATAAAGACTTAAAGAATACCATTTACTGCAATGGTTAAAACACATATATAACAAGCGCCTCCTTTATAGTACATTTAAACATAAATATATCAAAACAGGTTTAAAAAAATATATAAAATAAACTAATGTTAGAGAAGCCAAATCATTTATAAGCCATTTACAACAATCTGTTCAATAGCAATTATTCTTCCTTACACCTTCCACAAATCTGTCATTCCAGTCAGCTACTTCATGCCTGAGCATTATACAGAAACCAACTAAATCAAGTTCCTTATAAAGCCAAGTTCAATAATCCTCTCCAACTTTTCTCATGAGAACATAGTACCATTCTTTTAATCAGAAAAGTGGCTCATCTAACAGTATATTCCCTAATTCCGACATAAAACAAAGTTGTTTCTCAAATGTCTAATTAGCCTTAATAAAACTTATGACTCTATTTTTGAAACTGTGCTTTAAGCCTAGTCCATATTTTCTATGATTACAATTCCATAACACTATTACCCATGCATGAAGTAAGTTAATGCCCCAACCACTAGAAGAAAGGATCTGCCTAAATGTTGGTAATTTGGAAAATATCAGTCATTAAACTCATTTAGGTTGAAACACATTTCTTTGTGAAATGTACTATGTGCTTTCTACAATCTTCAGCAATACAGTGATCTTAATTTCATACTCAAAGTCATCATTAACAAAGTACCATACTGTTCCCATGGTTGTGCTAACTTTACAAGACTCACTCCCTCACTGCAAAGCCCTCCTCTTCAAGTCCTACTCACATTCCACTTTCCCACAATAGTCTGCTCCAACTCTCTGTCCCAAAGAGACCCTTCTCTCATCATCTAACTGTCCCATATGTATTGCTCCTCTCTCTCCCAGTAAGACTTTGTTTCTTAAACAGAAGCCATTACATATACTTTAATATCATTATACTAGTAGTTTATCCTAAATTCATGCTTGACATGGTACTCTAATCTATTTCAGACAGAGGCATCCAACCAAGTTTTATTCAGCTGCACTTGAGCCACTTTAGAGACAGAAGTCTGATATAAACAATAAATACCTCCTCCCAAGTATACTCTTCATTAGGGGACCTTTCACCTTCCATTGTAAAGGTTTTTCCAGTGCCGGTTTGGCCATATCTGTCAAAATTAACAGAAGTGTTAAGCAAAAATAAATGATTACATGCATCTAAAACTTTTCATCAATTTGAAAAGTGTTTCACTCACGCAAAAATAGTGCAATTATAGCCCATAATAACTTCATCCAGAATTGGACAAACAACACTTCGGTAAACGTCAATTTGTTTAGTATTTGCTCCAAAAACCTAGCCAAAAAACAAAAGGCATTTCTTGAAAAAAAAAAAAAAAAATTCAAAATTTCCTTAATAATTGTTTTTAATATATTAACTTATCCAGCCCACTAGAAACCATTTGACAACTCAAAGGATCAACTGAAATTTCTAACTACACCAGAACCTACAGAAAATATACATACTAGGATAATTTTACATTAGTGGATAGTAAGAAGCAGCAGCACTTTAGGAAGTAAGTACCATATCAAAAGTGTATGTTTTCCTTGAGCTTTTGTCCGCCAGTCCTCCAGTTCGAACGCTAACTTCTTTCCGCACATGATCACAGTCTACAACCGAATGGGCGTTAGCTTTCCGCTCTGCCAAATTAAATGGTCTGTAAAATGAAACACACAAGGTCATTCAAGAACTCTTTTTTTTTTTAACTTTTTATTTTGTATTGGGGTATATATAACCAATTAAAACTGTTGTTATAGTTTCAGGTAAACAGCTAAGGGACTCAGCCATACATATGCTGCCAAGTTGCTTCAGTTGTGTCTGACTCTGTGCGACCCCATCCATAGACGGCAGCCCACCAGGCTCCTCCATCCATGGGATTTTCCAGGCAAGAGTACTGGAGTGGGGTGCCATCGCCTTCTCCGCAGCCATACATATAAATGTATCCGTTCTCCACCAAACTCCTCTCCTACCGAGGCTGCCACTTAACATTAAGCAGAGTCCTGTGTTCTTGTGGTTATCCATTTTAAATATAGCAGTGTGTCCATGTCGATCCCCAACTCCCTAACTATCCCTTCTCCCCAGCAACCCTAAGTTCGTTCTCAAAGTCTGTGAGTCTGTTTTGTAAGTAAGTTCACTTAAGAATTAAGAACTCTTAGTTATCAGGTTACTGATGACATTTTTGTTAATACCTCAGATAAGAACAATGGGAAGTTTTAACCACACTGTTGGTGACAGAGATTAAATGGGGCCTAAATGACACTGCTAAAGCAGAACGCAGAATTTTAAGGGTTTCAACCGCCAGAAATAAAATTAGTTTTAAAAGTTTTGAAAGATATGTACAATTCTGACAGGTTCTTGGAGTAGACTAAGAGAATTAATTTGTAAAAAAGGTGAAACTTATTTTTCAGAATTCTGTTTCCACTGTTCCTAGAATCCGGCCAAGTTAGGTTATGATATATTAGAAAGAACATGCCAAATTTGCATCCAAAATATTAACCTGCCAAGGGATAACTGGCACAAAATGAAAAATATATTAAAATAATGACTAATACATAGAGCACTTACTACATGCCAGGCACTCACTGTTCCAAGTGCTTCACACATGTTAATTCAGTTTGTCCTCAAGACACTGAGGTCTAGCGGGGAACATAAAACAAGTTATTCTAAGAGAGATGATGTTTAGTAAGGGGAAGTAAAAGGTGCTGTAGGAACTTACAGCAGAAACTTAATGGGGCCTTGATTAGGACACAGCAGGATAAAGGTGGCCTGATGGGAAAGACTCCATGTGAAATAAGATAAATGCCTCCTTAGGCATTTCAGTAGAAAGAGGACTCTTCATCCAGTCTGCCTGGGCAATGGAGCCCTTTGTGTCTGTCTCCTCATTTGAAAATTTAAAGGTTGGTAATAGCACCAACCTCAAAATGTAGGGAAACAAGTCCTATGTACCTCAAAATGTAGGGAAACAAGTTCTATGTACTGTTTCCCAAGCGTCTACTACTCTGCTTAGCAGACACTCAATAATATCTGTTATATTACACTGCTTAATAAACGTCATCCTTAGGGAAACAGAAAGGAAAGCTAAAAAGAACCACAGTCCACAGAGTAGCATCCATAAGATACTGACATACTTAACACAAATCTGAGCCAAAGGGAGAGCTATTCTTGCCCTGAGTCCACTTTTCCCATTCATTATCACATGCTGTGACAGGAAATGCCAAACAGGAAGTTATCTTTCCCCTCATCACTAGACTAACCAAACTGCTATTTATGTTAAGGATACCTCAATGTCCTCTGGCATGCCCCACCCCCATGTCTGAAAACCACATTTGTGATCCTGAGAAGTCTAACTCAGTAACTTCCAAGTACTATCTTGTCTTGCTAGCATTTGTTAAATGTACTGAAACCTAACAATGCACAAAAGTCACAGTATGCAGAATTGCTCTCCTGTGGTTAAAGCTTTTCCAATTGGTCTAATCTCTTGTCTGGATGTGTGAATAAGTTACCAAATGAATACCATTCAAGTTGTTTGCGCAAAGTAGTAGAAATTCCCACAAATCACACATTCCTAAAAGTTATCAAAGCTCCCACAAAGGAGCTTCAGGGACTGCTTATACTGCAATAAAGAGTACTGTCAACCAACCAACTATTTTCCTATCCAGACTTCTTTAATTAGAAATTGCAAGGTTGCTGCTGATGACACCAGCAAAACCATCAATTGTAGTTGGCCTTCCCTGGTGGTACAGACAGTAAAGAATCTGCCTGCAATGCAGGAGACGACACGGGTTCAATTTCTGGGTGGGGAAGATAGCCTGAAGAAGGGAATGGCTACTCACTAGAGTATTCTTGCTGGGAGATTTCCATGAACAGAGGGGCCTGGCAGGCTACAGTCTATATAGTCACAAAGAGTCATACACAACTGAGCGACTAACACTAATGCTTTCACTACAGTCATATTAAAATTCAAACAACCAAAATGGTAAAGAAAGACTTGAGGATTAAAAAAAAAACAGTCCTGTCCACTAAATTCATTCATTCACTCCATAAATATTCACATAGCTACTATACAAGTAAAGAAAATCATAAAGATTGTATTCATTGTAATCAAAAAATGAAGTCATGTCTCAAAATTTTGCTGATTTCTTAGGTTATCATAAAGATTGCATTCATTGTAATCAAAAACTGAAGTCATCTCTCTTAAAATTTTGCTGATCTCTTGGTGGTTTAGTTGCTAAGTCGTGTCCAACTCTTGTGACCCCACGGACTATAGCCTGCCAGGCTCCTCTGTCCATGAGATTCTCCAGGCAAGAATACTGGGCTGGGTTGCCATTTCCTTCTCCAGAGGATCTTCCGGACCCAGGGATCAAACCCAGGTCTCCTGCATTGTAGGCAGATTCTTTACCAACTGAGCTACTAGGGAACCCCTCAGGCTGATCTCTTAGGTTATCACAAACTGTTGGCATTAGAAGTTTAAAACTGGGGGGAAAAAATCAGACAAGATTATGTGACAGAAACTACATGTAATCTGAAAAGCCTAAAATATTTACTATCTGGGCCCTGTGAGAAAAGATTTGATAACCCTCAAGAGCATAGGTTATTTAGTAAAGTTAGGAAATGGTAACCCACTCCAGTGTTCTTGCCTGGAGAATCCCAGGGATGGGGGCACCTGGTGGGCTGCTGTCTATGGGGTTGCACCAAGTTGGACACGACTGAAGCGACTTAGCAGCAGCAGCAGCAGCAAGGACACATTGGGCTTCCCAGGTGGAGCAGTGGTAAAGAATCCATCTGCCAAGGCAGGAGGCAGCAGAGACACAGGTTCAATACCTGGGTCAGGAAGATCCCCTAGAGAAGGAAATGGCAACCCACTCCAGTATTCTAGCCTGGGAAATCCCATGAATAGAGGAGCCTGGTGGGCTACAGACAATGGGGTCGCAAAGATTCGGACACAGTTGAGCACACACACACATACCACCACCACACCAAGAACAGAAACCTTTGCAGTAGGAGGGCTATTTGAAAAAGAAAAGGCTAATCTGAAAAGAAAAACACCTCTTTGTACTGAAATTACTGTAAACATTGGACACTAAGCACTTTTCATTAGTGATAAAAAATCTCTTTTAAGTTAAGGCTTTAAATGTATGGAGGTAATAATCGTGAAATTCAGGATAATGTTCAACTCTTGAGGTAGAAGAAAGGGATGCGGAGGGATACAGTGGGATTCTAGCTGTAACGATTCTTCTGTTTCTAAACATACATGCTTGTTATATTCTTTATAATTTTTTATAGGTCTGACCGATTTTTTAACAATAAAAATGAAATTAAAGAAAATAAAGCCACATAGAAAAGGTTATACTGCCTGACTTAATTAAATGATCAAAATCATATAAAAGTTTGTATTTGAATATGAGCTGGTTTTTTTAATCTTCAAGACAAAAGTAACTATTAACAGAGGCCCCAGAGTGCAATTGGTAATTGGCTTGACTTCGGATTACCACCGAGTGTCTTCTCAGGCACCTACTTTAGAGTTAGCTATTACCTTTGATATATAGAACTCAAGCCACCAAAGCTGTGTAGACAATAACCTATGAAAATTTGTTAATACACTTTTAAAATAACCTTTTAATTTTAGAATACGTTTGGATTTACAAAAAAGTTTCTGAGAGTTGGTAGTTTTTAATATCACAGCAACAAAAACAGACACACAAGATACACATATACCAGCAAACTATGCAGGGCGTCTAAAAAGCCAATATTTAGTTAAGCAATAGATTGTACAAGTACGTTCTTCCACTCCTAGCGCATTTTAAAGCTGGGAAATGATGCAGAAACTAATCAGGAGAGAGCTGAATGAACACCTTCACCCACCCACTGGAAAATGGAGCACAACTTCAGTTGTCTCCTTGATTTTTTAAAACATAAACTCATTCTACAACTTAAATCTTAAAAACAAAAGACGTTTATTTGTTTACTAAGGATTAAGAAAATATTGCTTCTAGAACAAAGTGAAGAGGTAAATGATTACTTTTTTCGAGATGATCGAGAGGATGGTAATAACAACCTAAGTGCTAAAACATCTGTTTAGTAGGTGTGCAGTCGTTTCCAAACTGGTCAGCTGCAAGGAGCGGCATAATGACACCTAAATCTTTGCGGACAGTATTTAAAAAAAAACAAAACACCTTTCACTAAAGAACAGCGACGAACTTCTCCTCAATAGCAGTTAAACTATAAGCTCAGATACAAATATCCTTTCTTCTGAAAAAAAACAAAAATACTAATTTACTCCTCACAGTAACCTGGTGTCATTTTCTCGAACAGAACGCAGGAAACTAAGAACAGGAAGGTCTGGCTCTTTCAGAAAATTACCAACAAAATCCCTCTCCTCGGACCGCGCAGGAAGGAGCCCGGCAGCAAAGCCCAGGGCTCGGAACCCTGCAAGCTCGCCCTACCTGCATCTCACCACCACCTGGATGTTCTTCCCCTTTTCATCTTTCTTCTTCGCAGATGAATTCGGCTGAGACGCCATGACTGCCCCCTGAGGCCGGGTCACTGACTCGCCGTGGGGCGTGGAGCGGCTGGGCGGCCGGCGCGGACCTAGGTGCCCTCCTCCCCTGCCGGGTGCTGGCGTGCCCGCGGAAACTGCTATCCACCAGTCACGGCCACCGTGACTGACCGCGGCGTCGGCCCCGCACCAGCCGGAGCCTTGGAATCACAAACCTAGTCTCCGCCCGAAGCCCAGGAAACCGAGCAACGACTCGGCGCCTCAATTTGAAAAAGGAGCCGACTGGCCCGGCCAATGGCAGCGCTGGCGCGCAAAGCACCATGGGACGCGGTGTCGTCACCAGACCCCCGCCCCCGGGCCGTGGCCCGCGGGAAAGTAAATAGCTGGTTTCGTGGTGGCACCCTGGAACGCGTTCTCTTGTGGGAGACTCCCCGTGAGTCGTGTCACACTTCGACGTGGTCTTGCTCAAATTACAGAACGTCTCTAGGCCAGAGTTTCCTCACCTGCAGAATGGGACTGATAGCAACTGTCTTACTGGTGAGGGTAAATAATTTAGACTAGAACGACTATGTAAGCGCTTGGGAAACCTAGCCGTTATGGTAAATGATATTAGAGAATTGTAACACAGTGCTGTGGAAGCGCAGAAAAGAGAGCTCCGAAGCAAGCCCCTTTCTCGGAGGAAGCGTCCAAAATCGTCCTGAAGAATAGTTAGGAAAGAATTAGCCCTAAAAAGAGCTTCCCTGGTAGCTCAGATGGCAAAGCGTCTGCCTACAATGCAGGAGACCCGCGTTGGAAAAAAGACACTGAATGCTACTTTAGGACTATTAATTTATTCTTCGATTGATGAGAACTCGTCCTCGCCGAATGATTCCAAGCAAGAAAGCAAGGTCAGATTTGCGTTTTCCAACCACGGTCCTGCAGTAGCTGTTGCAGATTCAATCTACGTGGCGCAGAATCCCGCAGGCATCTCAAGGAGGTTGCGCAAACGCCCGCGGCCGTCAGCCTACAACTCCCGGCAGGCAACGCTACCCAGCTCCTCTGGCGCTCAGTGACCGCCGGCTTCCGCAGAAGTACTTCGGGCGTTTTGGCAGTGTTTACGGTTACTCGACCAGATTAGATGTGGGTCGCAGACCCAGGAAATAAAGAATCGTGGGGCTGTGCTATACTCGGCTCTGGGAACTTCGCTTTGGGACCATCCTTAGCCCACAGGAACCTAAATATTTTTGTAGTTTATGATGTGATGATGGCCAGATGGGGTGGAAATTTTGCAGGCCTCCTAAAGTGTTCCTCTGCTTATTAACCTCCCTTCTTCCCCCAAGGAATCGACACATCTGCAGCTTAGATGAATGGTCATCTTATCCTGCATAGCCAGTTGTCTGATATCTCCTCTTAGATGGCTCACCAGCATCTAAATGAACCTATCCAAAATGAAACTCTTCACCCTAACCCTCCTTACCTCCACCCTGATCTTTCTGATTTAGACACCAGATTTTTGATTCCTTTGTTCTCCTTGTCCAATGCAGACCTGTTGGTTTTATCACTTCTGCCTGCCACTCTAATCCAAGTCTCTTTTATCTCCACCCTGAATAACTGTCAATAAACCTCCTTAACAGGTTTCCCTACTTAATGTTCTTTTCCATTCCCATCTCTTGCTTAGCAAAGGGAAGGCACTTTTAAAGAACAGAACAGACCATGCTCTTCGTGTACTTTTTAACCTTATATTAGCTTTTCATTGTACTTGGGATAAAACCCAAACTTCTTACCATGTCCTGTACGGCCCTTGTCAAGAAGGGGGAAATTTTTAGGTAAACTATTTTGAGTTCTTATTGCTGGACTAATGATGAAATTGACACAATACAGGTTAACAGGAGAAAAAAGACAACCTAAATTTTAATTGGAACAGAGGGAGGTCTTGTAGAAATGGGACCTAGGAAGTGGCAAAGCAGGCAGCTTATAATTTTAGACAAAGAAGCAATAAATTTGTGAAAAATTGACAAGACAAAGAAACTTAGTTTTGAGTGCTCAATTAGTGAAGAATCTAAACAGTTTAGGTTTGGGGTAGCAAATTAAAGTAACAAGGTTTGTTTAACTAGGCTTCTTGCCTGAATTCCCTGTCTCTGGCCAGAGGGTGTCCTTTTACCTCCAGATACACGGAGTGCACCTTTCCTGTGAGGGATTATTTCCTGCTCCTAGGGATACAGAAAGTCAAAGAGTCCCTCTAGCATTGGCCATTTCTTCAGTTCAGTTCAGTTCAGTCGCTCAGTCATGTCCAACTCTTTGCAACCCGCTTTGCGAATCGCAGCGCGCCAAGCCTCCCTGTCCATCACCAACTCCTGGAGTGTACCCAAACTCATGTCCATCGAGTCGGTGATGCCATCCAGCCATCTCATCCTCTGTCATCCCCTTCTCCTCCTGCCCCCAATCCCTCCCAGCATCAGGGTCTTTTCCAATGAGTCAACTCTTCTCATGAGGTGGCCAAAGTATTGGAGTTTCAGCTTCAACATCAGTCCTTCTAATGAACACCCAGGACTGATCTTTAGGATGGACTGGTTGGATCTCCTTGCAGTCCAAGGGACTCTCGAAAGTCTTCTCCAATACCACAGTTCAAAAGGTAGACATCTAAACAATATTTAGTGAATTCCTTGGTGGTCCAATAGTTGGGACTGGGCATTTCTACTGCTGAGGCCTGGTTAGATACCTGGTCCCGGAACTAAGTTCCCACAAGCTGCCCTGAATGGCCAAAAACAAAACCAGTGTTTACACTAGCAGTCGTTTGAGTTGACACAAGAAATTAAAGAGTCTCCATTTGGTAATAGTTATAGTTGACATTTATTTAGGGTTCTCATGCGTCAGACCATGAAATACTTTGTGTGCACCATCTTATTTAATCTTCAGGACAACTTTTTGAAGCAGAAACTAGTATTCCTTGCTATTTTATGGAAAAGAAGCCAAGTTAGCATATTTTCTATAGTCTACATCTAATAAGTAACAGAGAAGGACTTCAGAATTCATTCTGAGCCCTCCCAGATTGTTAACTGCTGTCTGCCTCACCTAATTCACCTCGGTTATTCATGTAGTCCATGTGGTTAGTGTTCCTGCACCCCATTTTCACCATACGCTTATTGAGTTGCTTGTTATGAGCCAGGCATTGTAGAAACAGGTTGAATTGTAGTTCCTGCCCTCAAGACTAAACCTAATGGAGATGGCTGGGGTCTTACAGACATTTGTGAGAGTTTTGTTACACTAGGCAGGTTATTTTACACTGTAGAGCTCAACCTACTCAGACTAATCAATGCCCCTCTCTTGAAAATTTGCCCATGTTTAGAAATTATTTTTAATACTCTTAAGAATAGTTAATGTAAACTCTACCAATGTAATATCATTGGCCTTGTGCTTGTCCTGATATTTTCTCTTTCAAGAGCCTGTATATATCCTGTAAAAATTATTTTTAATTGAATTTTGTATTTCTGAAAGTAAAACATGGACATTATTTTAAAAGTTAAATACTTTCTAAAAGGCTTATAACAACAACAACAAAAAAGCTATTTTCCTGCCTTATCTCACCCCAGTCTCTCCAGACCTCCATGTCAGAAATAACTACTTTCAACTTAACTACATTTGTATCATTTACACATATTTCATTTCTGTAAAGAATTTGTACATATTATTACCTTTTGATGAATCAATTTTCAACGTTATTTATTGACTTCCTCTTAACAAAAGATAGAATCTTACCATCCCCTCTGCTTTCCCTTTGCCATACAGTCAATATTACAATTTTTCTTAAATCAAAGACCTGTATTTAGCTTATATGCCTATTCATAGCTGAGCATTTCAATCTAGTGAGATTATGTTTCTTTTGCTTTTTGCCTATCCTAAAGTTAATCATTGCCCAATTTTGTTTGATTAGCTTTCCTTGCTTTCTTAATTCTTCCTATATCCTCTCAGTAAAACTTTCCACCAGTTCAGTCACATTAGAAATCTATCAGTTTCAAACTGAACTGATTACTCTCTCTGCCTGTACTGGCTGCCATCCAAGGGTTTCCCTTGGTTGTTTTTGTTGTCGCTGTTGTTTTGGCCATGCTGAGCAGCATATTGGAGATCATGTTTCTGGATCTGATCTGTGTACACTTTCTTGGTTTACTCTCTTATTTACTCCCGTAACTTCCTGAGAAACAGTACAGAGGAGATAAATTTTTTGAGAACTTGCTTGTCTGAAATGTTTTTATTCTACTCTGACTTGTGATTTCTAGGTAAATTATATATAGAATTCCAGATTCTAAGTATTTTATGTCAAGTTTTTTTTTTTTTGTTTTTTTTGAGGGAGTGTATTAGCTTCCTACAGCTGCTGTAACAATTCACAGCAAATTGTTGGTTTTAGAACAGAAACATTCTTTCACAGTTCTAGAGGCCAGAAGTCTGAACAGAGTTTCACTGGGTCAAAATCAAGCTGTTAGTAGGGCCAGACTCTTCTGGAGGCTTTCCAGGGAGAATCTGTTTCTTGTGCCTTCCAGCCTTCTGGCGGCTGCCAGCTTTCTGTTGCTTGTGGTACCTCACTCCAGTACTTCCATGCTTTCTCCTCTATGTCAAATCTCCTTCTGTCTCTCTCTTATAAGGATACATGTGATTACGTTTAGGGACTACTTGGGTAATAGTCCAAGATCCCCTCTCAATTTCCAGAATTTAATCACATCTGCAAAGTCCTTTTTTGTTTCACAAGGTGACATTCAAAAGAATTAGGATGTGAATATCTTTGGGGGTATAGTCATTCAACCTACCACAGGAAGGATATCATAAAAGTCCCTTATTTATTCTGATGTTGTTCTGTTAAATGTCTTAGTGCCGATGAGGAATCTGAATTTATATTCTAATGGATTTTTGGAGCTTTGGTTAGCCAATACAAAGATCCCAGATAAGATTAAATGTAGCTGTAGTCTTTTCTATCAAAAGTAGATTTCTCTTTCTGTGAGCTGCCATATGGGACTCTCTAGCTGTCAGTGGTTTTATTGTATAACCCATTTATATTCATCACAAACATAATCATCTAATATTTGTGTAATTGTCTGGGTTGTATAACTAGAGTTAGATACTTGTGAGAAGTCATAAAACATGGCTAGAGTAGGAGATAATTATTCATTAATTACATTCTCACGAATCACTTCAGAAATAACAATGTTGGGCTTTGAAAAGCTCTTTCACTGATTAAAATAATCAATATTTGTTCTATAATCAGTATATTGTCCACAATTAGTAATTGTTCCACAAATATATTTAAAATCTCAGTGTGGAGCTATTACCTCCCATATACTAGGATGGCTATATTTTTTTAGAAATGAATAATAACAACTGTAAGAATGTAGAGAAATTGGAATCCTCATACATTGCTGGCAGAAATGAAAAATGGTGTGGCCACTTTGCAAAACAGTCTTGCAGTTCCTCAAAAGTTTACACATAGAGTTACTGCATGACCCAGGAATCCCACTTCTAGGTATACACTCAGGATGTTTGAAAACAAATGTCCATATAAAACTGTACACAAATGTTCAATTGTAGTGTTATTCAAAATAGTAAAAAAAAAAAAAAAAGTGGAAACAACCCACATGTCCATCCATTGATGAGTGGATTTTTTTAAACTGTGGTACATCTAAACAATGGAATATTTACTATTCTACAATAAACAGGAATAAAGTACTGATAGATGTTTCAATACAGATAAACCTTGAAAAGATTATGATAAGTGAAAGAAGCTGGACACAGAAGACCACATTTTGTATGATTCCATTTATACAAAATGTTCAGAATAAGAAAATCCATAAAGACAGAAGGTATATTAGTGGTTACCAGGGTCTCAGGGAGGAGGATGTAGTGGAGTGATGATTGCTGATTGGGTTTCTTTTGAGGGTGATTAAAATATTATGGAGTTAGACAGTGGTGATGTTTGCACAATCTTGTTAATATACTTGAAACCACTAAGTTATATACTTTTAAATGGCAAATGGTATGATATGTAAATTATATCTCAGTAAAAACATTCTTCAGCATGATTTTTGGTATTTGAAACAGAAGTACTTCTGCATCTTCTCTGCAGTGATTAATTTTTAAACACAAAATGTGCTTCTGGCAAAAATATGACTCTAGACATAGACTTTCATCCTTCACAAAAAAAGAATTTGTTGTGGATCACAGATGTAGATCGATTTTTGTTTTGTTTTGTTTTGTCTTTTTGGCTGCACTACACAGCTTGTGGGATTCTAGTTCCCCAACCAGGATTGAACCCGACCCCCTGACAGTGAAAGGGTGGAGTCCTAACCACTGGACCACCAGGGAATTCCTTGTAGATTGATTTTTGATCCGTGGTTTGTTGAATCCAAGGATGTGAAACCCGTTGATATGGAGGACCACCTATATCATACCACTTTGTATAAGGAATGTGAACATCTACAGATTTTTCTATCCATGAGAGTCCTGGGACCAACACCTATGAGAACTGATGGATGACTGTATATACGCCAAAACATTGAAAACTTACATCTGCACAGAAACCTGCAAGTGGATGTTTATACCAGCTTTATTCAAAATTGTCAGAACTTAAAAGCTGGCAAGATGTCCTTTTCATAACTGCTATATCCAAAGAAGTTAATACTGTTCAGTGGTAAAAAGAAATGAGCTATCAAGCAATGAGAAGACATGGAGGAAATTTTAAAATGTGTTTCTAAAAGAAAGAAACCAATTTGAAAAAGCTTCACACTAAATAATTCCAACTATATGACATTCTGGAAAGGCAAAACTATAGAGCCAGTAAAAAGATCAGTATTGGCCAGGGTTTGGGGGAAGAAATGCAAAAAAGCAAAATAGCTGTATGGGGAGGCCTTACAAATAGCTGTGAAAAGAAGAGAAGTGAAAAGCAAAGGAGAAAAGGAAAGATACAAGCTTCTGAATGCAGAGTTCCAAAGAATAGCAAGGAGAGATAAGAAAGCCTTCCTCAGTGATCCATGCAAAGAAATAGAGGAAAAGAACAGAATGGGAAAGACTAGAGATCTCTTCAAGATAATTAGAGACACCAACGGAACATTTCATGCAAAGATGGGCTCGATAAAGGACAGAAATGGTATGAACCTAACAGAAGCAGAAGATATTAAGAAGAGGTGGCAAGAATACACAGAAGAACTGTACAAAAAAGATCTTCAAGACCAAGATAATCACGATGTGATTATCACCAAGGTGTGATCACTCACCTAGAGCCAGACATCCTGGAATGTGAAGTCAGGTGGGCCTTAGAAAGCATCACTACGAAAAAAACTAGTGGAGGTGATGGAATTCCAGTAGAGCTATTTCAAATCCTGAAAGATGATACTGTGAAAGTGCTGCACTCAATATGCCAGCAAATTTGGAAAACTCAGCAGTGGTCACAGGACTGGAAAAGGTCAGTTTCATTCCAATCCCAAAGAAAGGCAATGCCAAAGAATGCTCAAACTACCGCACAATTGCACTCATCTCACATGCTAGTAAAGTAATGCTCCAAATTCTCCAAGCCAGGCTTCAGCAATACGTGAACCGTGAACTTCCTGATGTTCAAGCTGGTTTTAGAAAAGGCAGAGGAACCAGAGATCAAATTGCCAACATTCGCTGGATCATGGAAAAAGCAAGAGAGTTCCAGAAAAACATCTATTTCTGCTTTATTGACTATGCCAAAGCCTTTGACGGTGTGGATCACAAGAAACTGTGGACAATTCTGAAAGGGATGGGACTACCAGACCACCTGACCTGCCTCTTGAGAAATCTGTATGCAGGTCAGGAAGCAACAGTTAGAACTGGACATGGAACAACAGACTGGTTCCAGACAGGAAAAGGACTACGTCAAGGCTGTATATTGTCACCCTGCTTATTTAACTTAAATGCAGAGTACATCATGAGAAACACTGGGCTGGAAGAAGCACAAGCTGGAATCAAGATTGCCCGGAGAAATATCAATAACCTCAGATATGCAGATGACACCACCCTTATGGCAGAAAGTGAAGAGGAACTAAAAAGTTCACTTGATGAAAGTGAAAGTGGAGAGTGAAAAAGTTGGCTTAAAGCTCAACATTCAGAAAACGAAGATCATGGCATCTGGTCCCATCACTTCATGGGCAATAGATGGGGAAACAGGAGAAACAGTGACAAGACTTTATTTTTCTGGGCTCCAAAATCACTGCAGATGGTGATTGCAGCCATGAAATTAAAAGACACTGACTCCTTGGAAGGAAAGTTATGACCAACCTCGATAGTATATTCAAAAGCAGAGACGTTACTTTGCTGACTAAGGTCTGTCTAGTCAAGGCTATGGTTTTTCCAGTAATCATGTATGGATGTGAGAGTTGGACTGTGAAGAAAGTTGAGTGCCGAAGAATTGGTGCTTTTGAACTGTGCTGTTGGAGAAGATTCTTGAGAGTCCCTTGGACTGCAAGGAGATCCAACCAGTCCATTTTAAAGGAGATCAGTCCTGGGTGTTCTTTGGAAGGAATGATGCTAAAGCTGAAGCTCCAGTACTTTGGCCACCTCATGCGAAGAGTTGACTCATTGGAAAAGACTCTGATGCTGGGAGGGATTGGGGGCAGGAGGAGAAGGGGACGACGGAGGATGAGATGGCTGGATGGCATCACTGACTTGATGGACGTGAGTTTGAGTGAACTCCGGGAGTTGGTGATGGACAGGGAGGCCTGGCATCCTGCAATTCATGGGGTCGCAAAGAGTTGGACACGACTGAGCGACTGAACTGAACTGAACTGAGGGATGAATAGGCAGAGCACAGAGGATTTTTAGGGCCATGAAACTACTTTGTATTATTCTATAATGATGGATACATGTTATTATATTTGTCCAAATCCATAGGATGTCCAACACCAAAAGTGAATTCTAATGTAAACTATGGACTTTGGGTAGTAGGGATGTTTCAATGTGGGTTTATCAATTGTAATAAATGTACTTCTCTGGTGGGGGATGTTGATAATAGGGCAGACCATGTACATGTACGGGTGGGGTGTGTTTGGGATATCTCGGAACCTTTCTCTCAATTTTCTTGTGAACCTAAAACTGCTCTCAAAGAATAGTTTTCCAAACCTTTTTAAAAAAGTATCTTTGGTCATTTCACAGAGCTTTACTTTCATCGTCAAAATAAAGAAAAGCATATTAAACAGGCATCCTATTGTCCTAGTGTAGAATTATATTTTATTGAAATGTAAATCTGTGTTTTGTTCTCACTGTATTTTCTTCCAAGCAGGGAGCTAGGCCTTTTTGAAGAACAATTTAAGGATGGCTACTATCTTGGACTTTCTATGTGAAACCTGTTGGAAGTTATTAGTAATCTGGAGAACTTATAGAGTTTCATATAAACCACCAGCTCATGAACATCTGATTTTCCATAGTAATTAGTTTATACCTATGATTATTACTATAATTTTTATGTCCTTAAATTTTACTCTAATAACTGTGATAGCAGATATGATTTTACAACCATGATTTTGAGTGGTATAAGAAATATCACATTATTTTATTTAAATGACATTAAATGTGAGTTCTGCTTCCACCTGGAAACTTCAGCGTTGATTACTCTTGCAAGCTCCCCCACACAACTCACACTCTGGGATGTGCAAAGGTCCAGGGGTTCACACAGAGAGAAACACATGGAGAGCCCTCCAAGTTTTGATTTGATTTATGAGTTACTTCTGATATGTCTATTGTGCAACTTGCCTCTTAAGACTGAGAACTTTGCTGCTTTGGGGCCACCATGAGGACAAGGGCATTGTTGCTCCAGAACTTTGAAGACAGTGTTTTCTAGGTTCTGCTACTGCTGAGAAGTCCAAAGTCATTCCAACTCCCGAACATTTGTGGGTGGCTTCTTTTTTCTCTCTTTCTCTGGAACCTTAATAATCAGCTCTCTCCCTTCAACGTGCTGAAATTCTGCAATAATCTGACTTGGTATGTGTCTGTTTTCACCCACCGAACTGAGAATTTGGTGGATCCTTTCAGTCTGGCAACTCATTTCCTTCAGTTCTGGAAAATAATTTTGACGTATTCATTGAACATTTCTGCCATTTTTTTTCCTGTTCTTTCTTAAATTCCTATATGCGTATAATAGATTCTCATTACCTAGTGATAACTATTAGTATTTTTTAATGACGATTTTCTTTCCTTTTTAATACTTATTTATTTACTTCTGGCTGTGCTGTGCTGGGTATTCGTTGCCGCCAGGGCTTTCCTCTAGTTGTGGTGAGTGGGTGCCTCTCTAGCTGTGGGGCTCGGGCTTGTCAATGCGGTGGCTGCTCTTGCTGCGGAGCACAGGCTCTAGACTGCGAGCCCTGCGGTAGTTGTGGAGCATGCCCTTAGTTGCCCCGAGTCGTGTGGGATCTTCCTGGACCAGGGATCAGACCTCTGTCTCTTCCATTGGTAGGCAAATTCCTTACCACTGAGCCACCAGGCAAGTCTTACTAATATTTTTTCCAATATCTATACTTATATTTTTAATAATCAAAATCATAGTTAAGTATGTAATTTCACTTCCTGAATTTTTATTTAACTTATTGTTCCAAGCTCTAAAAATGTCTTTATAAATATTTTTATTTGTATGACCTTTTAAGGCTCTTGAGCAACATCTGTGCTCTTCTTTAGTGAATAATTTTGGGAGTAATTGACTTTAGCTATCATTTTCAATGGCTGCCAGAATCATGTTAGGTGTTTATTTTTTTTGGTAGCAGACTAGATCTTACTGGCAGCCCCTGCAGTGGAAGTATGGAGTCTTAACCACTGGACCACCAGAAAAGTCCCTATGTTAAGTTTAATTATTGTATGTCTATGGGATATGAATGCCAAAGAGAACAACAGAAAAGTCCTGAAATGCTTAAGTACTGAGTGTCTCCAAACCCAAATTTTGGTTACTATTTATAGTGCATTCTGATAGTAGCATCTCAATAGCAAAGATTAGTTGGAAGAGAAAGGGAAAGAAATTCCCAGTACTCTTTCTGTCAAATTCCAGAACATTTCAGACTCCCTCTTGTCCTGAACCTTTGTGATGTTTACACTGTCTAGCGTATTTTCCCTCATCTGTTCCTATAATTGGCTCCCTCCTACCTTTCAAGTCTTAACTTGAATACCACTTCCTCAGAGAGTCTTTCCCCAAACTATTCTGTCTAAAGGAGACCCTTAAGCTCTCTAACGAAACCCCATTTCTTTCTTTCTCCACATAGCAAAAGGAGATGTTGAAATTTTACGCTTCATTTTTCCCTTTATCAGCTGTTACCTTAGGACTTTTTTCCTGGAGATAGAGGGTGTCCCAGAGAATTAGAGAATGCAAAGAGAAAAAAACAATATTCAGTATGTGTAATTTTCAAGCTAGGCTCTTAAGGGGAGGCCCTGAGAAGAACCCGAAGCAAGGCAGGAACAGAGGGAGAAACAGGTGACTGCCCCTCCACAACTTTCAACTCCTGAGTGGTACATTGGATGGACAGAAAGGGATGTAGAAAGAAGAAGCTAATGGAGGTCAGGAACTGTTAAAACTCACGCATGTGCACACACACAAATCCCAGGAGAAAATCTGGTGGCGAGTTAGCCCAAGAAAAGGGCCACAGAAGCTGGCTCTCCAATGGCACCTGCCTGTGTAGTCCAAACCCTGAACCCCATGCTCTGAGCTTTTGTGGAGCGTCCACCTAAACTGTCCCACGTGCACACTCAACAGCCCAGGACATGCATAAACCCCCTTAATATGAACGGTGAGATCTTTGTTACCTTCCTCCATCCAGAGAGGCAGTAGTGATGATGGAAGGAAAGTCCCAGAACTGTTATTTGGGTGGCACTGACAACATGAAGATCCATCATAGTTACTCTAATATTATTTTAATCACATTATATAGTTATATAAAATATTCATTGACTTGTTTATCTCTCTTAGTATACTATCAACCCCAAAAGAATAGAAACCTGGCTGATCTTTTCTCTGAGGCATCCTCAACATCTAGAGCAAAGCCTGGGTCTATATTTGTTAAATGGATAAATCAAGAGCACTCTTAACTATAGAAAATATGACTTATAGATTTTTACATTACTATTTCGAGTACTGCACATAAAGTAACTCAAACTTACCATTAAGGACTAGCAAGTAGGAGTCATTTAGGAAAACTTTTAACAAATTTTTAATTAATAAATCACTGATCTATAAACATTTTTTAAAATTCATATTGCGCTTAGGTATTTTATTACCATACTACTGCACTTAAGACTAATATACATTACGGAACTATTTATGATGGAAAATTTTAAACATACAAAAAAGGAGAATAGCATTAGTATATCCTCCATACATCTATTGAGAGAGTCATTTCCTAGGCAGGTTGATAAGAAGTCTAGTGGTCCCCAAGGAGAGAGGGGTCTAGAATTCTCAAGGAGGAAGAAAGGACAAATATTTTTTTCACTCTACATGCCTTCAGTCAGTTCAGTCGCTCAGCCGTGTCTGACTCTTTGTGACCTCATGAATCGCAGCACGCCAGGCCTCCCTGTCCATCACCAACTCCCAGAGATCACTCAAACTCACGTCCATCGAGTCAGTAATGCCATCCAGCCATCTCATCCTCTGTTGTCCCCATCTCCTCCTGCCCCCAATCCCTCCCAGCATCAGAGTCTTTTCCAATGAGTCAACTCTTCGCATGAGGTGGCCAAAGTACTGGAGCTTCAGCTTTAGCATCATTCCTTCCAAAGAAATCCCAGGGTTGATCTCCTTCAGAATGGACTGGGTGGATCTCCTTGCAGTCCAAGGGACTCTCAAGACTCTTCTCCAACACCACAGTTCAAAAGCATCAATTCTTCGGCGCTCAGCCTTCTTCACAGTCCAACTCTCACATCCATACATGACCACAGGAAAAACCATAGCCTTGACTAGACGGACCTTAGCCGGCAAAGTAATGTCTCTGCTTTTGAATATGCTATCTAAGTTGGTCATAACTTTTCTTCCAAAGAGTAAGCGTCTTTTAATTTCATGGCTGCAGTCACCATCTGCAGTGATTTTGGAGCCCAAATTAATAAAGTCTGACACTGTATCCACTGTTTCTCCATCTATTTCCCATGAAATGATGGGACCGGATGCCATGATCTTCGTTTTCTGAATGTTGAGCTTTAGGACAACTTTTTCACTCTCCTCTTTCACTTTCATCAAGAGGCTTTTGAGTTCCTCTTCACTTTCTGCCATAAGGGTGGTGTCATCTGCATATCTGAGGTTATTGATATTTCTCCCGGCAATCTTGATTCCAGCTTGTGTTTCTTCCAGCCCAGCGTTTCTCATGATGTACTCTGCATTTAAGTTAAATAAGCAGGGTGACAATATACAGCCTTTACGTACTCCTTTTCCTATTTGGAACAAGTCTGTTGTTCCATGTCCAGTTCTAACTGCTGCTTCCTGACCTGCATACAGATTTCTCAAGAGGCAGGTAAGGTGGTCTGGAATTCCCATCCCCTTCAGAATTGTCCACAGTTTCTTGTGACCCACACCGCCAAAGGCTTTGACAGTCAATAAAGCAGAAATAGATGGTTTTCTGGAACTCTCTTGCTTTTTCCATGATCCAGTGCATGTTGGCAATTCGATCTCTGGTTCCTCTGCCTTTTCTAAAACCAGCTTGAAGTTCACGGTTCACGTATTGCTGAAGCCTGGCTTGGAGAATTTGGAGCATTACTTTCCTAGCGTGTGAGATGAGTGTAATTGTGCGATAGTTTGAGCATTCTTTGGCATTGCCTTTCTTTGGGATTGGAATGAAACTGACCTTTTCCAGTCCTGTGGCCATTGCTGAGTTTTCCAAATTTGCTGGCATATTGAGTGCAGCACTTTGGCAGCATCATCTTTCACGGTTTCAAATAGCTCAATTGGAATTCCATCACCTCCACTAGTTTTTTTCATAGTGATGCTTTCTAAGGCCCACCTGACTTCACATTCCAGGATGTCTGGCTCTAGATTAGTGATCACACCATCATGATTATCTTGGTTGTGAAGATCTTTTTTGTACAGTTCTTCTGTGTATTCTTGCCACCTCTTCTTAATATCTTCTGCTTCTGTTAGGTCCACACCATTTCCATCCTTTATCAAGCCCATCTTTGCGTGAAATGTTCCCTTGGTGTCTCTAATTTTCTTGAAGAAATCTCTAGTCTTTCCCATTCTGTTCTTTTCCTCTATTTCTTTGCATTGATCGCTGAAGAAGGCTTTCTTATCTCTTCTTGTTATTCTCTGGAATTCTGCATTCAGATGCTGATATCTTTCCTTTTCTCCTTTGCTTTTCACTTCTCTTCTTTTCACAGCTATTTGTAAGGCCTCCCCAGACAGCCATTTTGCTTTTTTGCATTTCTTTTCCATGGGGATGGTCTTGATCCCTGTCTCCTGTACAATGTCATGAATGTCATTCCATAGTTCATCAGGCACTCTATCAGATCTAGGTCCTCAAATCTATTTCTCACTTCCACTGTATAATCATAAGGGATTTGATTTAGGTCATACCTAAATGGTCTAGCGGTTTTCCCTACTTTCTTCAATTTGAGTCTGAATTTGGTAATAAGGAGTTCATGATCTGAGCCACAGTCAGCTCCTGGTCTTGTCTTTGTTGACTGTATGGAGCTTCTTCATCTTTGGCTGCAAAGAATATAATCAATCTGATTTTGCTGTTGACCATCTGGTGATGTCCATGTGTAGAGTCTTCTCTTGTGTTGTTGGAAGAGGGTGTTTTTTATGACCAGTGCATTTTCTTGGCAAAACTCTATTAGCATTTGCCCTGCTTCATTCTGCATTCCAAGGCCAAATTTGCCTGTTACTCCAGGTGTTTCTTGACTTTTGCATTCCAGTCCCCTATAAGTGAAAAGGACATCTTTTTTGGGGTGTTAGTTCTAGAAGGTCTTGTAGGGTCCATAGAACCGTTCAACTTCAGCTTCTTCAGCGTTACTGGTTGGGGCATAGACTTGGATTACTGTGATATTGAATGGTTTGCCCTGGAAACGAACAGAGATCATTCTGTCGTTTTTGAGATTGCATCCAAGTACTGCATTTCGGACTCTTTTGTTGACCATGATGGCTACTGCATTTCTTCTGAGGGATTCCTGCCTGCAGTAGTAGATACAATGGTCATCTGAGTTAAATTCACCCATTCCAGTCCATTTTAGTCCGCTGATTCCTAGAATGTCAATGTTCACCCTTGCCATCTCCTGTTTGACCACTTCCAATTTGCCTTGATTCATGGACCTGACATTCCAGGTTCCTATGCAATATTGCTTTTTACAGCATCGGACCTTTCTTCTATCACCAGTCACATCCACAACTGGGTATTGTTTTTGCTTTGGCTCCATCCCTTCATTCTTTCTGGAGTTATTTCTCCACTGATCTCCAGTAGCATATTGGGCACCTACTGACCTGGGGAGTTCCTCTTTCAGTATCCTATCATTTTGCCTTTTCATACTGTTGATGGGGTTCTCAAGGCAAGAATACTGAAGTGGTTTGCCATTCCCTTCTCCAGTGGACCACATTCTGTCAGACCTCTCCACCATGACCTGACCATCTTGGGTTGCCCGGCCAGCATGGCTTGGTTTCATTGAGTTAGACAAGGCTGTGGTCCTAGTGTGATTAGATTGACTAGTTTTCTGTGAGTATGATTTCAGTGTGTCTGCCCTCTGATGCCCTCTTGCAACACCTACCATCTTACTTGGGTTTCTCTTACCTTGGGCATGGGGTATCTCTTCATGGCTGCTCTAGCAAGCACAGCCACTGCTCCTTACCTTGGAGGAGGGGTATCTCCTTACCGCTGCCCTTCCTGACCTTTAACGTGGGATAGCTCCTCTAGGCCCTCCTACACCCGCATAGCAACTGCTCCTCGGGTTGCTCCTCCAGGCCACCTCCCCTGGCCTCGGGCACTGCCCCTGGCCTCCAGCTGGGAGTGGTTCCTCCCAGCCATCGCCCCTGGCCTCAGGCGAGGGGTGGCTCCTCCAGGCCACTGCCCCTGGCCTCAGGCAGATTATATAACAATAATGTATCCTGCCTGAGGACAGTCTCTGGATTAAACCTTCTGGCTAATTGTTATCTTAAAATGTAAATTATGGGAATAGGTCTGGTGAGGTCTTTACAACCTCCAGATATTCTTTGGATTCGTTGGAGAGTATATAACTCCATTGCTAACACTAGCAAGGGGGTATTCTTTCTGCCCCCTTCTAATGCCTATGTCAGAAGCTTTCTCCATCTCCTTTATACTTTAACAGAACTTTATTACACAAATGCTCTGAGCGATCAAGCCTCATCTCTGGCCCTGGATTGAATTCCTCTCCTCTGGAGGCCAAGAATCCCGGTGTCTTTGCGTGGTTCAGCAACAACCTTTCATCTTGGGGGCTTGTCTGGGATTCTTCAGGACAAGGTAAGGATTCTTGGAGCTCTAGTTCTTTGTTCTCCTAGTGAACACGTTTTCTGCTGTACTTTACTAACTCTACAGTGTGCTTGCGTGAATGAATGAAACGCCATGCTTGAAGCAAGTGAGGAGCTCTGCTCTGCGGTTCTGCGGTGACCTCATACAGCTTATGGGAGAAACCTGTCAGGGGTTTATACAGACCTGCCAATGCCAAGAGGCATCCAACGTCTCCTTTGGGGACTGACTAGAAATGGGCAAAGCATGTGGACCGAACTCTCCTTGGTCAAACTTTTCGGTCTCTTTGAGCATTTCATAAATCTTTGGAAATTAGAAGTATGAACCTAATCTGTCGCATCATAGACTTTCAAGGGACCTGTGATCTGTGCTGTTACTGTGTACTGTGATTTAGGTCCCAAACTTGGATTGGTAATCAGGAAGCACCTAGCCTCACTAAGAATTAAAAGTTCAGAAGTTAGATGGAGCTTTAGCTACAAGAGCATCTTTGAGGTTAAAGGTTACTCAGATTGGAAATACAATGGGTTTTTTTCCTTTGGTAACACTGGCTCTTAGTGGACCAGAGGAGGTTCTTATACTGGTGTGGTGATGCTTGGAAGGAACATCTGTTTTATGTTAGTATCAGTCTTATTGTTGTCAGGGATATACTCAGGGTCGTGCACAGGCACTCAGGTGACAAACGCTTTTCCCCAGTGGTCTTAGCCTGGGAGGCATTCTGGAAGGTTATTCTGATCGCACCCTGGGTGGCATCAGAGGCAAGCAAGGTTTTAATGGTGAGGGGCTGGACGGCAGAAAGGGATGCCATCAGGTCTACCCCTGGTGCATCTCCACCCTGTCTTGGTGGTAGAACCGGGAGGAACGAGTAGATCGCCTGCGTCAGTAAGGGACAGACCAAGTCCAACCAGGAAAGGAAAGCTTTGGTGTAAAGTCTGTCTACACCCCCATCTAGAGCAGGGAGGGACACCTCCAGGAGCAAGATGGTGCTGGTCGCTTTTTTTTCTCTCTTACAGATGGGAGCTAACAATTCCAGCCTCACTCCTTTGAACTGTATCCTGAAAAGTTGGGATAGATTTGATCCCCAGGGCTTAAAGAAGACACACTTGGTTTTCCTATGTGATATTGCATGGCCACAGTATCCATTGGAGGATGGCGTTGGTGGCCGGTTGGAGGGTCTCTTAAGTATAATACTGTTTTACAATTAGACCGGTTCTGTAGAAAACAAGGGAAATGGGTAGAAGAAAGTAGGGAAAACCACTAGACCATTCCGGTATGACCTAAATCAAATCCCTTATGATTATACAGTGGAAGTGAGAAATAGATTTAAGGGACTCTATAGATCTGATAGAGTGCCTGATGAACTATGGAATGAGGTTTGTGACATTGTACAGGAGACAGGGATCAAGACCATCCCCATGGAAAAGAAATGCAAAAAGCAAAATGGCTGTCTCCAGAGGCCTTACAAATAGCTGTGAAAAGAAGGGAAGTGAAAAGCAAAGGAGAAAAGGAAAGATACAAGCATCTGAATGCAGAGTTACAAAGAATAGCAAGGAGAGATAAGAAAGCCTTCTTCAGCGATCAATGCAAAGAAATAGAGGAAAAGAACAGAATGGGAAAGACTAGAGATCTCTTCAAGATAATTAGAGACACCAAGGGAACATTTCATGCAAAGATGGGCTCGATAAAGGACAGAAATGGTCTGGACCTAACAGAAGCAGAAGATATTAAGAAGAGGTGGCAAGAATACACAGAAGAACTGTACAAAAAAGATCTTCAAGACCAAGATAATCACGATAGTGTGATTACTCACCTAGAACCAGACATCCTGGAGTGTGAAGTCAAGTGGGCCTTAGAAAGCATCACTATGAAAAAAGCTAGTGGAGGTGATGGAATTCCAATTGAGCTATTTAAAATCCTGAAAGATGATGCTGCCAAAGTGCTGCACTCAATATGCCAGCAAGTTTGGAAAACTCAGCAGTGGCCACAGGACTGGAAAAGGTCAGTTTCATTCCAATCCCAAAGAAAGGCAATGCCAAAGAATGCTCAAACTACCGCACAATTGCACTCATCTCACATGCTAGTAAAGTAATGCTCCAAATTCTCCAAGCCAGGCTTCAGCAATACGTGAACCGTGAACTTCCTGATGTTCAAGCTGGTTTTAGAAAAGGCAGAGGAACCAGAGATCAAATTGCCAACATTCGCTGGATCATGGAAAAAGCAAGAGAGTTCCAGAAAAACATCTATTTCTGCTTTATTGACTATGTCAAAGCCTTTGACTGTGTGGATCACGAGAAACTGTGGACAATTCTGAAAGGGATGGGACTACCAGACCACCAGACCTGCCTCCTGAGAAACCTATATGCAGGTCAGGAAGCAGCAGTTAGAACTGGACATGGAACAACAGACTGGTTCCAAATAGGAAAAGGACTACGTCAAGGCTGTATATTGTCACCCTGCTTATTTAACTTAAATGCAGAGTACATCATGAGAAACGCTGGGCTGGAAGAAACACAAGCTGGAATCAAGATTGCCGGGAGAAATATCAATAACCTCAGATATGCAGATGACACCACCCTTATGGCAGAAAGTGAAGAGGAACTAAAAAGTTCACTTGATGAAAGTGAAAGTGGAGAGTGAAAAAGTTGGTTTAAACCCCAACATTCAGAAAATGAAGATCATGGCATCTGGTCTCATCACTTCATGGGAAAGAGATGGGGAAACAGTGGAAACAGTGGCTCACTTTATTTTTGGGGGCTCCAAAATCACTGCAGATGGTGACTTCAGCCATGAAATTAAAAGATGCTTACTCCTTGGAAGGAAAGTTATGACCAACCTAGATAGCATAATGAAAAGCAGAGACATTACTTTGCCAAGAAAGGTCTGTCTAGTCAAGGCTATAGTTTTTACAGTGGTCATGTATGGATGGGATTTCTTTGGAGGGAATGATGCTGAAGCTGAAACTCCAGTACTTTTGCCAACTCATGCAAAGAGTTGACTCATTGGAAAAGACCCTGATTCTGGGAGGGATTGGGGGCAGGAGGAGAAATGGACGACAGAGGATGAGATGGCTGGATGGCATCACCGACTCAATGGACATGAGTTTGGGTGGACTCCGGGAGTTGGTGATGGACAGGGAGGACTGGCACGCTGTGGTTCATGGGGTCGCAAAGAGTCAGACACGACTGAGCGACTGAACTGAACTTAGCATATGTGTTGCCCTTTTTCTCTCTGCGAAATATGCCAGACTTGTGTCCTAAGGGTATAGATTTGGGTGTGAGTCCTTCAGCTCCCTCCTGTCCTCCTACTTTGCTATTGAGATGAGATGGAGCACAGGAGACAAAGAGAAAAAGAAAAGCAGGTTTCTCCAATCTATCCCTGGGATCATATGTGCAGAGCAGCCAGAGAGACAGAGGAACAGCCACACAAGCTGTTGCCTCTTCATGAAGCACCCACTGGGTGCTATGAGAGTCTATGAGAGTTAATAAGCCTTTTTCTTATCAAGAAATACAAAAAGTCAAGGAGGATCTGGGAGACTATTTTAAGGACCCAGAAAAATATATTAGAGCTTTTAAAGGAGTTACTCTGCTTTATGACCTTACTTGGAAGGATGTGATGTATATCTTGGGACAAATGCTGACTCCCGACTCAAAAACTCGAGTTTTGGGAAAAGTGGTTGCTTATGGAGATGAATGGTTTGGTAATGAATCAGTAGGGAAGAGGGAGGATGAAAAAACTGCCCTCCCCACTAGGAGTCAGGCGCTGCCAACTATAGAACCAGACTGGGACTACAACACAGCTAAAGGAAGATGGGATCAGAGTCATTTTGTCCTTTATGGCAAATTTGCAAAGATAGAACAGGAGGAGAAGGAAGCTCCTGGTAATTTCCTAGATACACTGAGAGAGGCCTTTCACAGATTCACTGAGATTGATCCCGAAAGTGAAGAGGGAAAAGTGATCTTAAAGGATAGATTTCTCACTCAGTTGGCTCCAGATATCCACCATAAGCTATTAAAATGGGCGTATGGACCAAATCAGTCTTTAGATTATCTGTTACCTAGCTCAGACAGTCTATTATGGTAGGGAATATGAGGAAAAGAAAGAAAGGCAGAAAAAGACAAAGGCAGAAAAAGACAGGCGGAAGCCCGCTCATTGGCTATGAGAACCAATCTTAGACAGCCTGAGAAAAATGCCCAGAGGGACCCAGGTGAAAAGGGATGGGCTTGCTATTACTGTGGAAAGGAGGGGCACCTCAAGCAGGATTGCCCTGTCATCTAAGCTGCCCAGGCTTCCACACTGGAAGAGAGACTGCTCCCAGAGGCGAAGGTTTCAGGGATTAGACTCTCAAGACAAACAGGACTGAAGGTGCCCTGGAGTCCGCACACAAGCTCCCGTCCTAATTACACCTGAGGAACCCCAGGTATTAATAACTGTGGGGGGCCAATCCGTCAATTTCCTTTTAGATACTGGGGCAACTTACCCCTGGCCGACTTTCTTCCTGATCCGCTTCAGTAATGGTACTATCTGGACGAGCCAAAAGATGGGCCTGATAATCTTTGTGAGCCTACTTCTGGTGACTCCAAAAATCCTGAGTCTGCCCTTTGACCCTCAAGACAATGTCCTCCTGTCCTGGGCTCACTGCTACGCTGAATTCCACAATCAGTCTAACTGCTGGGTCTGCAGAGCACTCCCCTCTTCATCAGTGGAAGGCTTCCCATGGTGGACATCTCTACTTCAAGGAAAAGTCTTTCTCTAAGTCTGCGAATATCTTCAACAACAATCATGTGATGCCTCTTCTTAAACAGATGACATCTAACAACCTTAAGATGGATTGATGTAACTATGGACATAGTGTGACTTTTCATTTTGATTTTAACTTGGTTTAATGACTATTTTGGGCTTCCCTGGTGGCTCAGAGGTTAAAGCGTCTGCCTGCAATCCTGGGTTCGATCCCTGGGTAGGGAAGATTCCCCTGGAGAAGGAAATGGCAACCCACTCCAGTATTCTTGCCTGGAGAATCCCATGGACGGAGAAACTTGGTGGGCTACAGTCCACGGGGTCGAAAAGAGTCGGACACGACTGAGTGACTTCACTTTTTTTTGCCTTACATCTATAACTGTATAATGGGGTTATCTGTCTAAAAGCTTTTAAGTTACAAATGGTTGTCCAAGCTCCTACGCATACCACAGCCTCCTCCAACTATTACTTGGGGCCCCTGGATCAGAGACCCTCAATATGAGGGTTAGGAGAATATGTTGCCTCAACAATTTAGGGACTATGCCCCTAAACAGCAGGAAGTAGTTATGGAATGAAAACGATGCCCCTTTCCCTTGGCAACATAATTCTCCTAAAATAAAAGGGTGGGGGGCGGGGATGAGATAGTCATTTCCTAGGCAGGTTGATAAGAAGTCTAGGTGTCCCCAAGAAGAGAGGGGTCTGGAATTCTCAAGGAGGAAGAAAGGACAAACCTTTTTTTTCCCTCTACATTCCTTAGGATTATATAACAATACTGTATCCTGCCTGAGGACAGTCTCTGGATTAAACCTTCTGGCTAACTGTTATCTTAAAATGTAAATTTAAATAAATATCAATAACCTCAGATATTGAGATGATACCACCTTTATGGCAGAAAGTGAAGAGGAACTCAAAAGCCTCTTGATGAAAGTGAAAGAGGAGAGTGAAATAGTTGGCTTAAAGCTCAACATTCAGAAAGCAAAGATCATGGCATCTGGTCCCTCACTTCATGGGAAATAGATGGGGAAACAGTGGAAACAGTGTCAGACTTTATTTTGGGGGGCTCCAAAATCACTGCGGATGGTGACCGCAGCCAAGAAATTAAAAGACGCTTGCTCCTTGGAAAAAAAGTTATGAGCAACTCAGATAGCATATTGAAAAGCAGAGACCTTACTTTGCCAACAAAGGTCTGTCTAGTCAAGGTTATGGTTTTTCCAGTGGTTATGTGTGGATATGAGAGTTGGACTGTGAAGAAGGCTGAGTGCCGAAGAACTGATGCTTTTGAACTGTGGTGTTGGAGAAGACTCTTGAGAGTCCCTTGGACTGCAAGGAGATCCAACCAGTCCATCCTAAAGGAGATCAGTCCTGGGTGTTCTTTGGAAGGAATGATGCTAAAGCTGAAACTCCAGTACTTTGGCCACCTCATGCAAAGAGCTGACTCACTGGAAAAGACTCTGATGCTGGGAGGGATTAGGGGCAGGACAAGAAGGGGAGGACAGAGGATGAGATGGCTGGATGGCATCACCGACTCGATGGACGTGAGTTTGAGTGAACTCTGGGAGACAGTGATGGACAGGGAGGCCTGGCGTGCTGCGGTTCATGGGGTCGCAGAGTTGGACATGACTGAGTAACTAAACTGAACTGAACTGAAAATGTAAATTATGGGAGTAGGTCTAGTGAGGTCTTTACAACCTCCAGACATTCTTTGGATTCATTGGAGAGTATATAACTCCATTGCTAACACTAGCAAGGGGGTACTCTTTCTGCCCCCTTCTGATGCCTATGTCAGAAGCTTTCTCTATGTCCTTTAAACTTTAATAGAACTTTATTATACAAAAGCTCTGAGTGATCAAGCTTTGTCTCTGGCCCTGGATTGAATTCTTCTTCTCCCCAGGCCAAGAATCCCAAAGTCTTTGCGTGGTTCAGCAACAACCTTTCACTATTATCTTGTTTCAGTAATTATCAGTTCCTGACCAATATTTCCTCACTTCTCTCATCTTTCACTGAAGATGGAATTATTCTGAACCAAATCCTTAGTTCAGTTCAGTTCAGTCGCTCAGTCGATATCTGGATCGTTCCCAGTTCAACAGTATCTGGATTGTTTCCAGTTCAGTTCAGTTCAGTCGCCAGTCGCGTCCGACTCTTTGCGACCCCATGAATCGCAGCACGCCAGGCCTCCCTGTCCATCACCAACTCCCGGAGTTTACTCAGACTCACGTCCATCGAGTCGGTGATGCCATCCAGCCATCTCATCCTCTGTTGTCCTGGTCTCCTCCTGCCCCCAATCCCTCCCAGCATCAGAGTCTTTTCCGATGAGTCAGCTCTTCGCATGAGGTGGCCAAAGTACTGGAGTTTCAGCTTTAGCATCATTCCTTCCAAAGAAATCCCAGGGTTGATCTCCTTCAGAATGGACTGGGTGGATCTCCTTGCAGTCCAAGGGACTCTCAAGATTCTTCTCCAACACCACAGTTCAAAAGCATCAATTCTTTGGCGTTCAGCCTTCTTCACATTCCAACTCTCACATCCATACATGACTACTGGAAAAACCATAGCCTTGACTAGACGGACCTTAGTCGGCAAAGTAATGTCTCTGCTTTTGAATATGCTATCTAGGTTGGTCATAACTTTTCTTCCAAGGAGTAAGCGTCTTTTAATTTCATGGCTGCAATCACCATGAAGTGATTTTGGAGTCCCCCAAAATAAAATCTGACACTGTTTCTCCTGTTTCCCCATCTATTTCCCATGAAGTGATGGGACCGGATGCCATGATCTTAATTTTCTGAATGTTGAGCTTTAGGACAACTTTTTCACTCTCCTCTTTCACTTTCATCAAGAGGCTTTTGAGTTCCTCTTCACTTTCTGCCATAAGGGTGGTGTCATCTGCATATTTGAGGTTATTGACATTTCTCCCCGCAATCTTGATTCCAGCTTGTGTTTCTTCCAGTCCAGCGTTTTTCATGATGTACTCTGCATTTAAGTTAAATAAGCAGGGTGACAATATACAGCCTTGACGTACTCCTTTTCCTATTTGGAACCAGTCTGTTGTTTCATGTCCAGTTCTAACTGCTGCTTCCTGACCTGCATACAGATTTCTCAAGAGGCAGGTCAAGTGGTCTGGTATTCCCATCTCTCTCAGAATTTTCCACAGTTTATTGTAATCCACACAGTCAAAGGCTTTGGCATAGTCAATAAAGCAGAAATAGATGTTTTTCTGGAAATTTCTTGCTTTTCCTATGGTCCAGTGGATGTTGGCAATTTGATCTCTGGTTCCTCTGCCTTTTCTAAAACCAGTTCCCAGTTGGGGACTGTATAATACTTACACTACTATGAATATTCTAGTACATGCATCTTCATGGATGTATGTTCACATTTCTGACGAGTATACAGCTAAAGCTGGAATTGCTGGGTCATAACATACACATATGTGTAGCTTTTGTAGATACTAGTAAATCGTTTTCCATGCCTATTTGTCTGCCCTCATATCATTAACATATTATCTCAATTACTAAAGCTTAATAGTAACTTTTAATATTTGGTAGTGGGAATTTCCTGACGGTCCAGACATTAGGACTCTGTACTCTCACTGCTGAGGGCCTAGGTTCAATCTCTGGTCAAAGAACTAAGATTCCACAAGCCTGTGGTACAGCAAAAAAAAAAAAAGAAAATACAAGAAGAAGAAAAGAAAAATTTGGTAGTGTAAATGTTCCAGATTCTGTTTCAAGATTGGCTTGGGTCTTCCTGGCCCTCTGCATTTTCATTTAAATTTTATAACAGCTTGTCATAGCTCACCAATTCCAACTCCTTTTAATTCACAGGCTTTTCTTTCCTCTCTTTATTTTGCAATTTATTTGTAGAAGAAATAAATCATTTGTTGTGTGATATTACAAACATTCTAAACTTTGCCAATTGTATCTTTATGGTGTGATTTAACAGATTTGTCCCCTGTATTTCCTATAAATTGTAGTTACAGTTAGAGGCTTAATGAGATTCAGCAAACATGCATTTGACAAACATTGTGTAAGCATGTGCTTGCTGCCAGGTGAGATACAAAAATGGCTAAGAAATCATTCCCAATCTATTGCTTCTTACACATACGGAAGATTAAGATTCAAGTAAGTGCCCTTAGAGAGAGGTTATTTCCAGCAGGGTATGTGAAGAATGGAACCGAAGGAAAGCTTTGTAAAGGCAATGCCTTTTCAACAGGGGCTGAAAGAGCACTGACAAGTTCATATTGTTGTAAGCATCAGTTGGGGGTTTCCCAGGTGACTCAGTGGTAAAGAATCTGCCTGCCAATGCAGGAGATGGGAGTTCGATCCTTGGGTTGGTAAGATCCCCTGGAGAAGGAAATGGCAACAACCCACTCCAGCATTTTTGCCTGGGAAATCCCATGGACAGAGGAGCCTGCTGGGCTACAGTCCATGCGGCTGCAAAACGGTCGGACACAACTGAGCAACTAAACAACAAAGCATCAATTACCTGTGACAGTTGTGTGATTTGGAGTTGGTGAACAGGCAGGGGTAGAGGCTAGAATGATGGGGGTGAATAATGGCCCCCCAAAAGACATGTCCTAAACCCAGTAGCCTGTAAATGTTAACATTATTTGGAAAAGTGTCTTTGCAGATGTAATTAAGTTAAGGATGAGATAGGATCATCCTGGATTACCTTGCTGTGCCCTAAGTCCAATGGCAAATGTCCTATTAAGAGACAAAGAAAAGACACAGAGAAGGCGATGTAAAGATGCTTATTGGAGTAACAGGGCCTGAAGCCAAGGAGGTTGAAAGAGGCAAAGAACAGACTCTCCCCTAAGACTGTCTGTAGGGAGTGCCACCCTGCCAACATCTTAATTTTGGCCTTCTGGCCTCCAGACTGTGAGAGAATAAATTTCTGTTGTTTTAAGCCACTAAATTGGTGGTAATTTGTTATGGCAGCCACCAGAAACTAAAACAGATGGGCTGGAACGAGTGTAACATTGTGAAATTGTACCTTACAGTGCTAGGAGGGCTGCCTCCTTTCTGCTACCTCAGTTTTCATCCCTCCGGGGTTTACCTTTAGCTGAAAGTATATGGTAAAAAAAAGATCCCCAAGAACCTCACTGATGAATTATCCACTTAAGGGATCCTTCTCCTGATTCCCCTTAGAAGCAATAATAGGATTCAGAACACTGTTTTTGGCTGCAGTCTCGGGTCTGCCACATCAGGAACCTAAAAGCACTTAAGTTAGGGAAGTGTCTGTGTTTGTGTTTTTAGCCTCTCCGTTGCTTCCAACTCTGTGATCCCAAAGACTATAAGCCACTAGGCTCCTCTGTCCATGGAATTTTTCCAGGCAAGAATTCTGAAGCATAATTCTGAAGATAATTCTATCCTTACCTCCTCCAGGGATCTTCCCCACCCAGGGGAAGATCTTCCCCACCTCTCCTACATCTCCTGCACTGACAGGATTCTTTTTTCTGGAGGGGAGGCTGGGGGGAGGGCTCTGTGCTGGGTCTTCACAGCTGAGCCAGCTTTTCTTTGGGTGGGGTGGGGGGTGGCGCTACTCTCTAGCTGCAGTCTGCAGGGATCGAACCCATTTCTCCTGCATTCGCAGGCGAGTCTTTGCCACTGGGTCACCTGGGAAGCCCCAAGTTAGGGAATTGCTAACCCTAATTGCGCTTTTCTTAAAAACAAACAAACAAACAACAACAACAAAAAAACCCTGTAAAATAACATAAAGGAAAGTTAAATTCATAACAATTACCTTGTTCTTGGATGCAAAACATCATAGAGCCATCGAGAAAAAAGTCTTACAAATAGTGCCTGAAGTACACTGAATACTAGTAGTACTACCCATACTTTTTTTTTTTTTTAACGTAGTAGTAGCAGCAGCAGCAGCAGTACAGAGTGGTAGTTTTTATTCTGGATTTGTAAATCCAGGAAGGCCTTGTTTTGCGATGGCCGGTCCCACGTCCACCTAGGTCTTTGAAGGGTTGCTAGTTTCCCAGGGTGGAAACTGCCCCCAGGTCCCGGCCTCTCTCTGGGCGACTCTCGCGTTTAACTCCTCCCCAGTCCCCTACCCCACCGTCCACGTCCCCATCGCGCTCTAGAGGGAGCCCGCGGGCCGCACGCCAGTCGCCGATTCATTTTGTGGGAGGTCGCCTCGCCCGCTGACCTTGTTTCGGCACCTGCACCGCCGGGACCGACAGCCAATGGGGGCGCCTCCGCAAACATGGCCCCTTGTGCCCTCACAGTATTCGTGAGTCCCCTGCGCCCGGCTAACACAGACCAGAGACACACAGCCGCCCTCACGCGTGAATCCGGCGTGACCCAGCAGGGTCCCTCTTCGCCCGGGGAAGCCTGGTGGCCCGGCTCCTGCAGCTCCCGGGCTACATTCCGTCCCTCCCGCCAGCCGGTGTCTTGGCCGCCCGCCGTCCACGCCTTGTCGGGCTCCAGGGAAAACCCGGAGAGGCGGCCGCTCGGAGGCTCCCGGGAGGCGGCGCGGCGCGGCAGACTGAGCATGCGCAGTGAGCGAGGCCGGCTCGGCGCAAGAAGGAAGCGTTCGCGGTGATCCCGGCGGCTTCGCTGGGGTATGCGGTACCGGCTAGCGTGGCTGCTGCACCCCGCGCTGCCCAGCACCTTCCGCTCGGTCCTCGGCGCCCGCCTGCCGCCCTCGGAGCGCCTCTGTGGGTAAGCCGAGCGGAGCGTCCGGGCCCTCGGGGCCCGCAGGTCACGGTGGTTTGGAGCTCGGGTTGCAAAGTGGTGATTCAGCACTTAAAGCTGCCGCCGCCGCCTCCCCTCACGCCGCCGGTCCCGGCGGCCTGGGGCTCGGGCGGCCGCACCGAGGCCGCCGGGGCCCGGAAGAGCGGCTCGCCGGGCGGCAGCGAGGAGCCTTGCCCGGGAGAGAAGGGCGTCCCTCAGGCGGTGAGGACGGACGGAGGCTGTGACCCGGGTCACCCGGCGTGTGTCACAAGTGCTGGGGGCGCGGGGCACGGGCGCGGACAGTCACCTCTGCCCGCTCCCGGGAGCCGCACCGGGCCGGGCCACTCTCGGGGGAAGTCTGCCTGTGAGCGGCCAGGAACCCGAGGCGGACTGTTCCTGGCCACGGGGTAGAGGATCCGAGTCCGGGGACACTGCTTCTCACCTTCCTCTCAGCCCCGCTTGTTCCTGTGCGGACTGTTTCCACTCCCGTTTGGAAATGCCAGCCCTGGGAAGTGTAAAAGTTTGCCTGCTTCCGCCTTAGCGAGCAGCCGAGTGTTGGCTTTCCTGTGGGGGGACTGTGGGAGCCGAGAGACACCCTGGAAGCCCTTACAGTGGCTCCCCCGCTTTACACCTGAGACCACCGAGGCCAAGGGAGATGGTGCGATTTCCCCACAGATGCAGAGCTTGTGGCCAAAAGCAGGATTGGGACGCAGGTTTCTGCCATCCGGTGGCGTGCTCTCTCCACATGACTGTTCTGTGTATACTAGAAATTTTCAACGTTGTAGCGAACGCTGAATAATACCCTTTACTGTGAATAAAGGGGAATCGGCAAAGATGGGCAGTATTGTCTTGCCCTACTTAGATACAGTATTTGAACTCCTCCTCTGGTTTAAAAAATACCCTGAATCTACTAAGTGCAGGGCACAGTGATGATCCTCTGTGTAATGAACGTGGCCTGCCTTCAAAGTGGTTGGAATGGATTGAGATGCCACGAGAGTATAGCCAGTAAAAAGAGGTGTACTTGAGAGTGTCAGAAGACTGGGCAGTGTGTTTGAGAAGCACGGTTGCGGGGCAGAGATGGGGCTGTCTGGGCTGGCCTTTGAAGGAAAGGTGCGTGTGGATGGGTGTAATCTTTCCTGGGCGTGCAGGTTTGTCTGTTGGGAGCACAATGAGCAGATTAGTCACAGCCTTAAAGAATTTCCTTCGGGGAATTAGGAGGAAACAAGAACGGTGCTATAAAAGTAGAATGATGTTAGCCTGGCCTTTGGATTTGAGTTGGGCTCTTTCTAGTGAATAAAAGGTAGGGAGCCCTTAAGAGTTTTTGAGGTGGGAAGGGATGTTCATGAAGACTGCTAGTTTAGCATTTAATTTGGTGGCTCGTAAGGGAGTTGAAACTGGTTGGGACTTAGTCTTTACTGCCTGAACTAGGAGAGCAATAATGGTTCCAAAGGAGGCCATTTGCAAATGAAGAATCTGTGGAACTTTTCCCTCTCTGTTTCCCACTACACCACAGATTCCACTACAACATACAGAAAGATCCCTGAGTTGAGAGAGGGAAGTGGGGGTGCTGAACATAGGCAGGGTACCTCCCTGGGCCTCCTACGTGTAAGAACACTTATTAAAATTATTGCTAATAGGTTCTACAGAATTTGTGATTTTTAAAGAAAGCATCAATTTTAAGTTTACACAACTACAACGTTTGTAAGTTCTACTTATAATTCGATTTTCTTTGTTTTTTCTCCTGTTCTTCACTTTCACTGATGAAGCCCAGAGCATGGGTTGAAGAACCAGAACTTCAAAGTAAAGTGGTTCTCAGAGAGGGAAATTGGAGATTCAAAGCACAATAATTGAGATCATCCATCTAGAAAGCTCTTCACTAAAAATTACTGGCTGAGGCTAGTAAGGAAAATGCAGGTCCAATCAAAGGGGTCATGGTGTAGTTTTCGGAAGGAACATACTAACATCTGAAGTTATCATATATTTAAATCTTGAGGAAGGTAATCAGTCTTACTTTCCATAATAGGAATGGTTTAAAAGATATGGTTATGTAGCTGTTTACTGGAAGAACTGAGATTTAACCCAGGTCTGTATGGTGCCAGAGCATGAGCTCTGAACTGTTATTCTTCCTCTGAACTGTAGTATTGGAGGAGACTCTTGAGAGTCCCTTGGACAGCAGGCAGATCAAACCAGTCAATCCTAAAGGAAATCAACCCTGAATATTCCTTGGAAGGATTGATGCTGAAGCTGAAGCTCCAATACTTTGGCCGCTTGATGCAAAGAACTGACTCATTGGAAAAGACCCTGATGCTGGGAAAGATTGAAGGCAGGTGGAGAAGGGGGTGACAGAGGATGAGATGGTTGGATGGCAGCACTGACTCAATGGACATGAGTTTGACCAAACTCCAGGAGATAGTGAATGACAGGGAAGCCTGGTGTGCTGCAGTCCTTGGGGTCTCAAAGAGTCGGGCACTACTTAGCCACTGAACAACAATTGCCAATGTTTGGCCATTTCTTTTCTGTTCTAATCTGTTGAGAAAGAGGTGGTCTTAAGGCATTTGTATAAGATCAGTTCATTTAGAAAGCAGCCTCATTGTTCCCTTTGTAGCCATATTGGATAAGTTGGGACTCTGCCAAATTATCTTAACCTGGGGGAACCTGCAGGTTGCCCAGTCACTGGCAACCGCTTGAAACACCTAAGCATCAATCATCTCACTTTACCAGTAGCTCTATTTGCATTTCTTTGTTCTACTGGCTTAAGCAATAGTGGTATGACATTCAGACTTTTAAACCACTTTCAACCAAAACAATGACTTTTTAGCTGTTTAAAAGGACAAGATGCCCTTGAATATCTTTAGCCACACACTAAAAAAGTTACATTCTACTGTCTGCCTTAAAGGTTAGAGTTGGGGACGGTCTCATTAGGTAGTAATGTAGGGAGCAGAAACTCAGTATATGTTTCCTTGAGAATTGGCATCCTTTCCATTTTTTGTTTGGTATTTTAGCTCTCTTAAACTAGGTACCACAGGCTCAGCCTACCTTTCAGCCAGGATGATAAGGCTAAAGCACCCTCCTTCCATAGCGTTAGCTCCTTTAAGGTATGCTGGGCTCTGGAGGCTTGGGTGGGGTATTCCTAATTGGCTTGTTTTTGCCCTCACTCTTTTCTGTCTGTTCCTTCAGCCTTACTTAAGTATCAATATTCTGTAGTGATCATTCACTGTGCTCAGTGCTCTGGGGATCCAGGGCCAGTTGATAAATTCTGTCCTCAAGGAGCATTCGGTCAAATTGGATTGAGTAGTTTCACTCCTTCATCTCTGACATTTTACGGAACATCTCTACTTTGGTGTTCTGTTCCTTCTTTCAGTTTATTTTGAAAAGCAACTCTATTATTATAACAGTATTCTTTTAAAATGGTACTTGTAAAATTCTTATAGGGTTAAAAGCTATAACAGCTTTTCCTCCCAAAGAACTATGTATTAAATATTTTCTCTTTGCCTATTAAGAATATGTTACTTAAAAAGAAGTGTGATTCATGAGCTGTTCCCTGAGGGGAAGCTATCACACTGCCTGACTTTTATCCCATGAATGAATCAGTGGTCTTCCTTCAAAACTGGTTTTCTCTGTTGATTTTCCTAGTTTTGCATATGTTGGTGTTATCATTTCCTTAGTTTAGCTTGAAAATTGGAGTAATCTTTGAATCTCTTTCCCCTTCACTGCCTATTCCCAAGATCAGACTGTTGAATCTTTCATCCTAAAGTTTCTTGGAGTAAACTTTTTCATCAGAATCGCAGTTCAGGCCATACTAAATCTTCTGTGACATCTCACAGCTACAAGATTTATATTTTTTTCCCAGCCTCCTGTCTCCCTATTAGTTGATCCTTATCATCACATTAGTCCTACTAATATACCACTTTTCCCATGCTATTGACTTGTTTAGACACCACCAGTGGTTTTGCCCTATTTCAAGATGGAAGTCCAGACTTCTTTTTTTTGTTTTAAATCCAAACTCCCTGACCCAGCATTTAGGCATCTCATAAGCTGGCTTTAGCCCAACTTTTCCACCTAACTTCACTCGTCTCTAGTCAGACTCACTAAATTACTGATTCTTGCATGTGACCTGTTCATTCCTATTCTAGAATGCCCTTCCCTCTTTTCTTTATATGATTAAATCTCTCCTCCTTTTTAGACACTATAGAGGTCACACAGTTATCTTTCCTTTTTCTGAACTTAATGATTTTAAGATGTTTTGAAATATTTATTTGACATTTAACCATATACTGCCTCACTTATATACTCTCTTAATTATTTAATATTATACATGTCAGAGTATATAGGATGAAAAAGAATAACAAAATGAATACCTGTGTAGTCACCATGCAGGTAAGGAAATTTCAGTAACTTTGAAGCCCTCTGTGCTCACCTCCCGTGAAGAGATGATGTTATCCTATATTTGGATAATCATTCCTTGATTTTTCTTTATTGTTTTAGTAATTTTAATATATTCCTAAGCAGTGCATCATTTAGTTTTATCTGCTTTTGACCTTTATGGAAAATTTTCTTCTCTGAGTTACTTCTTTTCATTTAACATTGTTTCTGAGATTCATTCACATAGATTTATGTGTTCAATGTTGAAAGATAATCTTATGTGACTATGTCACTAATTATTTTTCTCTTCTGTTGTTGATGGAGATTTGAGTTGTTTCTTTTTTTAAAATTTCCTATCTCAATATGTGGTAGGCTTAACCCAGTACCCAGTCCTCTCTACCTACATTCACTAGGATGCTCATCCAGTCGCATGTACATGCTTTGTCCCATTTGTGCTTATTTAAATGTAAATTAACTAAAATTAACAATTCTGTGCCTTAATCACCCTATCCACATTTCAAGTCATAAGTGTCTTGTGGCTGCCATAAGGAGCAGTGCAGATACAGAATATACCCATCATCATAGAAGTTTTATAAAGCTGGCCGGATGTGTATTTGGACGATTGTCAAATATATATCTCTAGCCAGAACCTCTCCCCTGAATTTCAGATTGAGGTAAGAAATTTCCTGCCCTACATTTTCCTTTGGATGTCTGATATACATCCTAAACTGATCATACCCCAAACCTGTCTCCAAATCTTCTACCTCAAAACCTGCTCCTGCCACAGTCTTCTCCCTTATCTCAGTTAGACATCTCTGCTCTTCCACTTGTTTAGGGCCAGCAACTTGGAATCATCCTTAACTACTTCTTTGTTCCCATGTCCCTCATCCAGTCAGCCTGTGTATCCATATTCAGACTCTTGTCACCACCTGCACCCTTGTACCCGGCCTACTGTAATAACCTCTTTACTGGCTTCCTTGCTTCTGCACTTGCCATTCTACGTGTAGCCTGCTCCTGTCACCACTGGCAGCATGATCTGTCTGCCAAGTCATATATCTTTGCTGGGGAATATAGGAAAGTGTTGATCCCCATTTTGTTCAGATTTAAAGTCCTTTTACTGGTCAAGCAGGTCCTGTGGGGTCTGGCCTTTCGATACCTCTCTGATGTTATCTCCAAAATGCTCTCACCTCATCCATTCACACCAGCCTCCTTGCTTCACTCCATCTTGCTCAGATTATTTGCACTCTTGTCCTGCCCAGAATGCTCGTGTACCAGTGAGATGACAGTGGGCTTCACAGAGAAAATGGTATTTGAGCAAATGTCTTTGAAGGAGATATAAGATTTGGATGGACAGAGAGGGGAAAGAGAATATTTTAGATAGAAGGAATGGTATTAGCAGAGGCTCAGAAGTATATTGTCCAGTTCACGATATAGTCAAGGGACGATGAGATTTTATCCTAGAGCAAATAGCTTCAGATCCTTTTGAGTGGTAGAGTGACATATGTAAGCTGTGTTTTTGGATGATTAATCTGGCTGTTGTGGGAAGCACAGTGGAAATGCAGGCAGAGCTCTACAAAGGATAAAGAAGCAGTGCAAATAACGAGGAAGGAGAGTGTCTGCAGAAGATACGTGTGAAAGAAGATGGAGCAGCTTTGATTGGGTATGGGAGGAGGTGGAGGAGTCGAAGAGGCCCAAGAACTTGGGCCTGAGTAACTTTGAAATTAGCTAGGAGGGAGCACCACGCATGCTAAATCCCTTCAGTTATGTCCAACTCTTTGCAACTCCAGCTGTAGCCCTCCAGGCTCCTCTGTCCGTGGAATTCTCCAGGCAAGAATACTGGAGTGGATTGCTACACCCTCCTCCAAGGGATCTTCCTGTCCCAGGGATCGAACCCACGTCTGTTATGTCTCCTGCACTGGCAGCAGGTTCTTTACCACTAGGACCACCTGAGTAGGGCTTCCCAGGTGGCTCAGCGGTAAAGAATCTGCCTGCCAACCAGAAGATGCAGGCTCGATCGTTGTGTCAGGAACATCCCCTGGAAAAGGAAATGGCAACTCACTCCAGTGTTCTTGCCTAGAGAATCCCATGGACAGAGGAACCTGGTGGGCTACAGTCCATGGGGTCGCAAAGAGTCAGACATGACTTAGCAACTAAACAACCACCACCACCAGTGTAGGAAAGGCTCTTCTGGAATGATTCAGCTGTAGGCAGAGGGAAAAGTCCAGCCAGGTGAGGCTTCAGTGCTGCCGGCTGGGTGACTGGTGCTCTAAAGGCATACCAAGAGGATGGGTTTGTCAGGTGCGGCAGTGGAGCAAAATAAAATAAAGATTAAAGAAAAAATCATAATGATCCTTTGCCCAGCATTACAAGCTACTCTATTTTAGGATGTATAGAGTTATATCTGGGGCCGGCAGCTCTGAAGGAGCAAGAGCCCCTGTAATGGTGTTCCTGGCACATAGTACTGTGTCTCGCTCATAGTAGGAATTCATTATTTGTTGGATGAATTTGACAGGGACCTGGGCTCCTGGAAATAGGAAGCCCTAGTGATAAATGTGGCAACCCACTCCAGTGTTCTTGCCTGGAGAATCCCAGGGACAGGGAAACCTGGTGAGCTGCCGTCTATGGGGTCGCACAGAGTCGGACACGACTGAAGTGACTTAGCAGCAACGGCAGCAGCAGCAGTGATAAATATCGGAGAAGGCGATGGCACCCCACTTCAGTCCTCGTGCCTGGAAAATCCCATGAACAGAGAAGCCTGGTAGGCTGCAGTCCATGAGATCACTAAGAGTCGGACACGACTGAGCGACTTCACTTTCACTTTTCACTTTCATGCATTGGAGAAGGAAATGGCACCCCACTCCAGTGTTCTTGCCTGGAGAATCCCAGGGACGGGGGAGCCTGGTGGGCTGCCGTCTATGGGGTCGCACAGAGTCAGACACGACTGAAGCGACTTAGCAGCAGCAGCAGCAGTGATAAATGTAATTCAACTTTTGCTTACAGTTCACCATTTCTGTACTCTAAATGTCAGTGTAGCCAGTAACTAGTATTTGTGTGTGTGTGTGTTTCTTATTATAAAGAAATTAGAGGCTGTAGTGTATTTCCAAGATTTCTTCCTGGTCTGAGTTATTCACAGAGACAAAGTTGGCTTCAAAAGGAATAGGACATGAGATAGCACAGTGTGGTGGAAAAGAGCTCTACCTACAAAGGCTCAATTCAACTGGACTCTAGTCTTGGTTTGCCATGAGCTTGGCTGTGTGATTGTGGGTTGTTGGACCTGATCATCTTTAAAGTTCCTGCTAACTCCATGAATCTGAGACCTCATGTTGATAAAAGCTCTAATCTCCGTTGGAACCTCAGAAGGAATTTTGCCTTGCTCTTTAGCTGTGCCTTGGAGAAGGCAATGGCACCCCACTCCAGTACTCTTCCAGAAAATCCCATGGGCGGAGGAGCCTGGTAGGCTGCAGTCCATGCGGTTGCTAAGAGTCGGACACGACTGAGTGACTTCCCTTTCACTTTTCACTTTCATGCATTGGAGAAGGAAATGGCAACCCACTCCATTGTTCTTGCCTAGAGAATCCCAGGGATAGGGGAGCCTGGTGAGCTGCCGTCTTGGGGTCCACAGAGTCAGACATGACTGAAGTGACTTAGCAGCAGCAGCAGCTAGCTGTGCCTTGGATCTGAGAATAAGCAGGTTCTCATAATCATTTGAAATCATGATGCTGGTATAATTGAATTGCTGGCAGTAGAGATTGTGTTGTTTTATGAAGTGATATATAATAAATAATATTCCTTTGACAACTCATCTGATATGTATCAACATTTGTAGTCAATTGGGGCTCTTAATTGTTTTAATTGTTTAAGTATCTCTAGTTTCCTTTGTAGTGTAACAATAAAGCCTCAATCAAGATCAGTTTATGAGGAAGGTAATAATGCCTTTTTTTGTATGTAATTTATTTTATTTTTAAAATTTTTATTGAAGTATAGTTGCTTTACAGATAATACTTCTTATTATCTGAGGTTTCTGTTACAGAAATCTATCTTGCAATAGTAACTGGATAAAAAATATCCAACAATTCGGTGGCCAGCATAATGGGCCCTGCAACTCATTTTTTTAAAATATAAGTTTATTTTAATTGGAGGATAATTACTTTGCAATATTGTATTGTTTTGCCATACATCAACATGAATCCGCCACAGGTATACACATGTTCCCCATCCTGAACCTCCCTCCCTCCTCCCTCCCCATACCATCCCTCTGGGTCATCCCAGTGCACCAGCCCCAAGCATCTAGTATCCAGCATTGAACCTGGGCTGGTGATTCGTTTCACATATGATATTATACATGTTTCAATGCCGTTCTCCCAAATCATTCCACCCTCTCCCTCTCCTACAGAGTCCAAAAGACTGTTCTATACATCTGTGTCTCTTTCGCTGCCTTGCATACAGGGTTATCATTACCATCTTTCTAAATTCCATATATATGTGTTAGTATACTGTATTGGTGTTTTTCTTTCTGGCTTACTTCACTCTGTATAATAGGCTCCAGTTTCATCCACCTCATTAGAACTGATTCAAATGTATTCTTTTTTTGTTGTTGTTGTTGAAGGTTTTTCTGTTTTTAAATTTTTATTTATTTATTTATTTATTTAATTTTAAAATCTTTAATTCTTACATGCGTTCCCAAACATGAGCCCCCCTCCCACCTCCCTCCCCATAACATCTTTCTGGGTCATCCCCATGCACCAGCCCCAAGCATGCTGTATCCTGCGTCAGACACAGACTGGTGATTCGATTCTTACATGATAGTATACATGTTAGAATGCCATTCTCCCAAATCATCCCACCCTCTCCCTCTCCCTCTGAGTCCAAACGTCCGTTATACACATGTGTCTTTTTTGCTGTCTTGCATACAGGGTCGTCATTGGCATCTTTCTAAATTCCATATGTATGTGTTAGTATACTGTATTGGTGTTTTTCTTTCTGGCTTACTTCACTCTGTATAATCGGCTCCAGTTTCATCCATCTGATCAGAACTGATTCAAATGAATTCTTTTTAACGGCTGAGTAATACTCCATTGTGTATATGTACCATAGCTTTCTTATCCATTCATCTGCTGATGGACATCTAGGTTGCTTCCATGTCCTGGCTAACTCATTTGTTTTTGTTTTTGGTTTTTGGTTTTTTTTTTCTGTCTACAAAAGAAAGTGGCTTGTGGGGCAAGCCTAGTGTATAATTGATTTTCTTAAGGAATGAGATTCTGGATTCACTACTTGAACTGGTGATTTTTTTTTTCTTTTTGAAGAACACATGGCATTCTACATGCATGTTAAACATCAAACATCCTGCTTTTTAAGGAAAAACATAACGAATCTATTTAATATATAGCTAGTTTACAAAATTTTATATTTATCAAAGTGATACAGGCAGTTTTTAAGAGTTCGATAGTACTAAAAGGTTTACAGCAAAAATCAGCAGTTCCCTCTCTTACCCTGTCCCTTACTTTATGCTCTCCATAGGCAACCACATTCAACTCTTTAAGCTTTTTATTTTGAAATTTATTTTAATGTTTTGAAATAATATGCTAATACTGTTATTCTTTGATTTCTTAATTTTAGAAATTATCTGTTGATTTGTTTTTACAGTAGATGGAGATTTAATTTTTTTTTTGGCCGCACCTTGAAGCTTGTGGGATCTTAGTTCCCCAACCAGAGCTTGAGCTTGGGCCCTTGGCAGTGAAAGCGCAGAGTCCTAACCACTGGACCGCCAGGGAATTCCCTAGATCAAGATTTAACTCTCTTCCCTTATCCATCCTTTTCATAAGTTATATCACAAATTTTGGATATAGTAGTCTTCTGTATTTACATTATTATGACTTTGCAAATACTATTCACTACCAGGCTAAATAGTGTAATCTGATTACATTCTTTTTCTTGTTCATATTTTTTGTCTTGGCCTTTTGTCATTTTTTGTTTACTTATAATATTCCTGCTTTCCAATTGCTCCCACAGCCACTTAGTACAATTTCCCACATGACCAAACATTAAATGATCTATTGATTCCGTGTTTTTCCCTTGGAGGCTTTCCTTCCAGACACTTTAACTTCAGCTGCAGTCTGGACTAGTTTTGCTCCAGGCCTTTAGCAAAGTGGTTGCCTGGAATTTCCCTTTGTTTCTCTCCTGTACCGAATCTGTTTCCTGAATCTCATATTTTGTTCTATCTTGGTTTGCTCCTTCATTCAAAAGATACCTGGAGTATTTGAAACATGTATTCTAGTAACTACTTGAGAAAGAGAGCATGTACAAGATAACTTTTTAAAAGATCTAATGATTTCCTAAACTGAAAAGCATAGATCTGAGTTTTAGTATGAATCTACATATCTGTAGAATAAATCTACAGAGATGAGAGAGAGGATCTGAATGGCTTTTACTTTTCCATCTGGCACTAGAGTTGTAGAATTCTGAATACTTGAGAATTAAATGATTTTACAGATTAATTAGCAAATGATGAAAGGAACAAATTTTTGAAGAGACCCTTTGTGGAACTTTGACAAGAAAAGACGTAAAACTTTGTTTTTTCTCCATTCTTTCAGTTGTTCTTTGCAGACTTCCACTATATTTTTTTCGTTTCAGCTTTTTGAGGTATAACTGACATACAGAATGGTGTAAGTCTTTAGGTATACAGCATAATGATTTGATTTACATATATCCTGAAATGATTACTACAGTAAGTTTACTGAACCTCCATTATTTCATATAAATACAAAATTAAAGAAATAGAAAAGAATATTTCTCCTTGTGATGTGAATGCTTAGGGTTTACTCTTAAAACTTTCACATATCGTATTCAGTTCAGTTCAGTCGCTCAGTCGTGTCTGACTCTTTGCAACCCCATGAACCGCAGCTCGCCAGGCCTCCCTGTCCATCACCAACTCCCGGAGTTTACTCAAACACATGTCCATTGTGTTGGTGATGCCATCCAGCCATCTCATCCTCTGTCGTCCCTTTCTCCTTCTGCCCTCAATCTTTCCCAGCATCAGGGTCTTTTCCAATGAGTCAGCTCTTCGCATGAGGTGGCCAAAGTATTGGAGTTTCAGCTTCAACATCAGTCCCTCCAATGAACACTCAGGCCTGATCTCCTTTAGGATGGGCTGGTTGGATCTCCTTGCAGTCCAAGGGACTCTCGAGTCTTCTCCAACACCACAGTTCAAAAACATCAATTCTTTGGCATTCAGCTTTCTTTATAGTCCAACTCTCACATCCATACATGACTATTGGAAAAACCATAGCCTTGACTAACGGACCTTTGCTGGCAAAGTAATGTGTCTGCCTTTTAATATGCTCCCTTTTAATATGTCTAGGTTGGTCATAACTTTCCTTCCAGGGAACAAGCATCTTTTAATTTCATGGCTGCAATCACCATCTGCAGTGATTTTGGAGCCCAGAAAAATAAAGTGAGCCACTGTTTCCACTTTTTCCCCATCTATTTGCCATAAAGTGATGGAACTGGATGCCATGATCTTAGTTTTCTGAATGTTGAGCATTAAGCCAACTTTTTCACTCTCCTCTTTGACTTTCATCAAGAGGCTCTTTAGTTCTTCTTCACTTTCTGCCATAACGATGGTGTCATCTGCATATCTGAGGTTATTGATATTTCTCCCGGCAATCTTGATTCTACCTTGTGCTTCCTCCAGCCCAGCATTTCTCATGATGTGCTCTGCACAGAAGTTAAATAAGCAGGGTGACAATATACAGCCTTGACATACTCCTTTTCCTATTTGGAACCAGTCTGTTGTTCCATGTCCAGTTCTAACTGTTGCTTCCTGACCTGCATACAGGTTTCTCAAGAGGCAGGTCAGGTGGTCTGGTATGCCCATCACTTTGATAATTTTCCACAGTTTATTGTAATCCACACAGTCAAAGGCTTTGGCGTAGTCAATAAAGCAGAAACAGATGTTTTTCTGGAACTCTCTTGCTTTTTCCATGATCCAGTGGATGTTGGCAATTTGATCTCTGGTTCCTCTGCCTTTTCTAAAACCAGCTTGAACATCTGGAAGTTCACGGTTCACATATTGGTAAAGCCTGGCTTGGAGAATTTTGAGCATTACTTTACTAGCATGTGAGATGAGTACAATTTTGTGGTAGTTTGAGCATTCTTTGGCATTGCCTTTCTTTGGGATTGGAATGAAAACTGACCTTTCCAGTCCTGTGGCCACTGCTGAGTTTTCCAAATTTGCTGGCATATTGAGTGCAGCACTTTCACAGTATCATCTTTCAGGATTTGAAATAGCTCTACTGGAATTCCATCACCTCCACTAGCTTTGTTCGTAGTGATGCTTTCTAAGGCCCACCTGCCTTCACATTCCAGAATGTCCGGCTCTAGGTGAGTGTGAGTGATCACACCATCGTTATTATCCGGGTCGTGAAGATCTTTTTTGTACAGTTCTTTGTATTCTTGCCACCTCTTAATATCTTCTGCTTCTGTTAGGTCCATACCATTTCTGTCCTTTATCGAGCCCATCTTTGCATGAAATGTTCCCTTGGTATCTCTAATTGAAGAAGTGTCTAGTCTTTCACATTCTGTTCTTTTCCTCTATTTCTTTGCATTGATCGCTGAGGAAGGCTTTCTCATCTCCTTGCTATTCTTTGGAACTCTGCATTCAAATGGGTGTATCTTTCCTTTTCTCCTTTGCTTTTCACTTCCCTTCTTTTCGCAGCTATTTGTAAGGCCTCCTTAGACAGCCATTTTGCTTTTTTGTTTCTTTTCCATGGGGATGGTGTTGTTCCTATCTCCTGTACACTGTCACGAACCTCCATCCATAGTTCATCAGGCACTCTATCAGATCTAGCCCCTTAAATCTATTTCTCAATTCCACTGTATAGTCATAAGGGATTTGATTTAGGTCATAACTGAATGGACTAGTGGTTTTCCCTACTTTCTTCAATTTAAGTCTGATTTGGCAATAAGGAGTTTATGCTCTGAGACACAGTTCACTCCTGGTCTTATTTTTGCTGACTGTATAGAGTTTCTCCATCTTTGGCTGCAAAGGATGTAATCAGTCTGATTTCAGTGCTGACCATCTGGTGATGTTCATGTGCAGCATAGAACAGTGTTAATTATATTTGTCATGCTGTAAATTATATTCCTAGTACCTGTTTATCTCATAACTGGAAATGTGTACCTTTTGACTATCTTCATACAATTCCGCCTTCCCCCATCCCTCTGCCTCTAGTTACCGCAAATCTGGTCTCTTTATCCAGAAGTTTGTTTTTGAAATGTAATTGATCTCCAACATTGTTAGTTGCTGTTACACGACATTATAAATTGATATTTCTATACATTTTAAATGATCATCACAGTAAGTGTAGTTACCATCTCCCATCATACAAAGATAGTATATAATTATTGAATATATTCCCCACACTGTACATTACATACCCATGACTCATTTATTTTACAACTGGGAATTTGTGCCTCTTAATCTCCCACACTTATCTCTCTTTTCCCCACCGACCCACTCCCCTCTGGCAACCACCTGTTTGTTCTCTATATCTGTGATTCTGTTTCTGGTTGTTCATTTGTTTTGTTTTTAAGATTCTACATACAAATGAAATCATATAGTATTTGTCTTTCTCTCTGACTTATTTGGCTTAGCGTAATACTGTCTAGGTCCACCCATGTTGTTGCAAATGACAAGATTTTATTCTTTTTTATATAGTTGAGTGATATTCCATTGTGTGTGATATACACACACACATATACATTTATCTCATATCTTTATTAATCTATTGATGTGCACTTAGATTACTCATAACTTGGCTATTGTAAATCATTTTATAATGAAATGATATATTCAATAAGGGATTACTATGCAAAATGTACAAAGAACTCATACAAGTCAACATCAAAATATACAACCTGATCAAAAAATGGGCAGAGAGTCTAATAGATGCTTATCCAAAGAAGACATAAAGATGGCCAACAGGCACATGAAAAGATGCTCATTGTCACTAATCATCAGGAATGCAAATCAGAACCATGATGAGGTATCACCTCAGATCTGTCAAGATGACTATTATTAAAAAGACAACAAATTAAAAATGTTAGGATGTGGAGAAAAGAACCCTCGTTCACTGCTGGTGGGAATCAAATCGGTGCAGCTGCTTTGAGCCTCCACCAGTGGATCTTTGCAGCACTGTTTACTGTGCTTAATGGTAGTTATTTCCCTCTTTATTTATTAATTAAAATTCTGTGAGAAATAACTTTCTCCCTCCTTTGTTCACTTATTTATTCATTTTTATTGGTATAGATTCACAGATACTTTTTCTATTGGTTAAAATTCACTGCTGCTATTATTTGTTACACAAATTGTTCTAGCTTTGGCCATTAGGAGCATCTTTGGGTTGGCTACTGTGTACTTTCAATAAGCTCCCATCTCTTTTAGAGAAGTTCTTTACTTTTGGCTCCACAAGATGTTTCAGGCTCATCTTGTATTTTCTTGCCCTTGCCCTGAGGTCAACCGCTTGTTTCCTTTTGGTGGAAAATGATGTTTAATGATCACGATCTGGGCATTAGATGTAGTTACAGTCACTGAGGTGTTATTGCTCTTAGTGGATAGTCTAGCTACCCTCATACATGCACATATTTATATTTCTAAATCTCTGTGTATCCCAAGTCATGAGTTTGTGTTGATATCTCTGATTCTAATTTAGTATTAAAAAGCTTATTTTAGTCTTTTCTTTTTCCTTATTTAGAATTTCTTCTTCTGACATTGAGTATACTGAATTTCATTATCTACAGTTTGTTTACTTATTTGATCAGTTCTGGTATACATATAAGGTACTTTCATAATTGCTAACCTATACCTCTGTAGGAAACACTTTTGATAACTATATCACAACATTTACATACAGCTCCTTCTATATTGTATCCAATCAAAATACTGTTTCCCAAATAGTTGTTAGTTTATTTCTTTCCCACTCTTTTCAGTATAATTATGTTAATTTCTTATACAGCTAGTTTCTCTTATTAGTATTTTTATTTTATTTAGTATTATTATTTTGCACATTCACATTGACTGATTTAATGTCTTGTTTTTATTGCAAAAAATACATATATTGTGACTTACCATTTTAACCATTTTTAAGTGTGCAGTTCAGTGGCACTAACTGTATCACATCAGTGTAATTACTTTGTTTGCAACCATCACAGCCCTCCACCTCCAGAACTTTTTCATTTCCCAAACTGAAACCCTGTCCGACAAACTCCCAGTTCCCCCTTCCCTTCAGCCCCCAGTGACCACGATTCTGCCTTCTGTCCCTGTCTCTGTCTACCTTAGATATCACATATAAGTGGAATCAGACAGTCTTTGTCCTTTTGTGACTAGGTTGCTTCACTTAATATAACGTCTTCAAGATTCATTCATGTTGAGATCCTGTAAACTGTACTTGTCAGAGTCTTGGGAATTCTTGATATTATCACTGCCTCTAAGGGGCCCTGAGACGGGGACTCTTGACTTCGCTGCTCCTCTTGAGCCAGAATAGTTTTATGACTTCTATATCTATAAGGTTTCAGTAGAGGAAAGCATATTTTAAAAAAATAGTTTAAGAATCACATTATGAATAGTATTCAAGCCTCTACTTTAATACTTGGTGATCAGGTACTTCTAACAGGACCTGGTCAGTGAAGACTGTGTTCTAACTGTTCATTAGTTACATAAGCGTCAGGAACTGTCCTTATGTCTTCCACCATTAGACTTAGTTTTGCCTGCTGAGGCAACACAAAGTGGGTTCACTCGTTTTCCTAATAGCCTTGAATATTTGAACATTGCTTTTATGGACTGGTGATGGTATTGTGAAAGAGTCCATTCTGATACGGATCCTTTGAGGACTGGGCGAGAATGTAGATAATTATTCTTTGGCTTGCATTGCTTTTGGGATTCTGGAATCACAAGACCTGGAACCTGCCATTTACCTCTGTGTGACCTGGTAATCATTATTGCCCTATTCAAGCACTTTTCTTCAGCAGCAGAATGAAGAGAATAATAATATTTATCACACAAGTTTGTGGTGAGAATGAAATTAGGAAATGCATGTAGTGTGTATGTCTTCATCATAAGTTAAGTGTTCAGTGAATGCAAACTAATGACAATAACAATGCAACCAGTGCTATGAAGAGCAGAAGTGTTACGCATTTATTTAGTTTTTGAATGCAACAGCAGGGCTATAAGTTCAAAGTTGTAGGCAGCCACCTAGATGGGGCTTTAGGGAGAAGTTTTTGTTTTTAAGTCTGTATCTAAATAGAATCAGTGTATTTAAAAACAGACACATCACTTTGCAGACAAAGGTCCATATTGTCAAAGCTATGGTTTTTCCGGTAGTCATGTGTGGATGTGAGGGCTGGGCCATATAAAAGGTTGAGAACTGAAGAATTGATGCTTTCGAACTGTGGTGCCAGAGAAGACTCTTGAGAGTCCCTTGGGCTGCAGGATCAAACCAGTCAATCCTACAGGATGTCAACCCTGAATATTCATTGGAAAGACTGATGCTGAAGCTCCAATACTTTGGTTACCTGATGTGAAGAGTCGACTCACTGGAAAAGGCCTTGATGCTGGAAAAGACTGAAGGCAAAATGAGAAGGAGCGGCAGAGGATAAGATTAGATAGGATCACTGATTCAATGGACATGAATTTGATCAGACTCCAAGAGATAGTGAAGGATAGGGGAGCCTGCCGGGCTGTAGTCCATGGGGTCACAAAGGGTCAGACATGACTTAGCGACTGAACATCAACAACAAACCCGTTCAAGTCCACTGAGTTTTATCTCTTCAAAGATTCTTTCTTTACTGAGCTGAAAGTATTCAATACAAAGAATAAAGATGACTTAATAGTCTACTATCCAGAGATAGGACTTGCCTAGTAGCTCAGATGGTAAAGAATCCACCTGCAATGCAGGAGATAGTGCAATCCCTGGTTTGGGAAGATGCTCTGGAGGAGGGCATGGCATCCCACTCCAGTATTCTTGCCTGGAGAATCCCCATGGATAGAGGAGCCTGGCAGGCTACAGTCCATGGGGTCGCAGAGTTGGACACCACTGGGACTAAGCACATCCATAGATAACCTTACTGAACGTTTCTGTGGGTATCATTCTAGGGATCTAGTCACTGTACGTAAGTTAAGCTTTTTAGCTTAATGGAGTGGTTGAGAAGAGCATGGTGTTTTGATGTCTAAAGACTTGGGTTTGAATCTTGGTCTTTTTATTTAATGACTGCATATCCCTAGCCAAATAATGTGAATAATGGAATCTACCTAAGGGGTTTGTTAAAGGTATAATTCCCATAAAGAATTTGTACTGTGTAAAATATTGACTGAGCATCAGGAAGAGACTGTCCCAGTGCCCTGGCTGTGCTCCTTTTAAGGCAAATCCTATTACTTGTCCCTTTTCATACTGTTCACTGGGTTCAATCGGGAAAGCAGTATGTCAAGGCTGTATATTGTCACCATGCTTATTTAACTTCTGTGCAGAGTACATCATGCGAAATGCTGGGCTGGATGAAGCACAAGCTGAAATCAAGATTGCCGGGAGAAATATCAATAACCTCAGATATGCAGATGGCACCACCCTTATGGCAGAAAGTGAAGAGGAACTAAAGAGCCTCTTGATGAAAGTGAAAGAAGAGAGTGAAAAAGTTGGCTTAAAGCTCATATTCTTTGCAGCCAAAGATGGAGAAGCTCTATACAGTCAACAAAAACAAGGCCAGGAGCTGACTGTGGCTCAGATCATGAACTCCTTATTATGAAATTCAGACTTAAATTGAAGAAAGTAGGGAAAACCGCTAGACCATTCAGGTATGACCTAAATCAAATCCCTTATGATTATACAGTGGAAGTGAGAAATAGATTTAAGGGCCTACATGTGATAGATAGAGTGCCTGATGAATTATGGAATCAGGTTCGTGACATTGTACAGGAGACAGGGATCAAGACCATCCCCATGGAAAAGAAATTCAAAAAAGCAAAATGGCTGTCTGGGGAGGCTTTACAAATAGCTGTGAAAAGAAGAGAAGCGAAAAGCCAAGGAGAAAAGGAAAGATAAAGCATCTGAATGCAGAGTTCCAAAGAATAGCAAGAAGAAATAAGAAAGCCATCTTTAGCGATCAATGCAAAGAAATAGAGGAAAAGAACAGAATGGGAAAGACTAGAGATCTCTTCAAGAAAATTAGAGATACCAAGGGAACATTTCATGCAAAGATGGGCTCAATAAAGGACAGAAATGGTCTGGACCTAACAGAAGCAGAAGATATTAAGAAGAGGTGGCAAGAATACACAGAAGAACTGTACAAAAAAGATCTTCACGACCCAGATAATCATGATGATGTGATCACTCACCTAGAGCCAGACATCCTGGAATGTGAAGTCAAGTGGGCATCACTTGAAGAACAAGCATCACTACGAACAAAACTAGTGGGGGTGATGGAATTCCAGTAGAGCTGTTTCAAATCCTGAAAGATGATGCTGTGAAAGTGCTGCACTCAATATGCCAGCAAATGTGGAAAACTCAGCAATGGCCACAGGACTGGAAAAGGTCAGTTTTCATTCCAATCCCAAAGAAAGGCAATGCCAAAGAATGCTCAAACTACCGCACAATTGCACTCATCTCACATGCTAGTAAAGTAATCCTCAAGATTCTCCAAGCCAGGCTTCAGCAATATGTGAACCATGAACTTACTGATGTTCAAGCTGGTTTTAGAAAAGGCAGAGGAACCAGAGATCAAATTGCCAACATCCACTGGATCATGGAAAAAGCAAGAGAGTTCCAGAAAAACATGTATTTCTGCTTTATTGACTGTGCCAAAGCCTTTGACTGTGTGGATCAGAATAAACTGTGGAAAATTCTGAAAGAGATGGGAATACCAGACCACCTGAGCTGCCTCTTGAGAAATCTGTATGGAGGTCAGGAAGCAGCAGTTAGAACTGGACATGGAACAACAGACTGGTTCCAAATAGGAAAAGGAGTACGTCAAGGCTATATATTGTCACCCTGCTGGTTTAACTTACATGCAGAGTACATCATGAGAAATGCTGGGCTTGAAGAAACAGAAGCTGGAACGAAGATTGCCGGGAGAAATATCAATAACCTCAGATATGCAGATGACACCACCCTTATGGCAGAAAGTGAAGAGGAACTAAAAAGCCTCTTGATGAAAGTAAAAGAGGAGAGTGAAAAAGTTGGCTTAAAGCTCAACATTCAGAAAATGAAGATCATGGCATCTGGTTCCATCGCTTCAATGGAAATAGATGGGGAAACTGTGGAAACAGTGTCAGACTTTATTTGTTTGGGCTCCAGTACTTTGGCCACCTCATGCGAAGATTTGACTCATTGGAAAAGACTTTGATGCTGGGAGGGATTGGGGGCAGGAGGAGAAGGCGACGACTGAGGATGAGATGGCTGGATGGCATCACTGACTTGATGGACGTGAGTCTGAGTGAACTCCGGGAGTTGGTGATGGACAGGGAGGCCAGGCATGCTGCGATTCACGGGTTTGCAAGGAGTCAGACACGACTGAGCGACTGAACTGAACTGAAAGCTCAACATTCAGAAAACTAAGATCATGGCACCTGGTCCCATCACTTCATAGCAAATAGATGGGGAAACAATGGGAACAGTGAGAGACTTTATTTTTGGGGGCTCCAAAATCACTGCAGATGATGACTGCAGCCATGAAATTAAAAAACGCTTACTCCTGGGAAGAAACGCTGTGACCAACCTAAACAGCATATGAAAAAGCAGAGACATTACTTTGCCAACCAAGGTCCGTCTAGTCAAGGCTGTGGTTTTTCCAGTAGTCATGTATGGATGTGAGAGTTGGACTATAAAGAAGATTGAGCGCCGAAGAATTGATGCTTTTGAACTGTGGTGCTGGAGAGGACTCTTGAGAGTCCCTTGGACTGCAAAGAGATCCAACCTGTCCATCCTATAGGAAATTATTCCTGAATATTCATTGGAAGGACTGATGTTGAAGCTGAAACTCTGGTACTTTGGTCACCTGATGTGAAGAACTGACTCATTGGAAAAGACCCTGATGCTGGGAAAGATTGAAGGTGGGAGGAGAAAGGGATGATAGAGGATGAGCTGGTTGGATGGCATCACCGACTCGATGGATATGAGTTTAAGCAAGCTCCGGGAGTTGATGATGGACAGGGAAGCCTGGCGTGCTGCAGTCCATGGGGTCACAAAGAGTCAGACACAACTGAGTGACTGAACTGAACTGAATTACTTGTACACTGGATTGCTCACTCAAGGTCAGGGTTTCTACAGACTTCTCTCTTTCTCCTTCATAGTCAGTTTTTACCCCCTCTCTTCATTTAAGCCCTTTCTGATTTAGACCTTTAAAAAATAAACATGTGAGAGTTTAATGCATAGAGTTTTTTGCGTTTTGATGAGGTTGTCTCCTGGTTTTAAGTGGATTAAATTGGTTGCAGTTACACATTGTTTTTGGATGATCAAGTCAGAACTATAAACTCGGGTCTTTCATCCTTAGCACTATTGACATTTGGGGTGGGATAATCTGGACATGAGCATTATCCTGTACGTTGTAGAATACTTAGCAGCATCCCTGGCCTCTGTTCACTAGCTGCCAGTTGCACCCTTCCATTGTGACAGTTCAGTTATGACACATTGCTGAATGTCTCCTTGGTGAGCAAGTGGTTCCGTTGAGAACCACTGATTATAAACAGTGGCTCGCCTATAGTGATTATAAAGGGATAATTATTTACCTGTTCTTCTGGTGGTCTTATAAAGTGACATCCTCTTACCGGGCTGTCAGGGAGATGACAATATACAACTGGAATTTGCATGAACATCTGTTAAGAATGTTAATAATTACATGGTGGTCCGTTTGCTTCTTACCGCCCTAGGAACACAATAATGGTGATTATAAGGTTACCATTTTGGGTGTCTGCTATGTACCAGACACTGCCTGAGAGTAGTTTGTTTTTATCTGTTGTACAGAAGAAAAGCTCTAAGGGGTGTCCAAGGCTGATGCAGCTTTAGGGGCCTCTGTCAAGTTAGTGTACCCACATGAACATTTCACATGACTCTTGACTGGCAGTACCAGATGAGGCCCCGAAGCCCTGTTTGACCAAGAGTTCAGTCGGATCCAGGATCTGAGCAGCAAAGAGGTCATTTGGTAAAGGTGAGGGTATTACTGAACACTGTCTGGAAGTGATCACTGAGTCAGTATTAAGCATAGAGAATCATACAGAGGCAGAGGCCATGAGAAGCTTTCTGAACCAGCATTACCTGAAGAAGGCAGGGCTGTCTTTCTGTCAGATTCAGGGTGTACATCTTGGAGCTGAGTTCCCATGAGATACACCACTCTGTGTAGAATTTGAGTGTTTGTAGTTTGCTTTCCTCGGAGGGCTGTCTTGAGAGAATTAGTTAGTTACAGATTATAACTCTTCCTAGACTGATCTGAATTAATCTTTAGAGAACATGTAGGGATCTCTGAGCTGTCCTTGCTTTTCTGAGATCATGGAGGAGGAGAATCCATATGTAAAATTAATTCTGAGTTTGAAGGAATGTTTGCTTTATACAGTATCCTTTCCTGTTTGTTTTAAATTAAAGAGCCCATCTACTTGAAATCCAGCATTCAAAGTTGTTGTTCAGTATAAATGTTGAAAATTATTGATAAGAGAATTTATTTATTCAAAGTGTAATCATTTTGCTTTTATTTGGATTTCACTTATTGCTTGTCACTATTCATTATTGGGAGTGTCAAATTTTATTTTTAAATCTTCTCTGGGGTCTAAAGTAATTACCAAAAGCTAGCTTTCAAAGCAGACATAGTGAGTAAGAATTTGTGAAAAAATTTAATGTATTTTACTGTTGACTCTGTTAACTGATGTTGTGCTTTACCTGGATCTCCTAGTTGTGGCCTAGATGACATCAGCAGAAATAATTGTCTCAGGACACACCTGAGAAGATTTAGGTAATTATGTTAATTGAACTATTATTTCTTATGAGCCTTCTCAGTTTAGCACCTGTTTGATATGGGTAGCTACTTCTCAGTCTCAAGTGGTAGTATTTCCAAGATGACTTTTGGTGATCTTTCCAGCCTTGAGTGATTCATGTATCTCCCTTCTCTTTTATTTTACTGTTTTGATATTTTAAAAAACTCTATTTTAGCTTTTAATTGAAATATATCATAAGTGTTCAGCTTGGTGAATTTTAACAAACTGAATATACCTGTATAACCAACACGAACAGCATCTCTGAAGGCCCGCTCATTTTTCCTTCTATTCACTACCCCTTACCCTCAAGGGCAGCCACCATCCTGACATAAAGGCATAGCTTGATTTTACTTCTTGCACTTTAAGTGGGAGTAAAATGTATTTACTCTGTAGCATCTAACTTAATTCACTCAGCCTTGCATTGTGTGCTAGTTGCTCAGGCATCTCTGACTCTTTACAACCCTGTGGACTGTATGCAACCTGCCAGGCTCCTCTGTCCGTGGGATTTTCCAGGCAAGAATACCGGAGTAGGTTAGCATTTGCTTCTCCAGAGGGTATTCCCAACCCAGGAATAGAGTCCATGTCTCCTGTGTCTCCTGCCTTGGCAGGTGGATTCTTTACCGCTGTGCCATCAGGGAAGCCCAACCTTACATTAGTGAGATTCGCTCTTATTTTTTTGTTCTCCATTCTAGATTGTTCGTTTTCGTTGTTGTATGCTGTTGTGTGAACATACCACAGTTTATCTGTTCATCGCTGATGGACATTTGATCTTTTCTAGTTTTGACTCTTAAAGATAGTATTGCCAGGAACATGTAAATGAGTTTCTTTGGGGGCATATATCGAATACATGAATTGTTAGGCCATATTGTCAGTATATACTACACCATTCTTTGACAATGGTTGTGCCATTTGCATCCCCACTGGTAGTGTATGAGAGTTTGGGTTACCCTCTGACTTCTCTGTCAGTGGTATTTTTTAACTCTTTTCATTTTAGCCGTTCTAGTTGGTATGTAGTGTTATCTTAGAAAATTTCCTCTGGCAAAAATCAGCTGTGAATTTGAGGCATCTTGAGGCTTTAATCTGTCAAACCAAGCTCACACACGTCCCAGAGCGTCGTTTCTCTTCCCCAAGTAGAGTCCTTCTTGAGTCAAGCATGATCTTTAGACTGTTCTCAGAATTAGCAGATACCTCCAGAGAAGAAAGCAAGTGAGGATGCTATGCTTACCTCAGAGGGCCCTCCCCTCTGGAACTGCAGTTTAGCCAATCCTCACTGCTTCCACAACTCTCCAGCATCTTTGGAAACATGATTTTGTAGTTTTTGTGGCTTTTTCTAGTTACTGAAGCTGAATCAGTTTGCCGTGACCTATATTATATCCTACCCAGAAATGGAAATTGTCAGTAGGTTCTTGGGATTTTCTGTGTGGTCAACCAGGTCACCTGTAATGTTAGTTTTTTTGCCCCTTCCTTTCTCATCCTTTTTTCCCCCCCTTGCATTATCAGACTGGTCATAATTACCGGTACAGTGTTTAATAGATGAGGTGATAGTGGCATCTTATTGTAGGGATGGAAAATGAATACATTATTTCACCATTGAGTATGATAATTGCTGTAGTTTTTGTTGATTTTTTTTTAAGATGAAGGGATTGTCTTCTATTTCTAGTTTGCTGACGTTTTAAAAAAAATACATGAATGACTATTGAATACTTTTTCTGCCTATACCAAAATAATTACATGATTTTCTCCTTTTTCCCCCCATTCCCATGGCTGAATGTATGCTTCTGAAAAATAAGTTACCCATAACCTTACCACATCTACTGTAATATTATTTTCATATTCCCTTTCATCCATGAGACAGTTCTGTACAGAGAGACAGCTCTCTTTAAACCTGCTGTACATTTAAGCCTACCATACATCTTCCATTTTATTTTTCATTAGCAAAGTAGATAACATGGTTCTCAGCCCAGAGACCACTTTGACAGATTGGAAGCATTCTTTCTGGCTCCCACCACTACCTATCTCTGTTTTGTACAGGGAGGAATGAGTGAAAAACTGAAAATTTTCCTTAAAGCATTATTTTGATCTGTTTTAATTTTTATTTCCTTGTTTTTATTATTTGGATTTTAAGGGAGGAGAATGGGGTCAGGGAGGGGCTGAGTGGGTGGTAACTGGGAGCTGGGGAAGAAAACTCCTTAGGATTTCCTTAAGCATCACCTTCTGCTCCTCCCCTTCCCATGCTTCCAGCTTTGCCACAAATCAATTGTGTGAATCCCCTTGGGCAAGTCACTTAATCACTGAGCTTTTGTTTCCTCATCTGTGATCGACGAGAAAGGCGATGGACAGCTGCTGTGACCTGCCACTTAGGGAGAATCGAAAGATTCAATGAGCAGTTTATAAAGCATATAACTTTCAAAATGCAAGTAGTTGTTAGGATTAGTTTTGTACAGTGGCATCTATCTCACATTTTCTAACAACGTGAAAGCTACCTGTTGAAAGAAGGATACTTGTAACACTGTTGGTCCGCAAACTACAACTGTAAGAAACAGTTCATTTGGAGGTTTTGTTCATTTGCTTAAACCTTCATAAACTCTCTATTAATTGTTCATAGCCAAGCTTGCCACTACTGGAATGAACAACCATTGATATGTGTGTACCAAAACTTGCTCCTTGTAAGGAAAGGTATGACAAACCTAAACACCATGTATTAAAAAGCAGAGACATCACTTTGCTGACAAAGGTCCATATAGTCGTTTTCTAGTAGTCATGTACAGATGTAAGAGTTGGGCCATACAGAAGGCTGAGCGCTGAAGAATTGATGCTTTCAAATTGTGGTGCTGGAGAAGACTCTTGAGAGTCCCTTGGACTGCAAGGAGATCAAACCAGTCAATCCTAAAGGAAATCAACCCTGAATGTTCACTGGAAGGACTGATGCTCATGCTGAATGAAGCTCCAGTACTTTGGCCACCTGATGCAAAGAGCTGACTCACTGGAAAAGACCGTGATGCTGGGAAAGATTGAAGGCGGGAGGAGAAGGGGATGACAGAGGATGAGATGGTTGGGTGGCACCACCAACTGGATGGACATGAGTTTAAGTAAGCATTGGGAGCTGGTGATGGACAAGGAAGCCTGGAGTGCTGTAGTTCATGGGGTCGCAAAGAGTCAGACCCGACTGAGCAACTGAACTGAACAAAACTGAAGATTCATTGACAGGATTTTAGTTTATACCCAGGTTTATGATCTCTCTGATGCATGAAGTGAAATACACTGGTCCTGTAACTGAAGAGCCATGGATGGTTCCCTGAGACGTTTTTTAGATCATGTAACATGAATAGTGTTGGGGGGGTATGTGTTCTTATAGTGAGACATCAAAGACTCATACCACTACTGGCTTGAAATTCTGTCTTACTAACCTCTGCCTTGAATGGGCAAGAAAGGGTGTTTGTGGGATGGTTCTGATTCCAGACATTTTCTCTCTGGGCACCTCCTCCACATTCAGGAGAGCCAAAGGTAAGCTTCATTTCCGCCTATGGTTTTGGGAGTGGGTGGATGGATTCCACAGAAGGGAGGTTTTGATTTATAATCTATTAGCCCAATCATTTACCTGTTCAGGTTTATAGGTCATCCATTTAGAAGTTAGAAATGGATCAGGTCTAATTTTAAATATGTCTGGGTCTATGGGACTGGGTAGGGAGCAAACAGCAAAGTGAAATTGCTCAATCTTCTATTAAATTGGCTGTGAAACACATAGAGATATGAGAGAAAAGACTTTAAAGGGTCATCTGAATAAAAGATTATTTGCGTAAAAGTTTTTCTTTTGGTATAGGGATTTTAATTGATCTGTTATATTTGGGAATTTATTTTTTGCAATTTATTCATGCAATTTAGGACTAAGTAATAGTCCGTGATCTTGCAATGGAAGTCCTGGTTATAGTTCTGTTAACATCAACAGTTGTTGAATGCCTCACATTTTTTCTTCAGCACCGTTCTTTTACTGAAGTATTCTGTTCCTCTTATTTGGCGTGCTTCTACTCACCTGCTCTCTTTCCTGTCTTCCATCCTAGAAAGAGTTAGATGCCCCTTTTATTATTCCCATAAGTGCCCGGGAATAACTTAGTCCACACTAAAAAAATAATGACTTGTTTTCATCTTTATCATAAGTCGGGTTCCTTTAGAGCAAGGGCTCTGGTATCATCTTTATAGCCAGCATACATGGTGTGATGTCTGGACCTTAACTGTTTGGACGTCAGGACACTGAGGTGGGAGAGGACTGGGAGTTAAGAGCCAAGTCCTAATTGTAACTTTTTGCCCTATGATCTTGGACAAGTGATCTTCAATTTCCTTACAAGTAGCTCACCTTGTTATCTTGTTAAAATGCAGATTCTGGCTCAGTAGGTCTCTGGTGGTTTCCAAAATTTTGCATTTAAACAAGCGCCCAAGAAGAGCTCATGCTGCCAGTTCAAGAACTACAGAAAACTAGACACCACCTAATGGCTTTTCCAGCTTTTACCATCTGTAGTTTTAGTCATTGTTTTAAATTCTGAACAGAATTGCTGGATATGCTGTAATTATTAAACATCTGTCCATCTCCAGTTTATCAGAATGCAAAACACTGACAATTCTGTGCCTTATTATGCAGTTGTAAGACAATGTCTCTAAAATTGAAGGTAATTTTACTACTCCCAAGATTTTGACTTTGACAGGTTAAAAATATCAAATAGATGTCTGGACAAGCGTTTGAGTTAGCACTAGCTTGTCATCTAAATGTCGATACTTGCTTGTTTGCTCTTTGTTTGATGCATATTGGAGAACATTTGCAATAAACAGATGCTAATGAGGGAGCTGAAATGGGTAGACATGTGATCTCCTGAGTATAAATACAGAGACAGGCAAGCTGTTGAGGAATTCATCATCAGAGGAGGAGTTCCTGATCATTTCCTTTAGTTCTCCAGAAGGTGAGAATCAAATTATTATAAGACATATTGATAGAAATGCTATAGGTAAAAGGCAGATTGTGTCGATTGAATATGGATTGCTGGGGATGGGGCGTTTGAAAACATTCCTTACTGTTTCTTTTGAGTGTAACTTCCTCAATAAGCCAGATATTTGACTTGGGAGCATTGCCAGCTTAGGAATTTATAGCTCTGTTGATCTCATGTATGGATGTTGAAAAGTAGTTGGGTTAATTTTTATTTTTGATTTACAGAAAAAATCCACCTCTTCCACACTAGGAGTATTAAACAGGCATAGTTTCAGTGTTCAAATGAGTTATATATGTGCCTGTGATGGACTCTGATCACTTTTTTCCACCTCTAACAAAATGAAAATCTGGACAAGAGAAATTAAACCCTGAGAAAAGTACAGAATGTAGCATATAGTTGAGTGTGGGTATCTTAATTATGATGAAATTTTTACCTCCTACAGAATAAGACAATTTTTCCTACCACAGTGATCTGTATTTCATTTCCTAACCGTGGTTGCAGATTGAACAGAAGTTTTAGAGCTTATTTATCATCCTCATCATTGCATTTTGATCATTTGTGACCCTTGGTTCCCCTAACCCTAACTAGCTAGGACAAGCGCAGGAGAGGGATTTGGGTATAAGCCGTGGCAGTGAAACCAAAATGAAGAGCCTTTGGTTTTTGCTCCTGGAATTCCAGCCGTGGAGCTTTATAGGAAGGAGCATGTGGAGCATTTTTTACTGTTGCCTTTTAATGCTGTCCTTTTGGCTGGGGGTCTTAATGGAGGTTGCCTCATGGCTTATTTAATCTTAATGTTGCTGCTAGGTTGGAACTCATTTTTGAGGTTGTAATGTATGTTGAACCCAAATTGAAGTTTTTGAAGCCAGCTGTGAACCAGAGGTATTTGCTGCAGTCCAAATAGATTGTCTTTTGGGAAACACCTTAACCAGGATTATTATTGTTGTGACCCTCTTTGGAGGCTTTAGATAGAACATTTTTTTTACCCTGAGAATTTTTTTTAACAACACAACACCATTTTTAAAGACTTTACATTTAGACATTTTAATTTGTCTTTGATATTGAACTTAAGTAGCTTATGACTAATGAAATAGAAAGGAGCTTTTTAATATTATATAGTATGTTAATATTATATAATATATGTGATATATAATATATATCATATAATATATATAATAGTAACATATTATATAATATATTACATATATAATATGCCTTTTCACTTCCAAATTGCTTTTGAATTTTTCATGGTGGCCTTATGACTCCAAAATGTTCATATTATATTTTCTGTTTTGTTTTTAAAGAAACTACTTTGTACTGTAAAATACGGCAAGATTATTAATACAATAAAGTACTTTAAAAAAATCAGTATTATATATTTTTTTAACTAATTTATTTTACTTTACAATATTGTATTGGTTTTGCCATACATTGACTTGAATCTGCTATGAGTGTACATGTGTTCCCCATCCTGAACCCCCTTCCCACCTCCCTTCCCATCCCATCCCTCTGGGTCATCCCAGTGCACCAGCCCTGAGCACCCTGTATCATGCATCAAACCTGGACTGGTGATTCGTTTCACATATGATAATATACATGTTTCAATGCCATTCTCCCATATCATCCTGCCCTCACCCTCTCACACAGAGTCCAGAAGGCTGTTCAATACATCTGTGTCTCTTTTGCTGTCTTGCATATAGGGTTATCGTTGCCTTCTTTCTAAATTCCATATATATGCATTAGTATACTGTATTGGTGTTTTTCTTTCTGGCTTACTTCATTCTGTATAATAGGCACCAGTTTCATCCACCTCATTAGAATTGATTCACATGTATTGTTTTTAATGGCTGAGTATTAATAAGTATTATATTTTTATATATGAAGTGAAAGAGGAGAGTGAAAAAGTTGGCTTAAAACTCCACATTCAGAAAACTAAAATCATGGCATCCAGTCCCATCATTTCATGGCAAGTAGATGGGAAAACAATGAAAACAGTGACAGACTTTATTTTGGGGGGCCTCCAAAATCACTGCAGATGCTGACTGCAGCTATGAAATTAAAAGACGCTTTCTCTTTGGAACAAAAGCTATGACCAACCTAGACAACATGTACAAAAGCAGAGACATTACTTTGCCAACAAAGGTTCATCTAGTCAAAGCTATGGTTTTTCCGGTAGTCATGTATGGATGTGAGAGTTGGAATGTGAAGAAAGCTGAGCGCCAAAGAATTGATGCTTTTGAACTGTGGTGTTGGAGAAGACTCTTGAGAGTCCTTTGGACTCCAAGGAGGTCCAACCTGTCGATCCTAAAGGAAATCAGTCCTAAATATTCATTGGAAAGACTGATGCTGAAGCTGAAACTCCAATACTTTGGCCACCTCATGTGAAGAACTGACTCATTGGAAAAGACCCTGATGCTGGGAAAGATTTAAGGTGGGAGGAGAAGGGGACGACAGAGGATGAGATGGTGGATGGCATCACCACACGATGGACATGAGTTTGAGTAGGCTCTGGGAATTGGTGGTGGACAGGAAAGCCTGGCGTGCTGGAGTCCATGGGGTTGCAAAGCGTCAGACATGACTGAGTGACTGAACTGAACTGAGCTGATGATGTATAGTATTGAGCTCCAGAATTCCAAACAGAAGATCTAGGGGACTTTAAAATTTTTTTATATTGGAGTATAGTTGATTTGCAGTGTTGTGTTAGTTTCAGGTATACAGCAGTGATTCAGTTATACATATATCTATTCTTTTCCAGATCCTTTTCCCATATAGGTTGTTACAAAGCACTAAGTATAGTTCCCTGCACTATACCATAGGTTAGGGGACATTGTTAATAAGAGTGAACCTCTTTGGTTTATCAGTTGTTACCTAGAAGACTAGTTACTGATGATTTCATAGAGAAAGATATTCTGATAAAAGCAAACTGGATTTTCCCTTCCTTAATCTCCAGAGATTTCTAACGCAAAAAAAAAAAAGAAATTTTATCAAAATTAGTTGCATGCCTGCTTATGTCCCCTTTGCTTTACCTTTATTATTTTTTTTAGAAATTTTATTTTTGTAATTTAGTTTTGGCTGTGCTGGGTCATGTTGTGGCTCACAGGTTCTTTGGTGCCATGAGCAGGATTTCTCTAGTTGCGGAGAGCGGGGGCGACCCTCTAGCCGGGGTTCCCTTGTTGTGGAGCACAGTCTCTAGAGCATGGGCTCAGTAGTTGTGGCACACAGGCTTAGCTGCCCCAAGGCATGTGGGATCTTCTGGGACCAGGGATCGAACCCAAGTCCCTTACATTAGCAGGTGGATTCTTAACCGCGGGACAAACAGGGAAGTCCTGATTTACCTTTAAATCTGGATGTCTTGTCAGTTGTTAAGGGGCAGTTAGATCCATTTCTTTTGTGTTCCAGGTGAAAAGCGAATGTGCTAGCACAGGATCATTTTTTTCCTCTGTAGTTTTGGAAAATTTTTTTGCTTCACCTGATTTGTATTTTGACCTGCTCAATTTTGGTCTCTTATGCAGTCCCCAGCATAGACAAAAATAGTGGTTATTCTTAGTCTCAAAAACATACATATTGCAAATTTGGAAAACCCCTTCACTGGACTCATACGAACTTATGGGTGCAATGAAGGAATGGGTCCCTTCCCATCACTATAACTCCAGCCTTCCTCTGGAAGAAAGGAGAGGACTAGCAGTGAAAGGGAAGTTCTTTGTAAGAGAAGTTATCTAACATGTCTGTTACGATCGTTGAACTGTTCCCACTGTGGCATGCAACTCTTCACCAGATTACAGAAATTTCTTGGGGTCCTTCCAGCTTTTCGTTTGTTTGTTTTTGTGTGTTTACTTTTGCTGCCTTCATAAGACAACCCAGGTCTCTTCTTTTTATTAGGCCTTCAGAGGATTTTTCCCTCAGTGATGTTGCTCCCTAGGTTCTGAGCAAGTGAATATCAGACCCGTGAGGTCCAGATCTACCCTGTCTCTGAATATCATAATTTGAGCAGTGTTTTGGTTGACCCAATAATAATACTTTCTCAATTTATCACCTCACTTATTCTCGTAGATACCCCTGAAGTATGTTGGAAAGCAGTTATTGGTGTTTTAAAACTCTTCTAGGTCAGCACAGTTATCAACTTATGGCCCAGTCCGGTCACAAATCCCTATTGATGTGTTCTAGATACAAATATGGCTCCACAAAAGCAATACTTTTATCATTTGTCTGAAAGAATGATGGTTAAGACAGAGGAGAGGAATGATTATACTCTATAGATAGGCTATAAAAAGTCTCCTCTAGAGTCGGATCAAATGGCAGAGTAGGAAGGTCTTGAGCGCACCTCCTCCCAGGGACACACCAGAGCTGCAGCTGTATGTGGAACAGCTGTCTTTGAGAATGACCTGAGGACTAGCAAGACAGATTTTCAGGTTTGTTATATGCTACAACTGAACCGAACTGAACCCCATGGTAGCCACAAACAAAAACGTAGAGTGTAATAGATACACAAAAAATAAAGGAATACAAACATAATCCTAAAGAAAGTCATCAAATCACAAAGGAAAGGAATATGAGAATAAGAAAGGCACAGAGGAGAACTGCAAAAACAACCAGAAAACAGTTAACAAAATGTCAATAAGTATGTTGCTAAAAATGATTACTTTAAATGTAAATGAACTAAATGCTCTAATCAGAAGACATAGGATGGCCAAGTGGATATAAAAAAAGACCCCATTTATATGCTTCCTGCAAGAGACTTCAGATTTACACACACAGACTGGAAGTGAAGGGATGGAAAGAGATTTTATGCAAAGAGAAATGTAAGAAAGCTGGATTAGCAAAACTTACAGTAGACAAAATAGGTTTTGAAACAAAGACTGTTGCAAAAAAACAAAAAAAGACATTACAGTAAGTCCCCTACATACGAACCTTTAGTTTCCAACTTTCAAAGATGTGAACGTGCATTCGCATATACAGTCACGTGAGTTCACAGGTCTGGTTCACACTGTCACGTGCTTGTATCCTCTACAAGTGGTTTTGCTTTTGTGTAATTTACAGTGTGTGTGCTGAGTTGCTTCAGTCGTGTCCAACTCTTTGCAACCCTGTAGACTAGCCCACTGGGCTCCTCTCTATGGGATTCTCCAGGCAAGAATACTGGAGTGGGTTGCCATTCCCTTCTCCAGGGGATCTTCCGACCCAGGGATTGAACCCAAGTCTCTTAGTCTCCTGCAGTGGCAGGCAAGTACTTTACCACTAGCACCACCTGGGAAGCCCATTGTACAGTACTGTATAGAGAAAATAAGAACCACTGTTACTCTAAGTTAAAAAAGCAATTTGAACTCTTTTTTTCTGCATTGAAAGCTAGAATTATTCATTTTATATTTGGATCTTAGTGTAGCTTTTGGAATGTGAATTTATAACTGAATCTTGAGATGTGAAACCATGAAATAAGAAATACTACTGAATCAATGTAAGTAAGAAGTGCCAGTCATCACAAGACAGGTACAAAGAAATGTAAGCAAAAAACAACAAACAAATGTTGGTGAAGATGTGGAGAAAAGGGAATCCTTGGGTGGGCTATAAATTGGAGCAAGCACTATGGAGAGCAGCATGGAAGTTTCTCCAACAGTTAAAAGTAGAACTACCATGCAGTCTAGCAAATTCTGGGTGTTTATCTAAAGAGTGTGAGAACGCTGATTTGGAAAGTATTGGCAGTCCTGTGTTCGTTGTGGCATTATTTGTAGTAACTAAGATATGGAAGTAACCTAAGTGTTTGGCGGATGAATGGCACATGGCAAGGTTTCATTCTTTTTCGTGGCTGAGTGATATTCCTGTGTGCGTATGTGTGTGTGAGGTGTGTACAGCATGGATGGACCTACAGGGGTGTTATGCTAAGTGAAATAAGCCAGAGAAAGACAGATACCATATGGTTTCATTTATATGTGGAATCTAAAATCAAGTGAACAAACAAAACAGACTCATGGATGCAGAGGGAAAATCCTTGGTTTCTAGCGGGAAGAATGGAGAGGGAGTTGGGCAAAATTGGTGAAGGTGATTAAGAGGTATAAATTTCCACTCATAAATAAGTCAATGGGAATGTATGGAATATAGTCAGTAGTATTTGAAGAACTTGGTCTTGTGGCAGATGGTAACTAGACTTATTGTGTGATCAGTTTGTAATGGATCATTGTTGTGCTCCTGAAACTAGTATTGTATGTCAGTTGCACTTCGTTGTACACATTTTTTGCTCTGATAATATATGGGTTTGCTTGTTACTCCTTGATCGTTAAAACAAAAAGAAACCACAGTCCAACAATTAATCAGTTTTTTTCTTTTCAGTTTCCAAAAAAAGACTTACAGCAAAATGAATAATCCAGCAATCAAGAGAATAGGAAATCATATCATCAAATCTCCTGAAGACAAGCGAGAATACCGCGGACTTGAGCTGGCCAATGGGATCAAAGTACTTCTTGTCAGTGATCCAACAACAGATAAATCATCAGCAGCACTTGATGTACACATAGGTACAATCTAAAATTGTGAATTAAGCTTTGTTCAGCTTCATTGACCTAATGTTTAGTTATTTGGACTCTCCATATTTATGTGATGGAGACCTGGCAGTTACCAGTTTGATGTATGTTACTGGGTACAGTAGCCCTGTACAGCTGTTGGTATCTACAGTTGTCTATGTTGAATCACCCTACCTTTACCAGGCTTCCTTGGTGGCTTACATGGTAAAGAATCCACCTACAACGCAGAAGACCTGGGTTTGATCGCTAGGTTGGGAAGATCCCCTTGGAGGAGGCTTGGCAACCCAGTTCAGTATTCTTGCCTGGAGAATCCCCATGGACAGAAGAGCCTGATGGGCTACAGTCCATGCGGTCACAAAGAGTCGGACTCGACTGAGCGACTAAGCACACACACACACCTTTACTGGGAGTGTCGTATTAGGTTTCCAGCAGAAGTGACTTAGCAGCAAGGAGATTCATTCCCATCCTTTACAGTAACAGTTCTACTGCCTTTACTTTCATGTACACTTGATACCCTAGGAATAGCATATTTCCTAAATTCTTGTGTGCACTTTTCTCCCACGTTTAATGCTGCTTTAATCAAGTTACTTCTTATCTATGGGTACATTTATTTTTTTCCCTCTCTGAAAAACTTTTTTTTAATTCAATGGCATTTTAGAATTGGGGAAATAAAATAATAACCATCCTAAGTTGGACAAATGATTGCGACGCACAATTCAGTGTGCCTTGCAAATTGTTATCTGATTTGAAGTTGCTCAACTCTCTTAAGTGAAGTATATATTAAAAAAGTGACTGAAACAAAACATTTTGCTCAACATTTCCCAGCTAGTAGGCCTGCTAACTTGTGCTCTTAGCACCACCCTATATTGTCTCCTTCAATAAAATATAAAAGCTAGAATTTTCTAGCTCTTATAAAACAGTGAATTCAGCTCTTTCTCTCAGTGTGATTTGTGAGGACACTACTGTCCAGAAAGGTTAAGTATCTGCTGAAAGTCACCAGGTAACTGATGTCAATCTGATGATGACAGATTTTAATTTCTTGGGCTCCAGAATCACTGTGGATGATGACTGCAGCCATGAAATATAAAGACACTTGCTTCTTGATAGGAAAGCAGTGACAAACCTAGATAGCATATTAAAAAGCAGAGATATCACTTTGCTGACAAAGGTCCATATAGTCCAGATAGTCAAAGCTTTGGTTTTTCCAGTAGTCGTGTATGGATATTAGAGTTGGACCATAAAGAAGCCTGAGTGCTGAAGAATTGATGCTTTTGAATTGTGGTGCTGGAGAAGACTCTTGAGAGTCCTTTGGACAGCAGGGAGATCAATCCTAAAGGAAATCAACCCTGAATATTCGTTGGAAGGACTGTTGCTGAAGCTCCAGGACTTTGGTTACGTGATGCAAAGAGCTAACTCTTTAGAAAAGACCCTGATGCTGGAAAAAATTGAAGGCAAAAGGAGGAGAGGGCAGCAGAGGAGAAGATGGTTAGATAGCATCACCGACGCAATGGACGTGAATTTGAGCAAACTCCAGGAGATAGTGAAGGGGATAGGGGAGCCTGGCATGTTGCAGTCCATAGGGTCGCAAAGAGTCAGACACAACTGAGCAGCTGAACAACAACAACAAACTGATGTCAAGTGCTAGGGCTAGAATGTAAGTTGTACCATTTAGAGTAGCCGGTACTTAACTTCCTGTGATTATGGTTGGAGTTACCATTGCTAACAGAAGTTGCAAATCACCTGTGATTCATTTGCCCTTGATATCTTTCAACATATAAACAAATGATTTATTATATATATATTTTCCCTTCTCTTTCAGGTTCGTTGTCAGATCCTCCAAATATTGCTGGCTTAAGTCATTTTTGTGAACATATGTTATTTTTGGGAACAAAGAAATACCCTAAAGAAAATGAATACAGCCAGTTTCTCAGTGAGCATGCAGGAAGTTCAAATGCCTTCACTAGTGGAGAGCATACCAATTACTATTTTGATGTTTCTCATGAACACCTAGAAGGTGCGCTAGACAGGTAATGCTGAAAATACCCTGTGAATTGTCTATCTCACTTTGTTAAATTGTCATGGTAATAACAATGCTTACTATTTTTACAAAAACGTCTTCACAGCTTTATAGCGTAACAATATATTTTAACCAGTAGTTTGTTGTTGTTGTTTTTTAACCAGTACTTTTTGACCCCTGGGTTTTATGAACAGAAAATAATGAGTGATGTTATATGTTTATTTTATAGTAGAGGAGAAATAATGGCATGACTTTAAACCAGCTTTCAGGACTACAGAATGTGTTTTTGGCTTATAAAATTTTCACCAGCCTTTCCCATTCTAACTGGTATTGCATATGAAGCATATGATGAGGAATAAACTACTCGTGTCATGGATCTCTTTTCAAACATAGTTCTGTTCCAGAATACAAGAACTTAAATATTCTGTTCTCCTTTAGTTCCTCACTCCTCAAGGATATTTAGTAGATACAGAATGTTTTGACCTGCTGTTTCAACCCTGGGGATATTTCGTGAAAGTATTTTCTGGAGCAGCCTCCATTAGGCTAATTAAATTTCTTGGTCAATTTTCTAAGCGGCTAACAGTATCTAATTTTTCATTATATCAGTGATTTGATTCATTGTTTGTTCAAAGTGTAATTTTTCCCTTGGTGAATTTTTATAGTTCTCTGTATTACCAAGAAGGTGTAATTCTGCAGCATTTTTGATGGACCTATAATGAAGTTTGATTTCACAGTTTTTAATTCTCAGCTTTAATTGCTTATTTAAATTAATAGTCATTTTTCCCCCCCAAACCTAATAGTTTGAATTTGTTCTGTAGCACAAAGAACATTAACAGTAGAACAAAGGCATGGGTTCAGGATATAGGACTGGGCCAGAGTAGTCTGTTTCTTACTTACTCTAGTGTATGTTTCAGTCTTTAGGCAGCAGCTTTGAGATGTAATCATCTTTTGTATGTATTCCCAGAAGACTTCCATTAATGAGTTCCTTGGGATCATACACCGAATTTAATTTCCTGCTTTACAAATGCCTCAGCAGATGTTCATATAATAGATCTCTGTATGATGGAGGATGTCTGTTACTTGGATCAGAGTGAAAAAAAAAAGCTACTTGTGTAGGGCATCTTTTAAAAGTACTGATTATACTGTGTCAGAATCATGACGCTTTATGTAGCTTTGTCCAGCTATGGTATGTAGCTATTAGATACTTTTCCCAGCCTGAGTGTATTGAGGTTGGTAAAAGTGATTATATGTCCGGAATTATCTATTTCCATATATCATTAATTATAGGCTCCAGATAGAGTTTCCTTTGGGTTGGTATGTGTAAAGTACTTAGCACAGGACTGTATTCACTATGTGCTTAAAATAATACCAAGTAATGGTAACAGCTTCTTTGATGGCTGCAGTGTGAGGTGCAATTGCTGAGATGTTTATAAACCCAGGAGTCTCTAGGCCCACTGAATAGTAGTCCCATTCAGTCAGTCTCTGCTCTCGGCTTTATCTGAATTCTGGATGTTGTTTTTATAAGATGGGGTCTAAATTTAAGAATTACTGTATGAAATCATGATTTAAATTGCAACCTGGTGTAGGAGAGTTAATTTATTAACTAAAGGAATCTCAGTTCAGCTTTGGTACTACTATTAAGGAACAACCTCAAGAAAAATATAATAGGTTACTTACGTTAAAGTTACATGCCATTTTATTTGTCAAACCAGTGCTTTTAAATTTTAAAAATTCTCTTCATATTTCATAAAAGTCCATAATTATATCTTAGTCAAACTACTGTCATATGTTTTTCATACTATTATTTTTTTCACTAATTATAAAGTTCTTAAGGAAAGATTATCAAATAGAGCCTTTTAAATAGGTCACTTAGTTTGTCCTAAAATGCCTGAGTCTTAGTGAAATTGCACTTAAAACTTAATTTAATATTTATTGCCTGAGAACTATCAGCTGCGTTTTCCTTTCTTGGAGAACTAGCCATGTACAACAGAGATTTTTATAGACATCTCAAATTGCAAATCTTAGATTAGATTGCTGTTATCTTATAAATCTGCCCCACTGTTTTGCAAGTCTGCCCTGACTTTTTATTGTTGTATTTTGATTTATATTAGAAAATATATATTTGGTCTTTGTCCCTTATCCTAGATCATAGCTTCTGAAACTCTTGGAATTTCCTTAGTGTTGAGAGCCATAAAGTTGCATTTTGTTGTTTTAATGAAGTGACTTTGGCAAAGTCCTTTGATAATTTGAGGCTAGAGGTTGGGTGCCAGGGGAACCAGTCCTGTATTTAGAAGGTTGGAACTTTCAGTCCACAAGGTGGAGGTTGATTTCAGACACCAGTGCCCAGTGATTTACTCAATTCTGTTGAAGTTTGGAGAGCCTACAGATTGGTGGACACGTGGAGATGTGGGGAGGGTGGCCTACCTAGAGGGCATGAAAGCGCCATACCCTTCCCACAAACTTTGCCTTACGCATCTCTTTCATCTAGCTGTTCCTGAATGATATCCTTTTATAACAAATCCAGTAATCTAGTAAGTAAAATGTTTCTCTGAGTCCTGTAGCTGATCTAGAATATTAATTGTACCCAAGGAGGTGGTTGTGGGAGCCTCTGATCTATGATCTATAGTGCTTGGTCAGAAGCCCAAGTGACAACCTGGACCTGTGGTTGGTGTTTGAAGTTAGGGACAGAGGGGAAGGGGTAAGAGGGAGGGATGAGCCTTGTAGGACCTGTGAGATCTCATGGTATCAATTGAGTTGAATTTTAGGATACCCAGCTGGTGAATTGCTTGGTGATATGGTAACAACAGGTGGGAATTGTCAAAATCAGAGGTTAATCTTTTTATATTTTCACTAATTAGATGACATATCTAGGGTAGGGTTCTCTGAATTTACATATGTATAATATTTTTTTTATATTACTTAGAACTTATGTTCCTTTTTTCTTTGTAGCAATTTTAGTTTCTCTGATTCTGTAGAATTCCTATTTCCTAAGTTTCAAACATTTTTAAAAACATTTTTCTGAGGCCACTCTTAAAATAACAACTTTCAAATTGTTAATTATGTTTCACACCCTTAGATTTGCACAGTTTTTCCTGTGCCCCTTGTTTGATGAGAGCTGCAAAGACAGAGAGGTGAATGCAGTTGATTCAGAACATGAGAAGAATGTGATGAACGATGCCTGGAGACTCTTTCAGCTGGAAAAAGCTACAGGGAACCCCAAACATCCCTTCAGTAAATTTGGAACAGGTTTGTCAGCAGCAGCTTTAATGCATTAGTTCTCCTTAACCTCACTTAAACCATGGCCTTTTTGCCCAGTATTGTATTTTACAGTTTAGGATAGAAGACTGCAGAACTCCTTAGAGTTTGGATCTGATAAGTGGTTGTTATATCATTGTTCCTCCCTGGTCTTTCTTTCTTTCTTTCTTTTTAAAAAAATAATTGTTTATTTGCTAGCGTCGGGTCTTAGTTGCATCATGCATGAGGATCTTTTGTTGCAGCAAACAGACTCTCTAGTTGTGGTGAGTCAACTCTGAAACACAGAGACTTTGTTGCTCTGTGGCACATGAGGTCTTGGTTCCCTGACCAGGGGTCGAACCTGTGTCCCCTGCATTGCAAGGCATATTGTTAGCCCCTGGGCCCCTAGGGAAGTCCTGCCCTGGTATTTCTTAAACCATACCCCTACATATATGTTGTTTGGCAGGTCTTTGGGAAAACACCTTTATTTGACCTCAAAAAAGGGTTAAAGCTTAGGTATTTGAGCGTTGTGCAGAAGATGATAGGCTAAGGAGAAGGAAGAGTAACAAAATATGAAACAAGTTTATTGGATAACAAGGTAAAAAATTAAATTTAGATTTTAGAAATAGTAATCATTCTTTTAACAGATGAGTAACATTTTGGCTAGTAGTTCAAAGAAAAGGATGTCAATACGAGTTGGGCTCTTGGCATTGGATTTTTTTTTTTAATTGAGGTGTAGTCAATGTACAATATTATGTAATTTTCAGGTGTACAACAGAGGGATTCTGGCATTGGACTTTGAATATAATATATGAAATGATATTCTCGAAATTGTAATAACAGTGGCCTAACCAGTTATTTAGCCCTCTAGAGGGTACCTCTGGCCATCCCATACAAATAGGGGTCTAGCTATTTCAAGAGCAGAGCAGTTAAGAGTTGTGAGTAGATATTAACCAGCGTGTCAAGGAGAGGAGATACTAGAGCTCATTATTCTGAATAAATAGAATGTCCACTTCAAGGCTTATTGAATCCCCTACTCCCATTGCCTCCGCCTCTACTATCTACAGATAGATAAATGCATGGCGTCTGCTCCAGGCCTGACTGTAGAAGACACACAAGGTCCCTGCTGTCAAAGTGCTGCAGCATCCTAGTAGATTTGAGATGGGATGACAGGGAGTCGCATAAAATAAATTTGGAGATACCTGATTTTTTATAATTGTACCCTTTTTTCGTTATTCAGTTTTTCATTAAAAAGTACAGCTAAAATATTTAAATAATACAAAAGTATGTTTTAAAAAAGCAAAAACAAAAAGTTGCCCTTTATCAACTGTTTACCAGATGTAATCATTATGAAAGGTTGCTATGATTTTTAAAACATTGCTTTGGGGATTATAAAATAGCATAAAAAAATAGATTATTTAGTGTACTTAAATTTATGCCTATAAGTTTATTTTGGGGACTTTTGAAAAAGACAGCTTTCTTTCAGTTTGAATACCATTCTAATATATCCAGCGGCAACCAGGGAATTAGCATAGCAAAATAGGAGTCTATAAAAATTCCAATTAGAAGCAGCGATACTGTATTCTTTAGACTTGTAACACTTGGCACCTTGTATCATTGCTAAGGTAAATATTGTGGTCCTTAAAATGTCTATGTAATGATTAATTTTCTGAAAAGTGGCTTTTATAGAGGACATGAGCATACATGGTATATCGAGGGAATATGAATTTAAAAACCAAATTTCAAAATCACTACATCCAATGATTGTTGTCCTTTAAATAGTCCCTTTGGCAGGTTAGGTGCTTCCACCAACAATGCTGCTATTGTCAGAACGTGTTAGAACTCTTTTTTGGGAGTTGCCTCCTTTAAAATGGTCTCACTGGTGATATATCACAGTCAGCATAATCAGGAAGCAGCCACAGATCTTCCAGAAATAAATCCAGTGAATAAGGTGAGCAGTATTGCCTCTGGTCACAAACACAAAACAGTCTTAAGATACCTTAAGGTATCAGGAGTGATAAGTGAAGAAAAACATTGAATGGTCAATTATGTAGAGGTGGAATTTGGGAGCATATTTGTTTTCATGACCTGTGACAAGGCTAGGCAGTTAGTCAACAAAGTATGAAGTAATATAAACAGCTGAGAGGTGAGTTAGCCAGACTTGGTACAAAAGTACAGAAAATGTGATGTAAGTAATGCAAACACTAAGTTACCTGTTGATTTTAGAAATATAAATTAATGTTGAGCTTTTTTGGAGTAGAGGTTCTGTCCATTGTTAAGGTCACAGACAAGTTTGAAAATGTGATAAAAGCTTTAATAAATACCCTTACTTAAAGTTATTCTTGCAGAACAAACCTTGTCAGAAATCATGCTTAATTTACTTTTATTATTTTTTAGTAACTTCAGATGATTCTTTGAATGTGGCCCATTTTGTCCACCTAGGGAATGTGGTTTATTATTTTAATATTAATAATACTTTAAAGCTAGGTGTTTTTAAATGAGCAAAGATCAAGCATTGTGTGCTTTTAAGAAAACCTTACAATAAAATGCTTGTCCGTAACAGTACTTTTTCATGTACTGAAAAAGTGGTCAGTAGCTTTCAAACTTTTCTTTGTACAACCCATAGTACATTTTACTCATGGCACATGTAAGCCACTGGAACAAAAGTTTTACCAAACATTACCTATCTTATATTTTCAGATGTAGTCTGGTACCCTCTGTTATATATATATATATATTTTTTTTTTTAATTTAGATCTTTCAATACATTAAATTTATTTCCTCACAATCGAGTGGGTTCCACAGTTTAATTCAAAGTGATAGGCAGTCATTTCAGTAGACTCAAGAAAAGCATTTGTTAAAACACCTTCATGAACAAAGCAACAAAAAAGCACTCATTCATGAACAAAACAACAAAAAACTCTTTGAGTTGATAAAAGCCTATGTCAAACATCATGATTAATTCTGAAGTTTCAAAGAGATTTCTGTTGAAAGACAAAAACAAAGAAGAATACCTTCTAATCACTTTTTTTGTTCAGCTCTGCTTTAGGTACTAGTCATTACAGGAAGTCAAGGGAAAAAACAAGTGATAAGTAAGAGGTTGAAAGGAAGAAAGAGAAAACTTCTTGTTTCCATATGATATGATTACATAAAAAAATTCAAGATCTTCAGATCAATCATCAAAAATAAGATAATTCACCACTGTTGTCAAGAGAAGAGAAGCGCTAAAATTGCATTCTTGTATTGTGGGTGCGTGCTCAGTTGCTTCAGTCGTGTCCGACTCTTTTGTGACCCCATGGACTGTAGCCTGCCAGGCTCCTCTGTCCATGGGATTCTCCAGGCAGGAATACTGGAGTGGGTTACCATGGCCTCCTCCAGATTGAACCTGGGTCTCTTGAGTCTCCTGTATTATTAGCAGGCGAATTCTTTACCACTAGCGCCACCTGGGAAACCCCTTTTCTTGTATCGATAGTAATCAATCAGAAAAATACTACTACAGGAGTCCTGTAGTAGTATTTTATATTTCCTGTAGAAATATAAAAATCGCTATAAGGTATTTAGAAATAACACTAACAGAGGAGCAAGAAATATATAATGGATATGAAAGAGTGCCTGAGTAAATGGGAAGATAAACCATGTTCATGGATGGGTAAACTCAATATTACAAGATACATTTCACCCTGAATTTATCTAAAATCAGTGTAGTGCCATTTGAAAGCCTGAGGGTTTTTTTTTTCTTTTTAATAATCTTATAATCTGATTATAAATTAAAAGAAAGAGTAAAGGGCCAAGAATAACTAAGATAATTTTGAAGAACAACAAAGAAGACACTACTTCTACCAGGTACCAAGACTTCAGTTGTTAGAGTAGTGAAATTGATGCAAAAATACATGAAGATAACAGGAGAACAGATTATGAACCCTGGAAGCATATCCACAAATGTTTGGAAACTTAGACATAAGACAGAGGCGCGTGACAGATGAGTAAGGGAAGGGTGGCCCTTTCAATGACTGGTGCAAGGGCAGCTACTTATTCATGGAGAGATGAATAAAATTAGATCTCATCTCACACCATGCACAAAAATAATTTCTGGATTGATTGGACCTAATTATAGAAAAAAACTTTCTATAACCTTTAGAAGAAAATATTTTTTAAAAAATATTAGGCTAGGAAAAGTGTACTCGAGCGTACATATCACAAACCATATTTTTAATGGTAAAGCATATATTTAAATATAAATTTGATTACATTAAAACTTAAAATTTCTGTTCAGTACAGACACAAAAAAGATAAGCACATACACAGTGAAAAGTTTTGCAAAGCAATATAGCAGATAAGAACGTCTGTAAGTAATAAGCAAAAGATAAAAACTTCTATAAGTGAGTAAGTGAAAGATAAAAGCAGTTCACTAGAGAAAGAGAAATAGGCAAAGGCTATTTAGAGTCAGTTCCTTTTTTTGAAAGTCATTTTTGTAGTTATGTGCTAAATCTGTCCCCACACATGTCTTCATTAACTCACTATGTGATCTCTCTAGCCTCAGACTTTGGCCAGGAATCCCACCTCCCAATAGCAGACCCCTCAGTGATGTAAAGCTTGTACTGTGATGGAGGGCCATGCTGAGGTTGAATCATTGTTCTACCACTGACCAGCCAAGAGTGGACCAGTTTCTTAACTTCTGTAAGCCTCAGTTTCCTCCCATGTCTGGTTGGTGTAAAGTGGTTAGTCAAAAGTCTGGTCCTAATGGTACTCAGTAAATGAGAGATTCTATAACTATATTATGATAGAGGATCAATGGCATAGTGGTAAAGAATCCTCCTGCCAATGTAGGAGACACAGGTTCAGTCGCTGGGTCAGGAAGATCCCCTTGGAGGAGGAAATGGCAACCCACTCCAGTCATCTTGCCAAAAAGAATCCCATGGACAGAGGAGCTTGGTGGGCTACAAGTCGATGGGGTCGTAAAGAGTCAAACATGACTGAGCGACAGAGCACACATACACAGCTGTGAAAAATAGCAAAATTTTGAAAAAGTCTTTGCCATGAAGTTGTGAGGGGCAGCCACAACTTGATGCAGTGGGTTTGATGCGGTGATTGTAGGACAGTGTTATTAGAGATGTTCTCCTGTTCCCTCTTTAAGCTGAACCACTGGTTGGTGATGACATTCCCTTTGTTCCTTCATTTGTCACTCACATATACCTTTAGTTATAGTTCCACAGCTGCTGATAAATTTTATGCCTTTTCTCTGCCCTGTTGCCTTAAAAAAAATCTTTTTTTTCCTCTGCCTCTCCATGGAATAAAAGCAGAAGCAGTTGAATTTTTTAAAGTTGTTTGGAACAGGAAAGGAAATTTTTAGTTCTGATTATTCTTAGTGATCTGTTTCTCTAAACCTAACCCAACAGACCCTGTGGGAGCAAGTGGGTTTAGTCAGAGAAGGAAATAGAAAAAAAGTCAGGATGTGGGTGAGGGAAACAAAACAGGCACTCCTTAGTGGGATGAAAGACAAAGTGGGAGGGCACCTGGAAATACAGGGTGGGGCTGTATTTAGATACAGGTGATGTTTCTCTTTCTTAATTGTTAGGTGACAATTATGCTTTGTAGGACATACCACAAAGGATTATATGAATCTGAGTACGGTATTATACATATGCTCAGATTCTCTCTTTCTCTGTTGACAAGTAATTTTTTAAAGGTCTTCTATATGTAAAGTGCATTAGAAAATGCAAAGTGTAAATCAACATCTTTGCACTAAAGAAACTTTAAGTTTAGTTGGAGAGGCAAGTCAAACTCAGAATTTCACTGGAGTATCATCTCAGACTTGATTTTCTCTTTTTTCCTCCTTGCCAATTTTTACTGAGTGCTGCACTGAACACTTTGCCTGGATTATTTAACTTAATTCTCACAATCTCCCCAGTAGGTACATGGGGGGATTAATACCCAGTAGGTATTATTTCTGTCTTATAGATGAGTGAACTAAGACTTCAGAGAAGTGATTAAATTGCTTAGGGTCACTCAGCTTTTGATTGCTAGAGCCTGGGCTGGTGCCCTTAACCACTGTACTATTCCTCCTGCTTTATGATTGCCTAGAAATTTAAATTCTCCAGGATCTCAGAGGAGGTGCAAGTTGAATTTTCCTGAAGGGTGGGTAGGATTGTCTTAGGCAAAGGAAGAGTCACTCTTAGAAGAAAAGGAAAAAGAATTATTATTTATTGTCTGAGCATTAAGTGCCACCCACTGGGCAGGCATTTTACCTAATATGATTTCACTTAACCTTCACCACAGTACTGAAATTTTCATCATCCTGTTTGACAGATGCCAAGATTAATACTGACAGAATAAGTAGACCAACGTTTCATGGCCTTGTGGGGGACACAGGGAGGAGGGAAAAGAGGGAGGCTGGCAGTAGAAGCGTCTGTAGGTTATGGGATTCAGTATCAGGTCAGCCCAAACTTCCAAGTCTGTGTTTCTTGTGATAATATTAGTGAAAGTGAAAGTCGCTCAGTCATGTCCGATTCTTTGCGACCCCATGGACTGTACAGTCCATGAAATTCTCCAGGCCAGAATACTGGAGTGGGTAGCCTTTCCCTTCTCCAGGGGATCTTTGCAACGCAGGGATCAAACCCAGGTCTCCCACATTGCAGGTGGATTCTTTACCAGCTGAGCCACAAGGGAAGCCCAAGAATACTGGAGTGGGTAGCCTATCCCTTCTCCAGCGGATCTTCCCAACCCAGGAATCGAGATAATGTTAGGTTAACCCCCAAAATCATGATGAGAGGCAAAGAGCAAGGAGTGAGCCCAGTGTCATTTGGAGAACCTGAGTTAGAGAAGTTTGGCCATAATAAAGGATGCTTTTGTAGGAAGGAGTAGGGAAATGGATTAGAACCAAAAATATTATGAAACATCAACCAGAAGGGAGTGTGAACACCTCATGGTATACTGGGATGATGATAATGACACACAATTTAGACCCCAGTAAAAGTTACTTGCTTTTTTCTGTTTCGTCTCTCCATTCCTTTCTAAGTGAACAGTTTGGAATATATAAAAGTAGACAAAATATTGTTAAGAACCCTGCGTATGCATCACTTTGCCCCTGGCCAGTCCTGTCTGACCCACATTCCCCGTCACCGTCTTACATCATTTTGAACAGATCCCAGACATCATGTCATTTTACTCGCATATATTTCAATATATGTCTGTAAAGATAATGACTCTCTTTAAAAAACATGGTAAAAATAGCATTATCATTAATATCACCAACTATGCAGGTAATGTTCAAATTTCTAGTTGTCTGATGACAGTTTTAATTTTTAAAATTGATTTGAATTAGGTTCCACTTAAGTTTCAAATAGTCTATTGGTTTCAAATAGTCATCTCTCTCCTCCACTCCATCCCTTTGATTACCTGGAATTTATTTATTGAAAATCAGGATGTTTGTTATGTAGGACTTTTCATAGCCTAGCTTTTGATGATTGCATTTCCAGCAACGTAGTTTAATATATTCCTCTTTCTTCTGTATTCCCACAAGTTGGCAGTTGGATATAGAGGCCTGATTAGATTCATGTTTATCCGTTTTTGAAGAAGGCTTCATAGATGGTGATGTGTTCTTTCGTCGGGGGGCATATAATGTCTAGTTTGCTCTCTGTTTATGTTGATACAACCGTCCTCAAATGCATCACCCCTGTAATTTTAATTCTGTTACTTTTTCTCATATTGATTTGCTTGAGTATACTATAAAAAGAAAATCTCCTTTTCTGCTATTTGGCTCCCCAGTGATACAGTTATAGAAAAAGCAAGATAAATGTTTGAGTCATTCCCTTTATTTACCAGTTTTCAAAATATTGATTTGGTTCCCTGGCATCTTTGAATGATGACTAATTTTTTTTTTTAGTATCATGATAATTCATAGATATAAAAATATTTGATATGGTTTAGACCGCTTAGTCATTTATTATTCTCCAGGTTTTTCCATGACTTTCGTTAGTACCTTTTTTTTTCCCTTGCTAGGAAATGTGTCTATGGAAAACTAGAAATTTAAGCGTACAGTTGCTTTATTGTGGCATTTAAGAGGCTTTCACTTCAAGTCCCCTTTCTTTAGTAACTCATGTCTCACACTTGCATGTCCTTACCCAGATGCAGAAGAATTGTCCTTTTTAATTTTTTAGGAAGATTTATAGATCTCCAAAGACTTTGGTTTCTTCCAGGATTTTTAGAAGATTTCTATAGCAAGAGGAAAGAGCTTAAAAAAAAAAAAGATTATAATAATTCCAAGTAACTAACTGTAGATATATTAAACTAACCTTCAGGATCTTGGGTTTTCAGAGAACAGTTCAGAGTTTCATGGTTAGAACTAACAAATAGACTTTTCCTTGAGAACCTATGAGACATATAGTTGGAGACAACTTTGATTTCTCAAACATATTTCTAAAACTTCAAACTCAGTCTTTCCCACAGAGTGTAAGAATTATTTGGCTGGCTTTAGAATTTTCCAGGAAAATACATTCTGTTTACTTGAAAATCGGCACTCATATACATTAGTACTGAGTTTGTAAGCCTTTTTTTAAAAATAGGATTTATAGTCCGTGTGAAGAACTGGAGAAGGAAACGGCAACTCACTCCATTATTCTTGCCTGGGAAACCCCATGGTGGCTTATAGCCCATGGAGTTGCAGTCAGGCAAACACAACTGAGTGGATGAGCACACATAGTTCTTGCAATGAAAACATAGAATAAAATTTACTGATCTTACAATATACAAAACTCTCTTAAATATCCGTTAATCACTTTTCATAAACTTCATAGCAACCCAAGTTCCTGTTAAGTAATTATTGTCTGATAGATGCTATGCTGAGCCTTAGCACAGATTATTCATTTAATCCTCATAGCAATCCTGTGAGATTGGTTCTCGTGATTCTTATTTATGAATAAGAAAAGTGGAGCTTAGAGAGGTAAAGAAACTTGCCTGTGCCTCACAGCTAGGGCCAGGGTTTGACCCTTTTTTTTAACAACTGGGCATGTATCCATGTTGAGATATTTGTAGACTTTTCCAGCGTTGCTTAATTAGAAGATGATGGAGTCAGGATGAGAAACCCTGAATCTCCCAACCTCCAAGCCAGTGCTCTCTCCTAGCAGGCCCAGAGTGGAAGGTCCCAGTGAGTCAGCAACCCTGACAGCCTCAGTCTTCCGCTGGAGCTTACTCTTATGGTGACAGAGCCAGAAAGGTAGGATTCAAGATTTGTGTAGCAGCGTTTTAATTGGATAGAAGTGCCCTTGCTGACTTAGTGCTAAATGAGGACAATATATGTGTAGAGACTGAACTGGTATTTGTTATCCCAGCCATATTCACATTGCTGTCCACATGTAGATTCTTAGGCAGAGGAAGGTCATCTGGACCATTTACTGAGCTTTCTTCCCTACTTTAATGACACGGATCCTATGCTATATTCAGGAGCCAGGAGTCCCTCCTACAATTCAAATCATAACAGAAGTAGCTTCTACTGGTTGTCAATTTTCTGCTATACATCAAGTATTATATTCAATTCTTTAATGTTTTTCCAGATTTATTATTTGTCATAAAAGAGATCAGTACAAAAGCCTTGCCCAGGTCATTCTTTACACACTACTTGAAGAAACAGAACGTTTCAAGTATAGTTTGAGCGTCTGTTGCACAATTCCCCAATTGCATTTTCCTCCCTGCTCCCAAGAGATAACATTGCCAAGTAATGCATTTATTTCTAAGCAATGTGTTGTATAGTTTTTTAGTTTTATAAAAACGGTATTTTGTAAGTAATCTCTACCACTTGTATTTTTTCATTTAATGTGTATTTGTAGGAGTTATCCATATTGGTGAGTGTGTTTCTGATAAATTTTTTTTGCTGCTTTCTGAAAAATTTATTAAATATATTACTATTCTTTATCCTTTTTCCTGTTGATTCAATAGTGCTGCTATAAGCATTCTTACACATGTTTTCTTGTACACAGAGTTCTCTAGGGTTCTAGGAGTGAACTCTGGGAGTAGAATTACTGTGTATTAGGATATGTACATCTTTAGATTGCACAGATATTGCCAAATTGTTTCTTATAGTAGTTGATCCAGTTTGCACTCCCTTACGCAGCATCTGAGTTCTCGTTTCACCACAATGCTTGGTATGTCATCAGACTTTTATTCTATTAATTGGTTGTTAAATATTAGTCTTACACTATTTTACACTTTTTTTTTTTTTTAATTGGTGTAAGTCTACCAATGTCAGGACAGCAGATTGAGCCTAAGGAAGTCTTGTTCGAGGTCATGTAACCAGAAAACGGTTGACCCTGGATTAGTTGATAGCTCTGCTCACACCAAAGCCAGTGCTTGCTTCTCTGCACCTCCCTACCTGGGGATGATGGCTCTGATAGTAACAGAGTCTGCTCAGTAATTTAAGTATTCTCTGTGTTATGTCCTGCTTTTCTGTTCATTTCCTCAACTATTTCTTGAGAACTTCCACTAGCTAGCCTTCTTGTTTTTAAAACACTTTTTTAAAGGATTTAATAAAAGGGTTAATCAACTTAATAACTAGCCTGACTCTTTGGCCCATTTACTCCTAGTATTCATGTTTTTCTGTCAATGTATTAAGAGCTGACTGTCTGACCCCGAGAGAGTCATAGTGGAGACCATTTCCTCTTTCTAATTCAGGAGCGTCTTGGGATACGGGACTGGCATTCTGGGCTGTGTTCCCAAATGGACCAGAGTTCCCTTCTGTCATTACATATTAGAAAGCCTGGAAACATCTAGGTAGCAAATAAATGAATATGTGGATTTCACAGAATGGAATCTTTGTGGCTAAAAGCCACTTTTCAGAGCAAATGTGCTTGAGTCTCTATTTAGCCGTTTGGCCAGAGATACAGAATCACTAGATTTTTGTGCTTTTAGGTGAGCCAGGTTGCTGTTTACAAAATAGCCCCTTTGGCTCATTTTTCTCTTAATTTGTTGTTGAAATATTGATATAATAAATATACTGAAAAGTGTGTGTGGCTCTGATAAATTATTGTGGTTATTTTACTTTTGCTGCTATTTGAAAAATCTATTGAATGAATATACTGCTCTTATTTATATACAGCTCATTGAATTTTCAAAAACCTCAGCAGACCACACCAGTCAAGAGACAGATTACCAACACCTTTTTGTACCCATCGGTAGTCATTCATTATCCACCTACCTAAGGATCACGTCTATTCTGACTTTTTATGACTAAGATTAGTTCAGCCTGTTTTTATGTTTTATATAAATAATACAGTGTTTCTGTGTCTTGTGTCCGGCTTCTCGCATTAAACCTGGAGGTTGTGAAATTCCTCCACACTGTTGCATATGAACTGTGGGTTATTCATTCTTTTTGCAGTGTAGTATTCTGTTGTGGTCCTCTGGCTCCTTTTACTCTGGCATTGTCAGTATTTTTCCAGTGATACATATCTTAGTGTATTCAGGGTATATTCATGCTTTATCTTTGTTTTTGTGTGTTTTTTTTTAATCTCTGTTTTTACTTTTAAAATGTTTATTTATTTGTTTGGCTGTGCTGGGTTTCAGTTGTGGCACGCAGGATCTTAGATCTTCATTGTGGTATGTGGGATCTAGTTCCCTGACCTAGGATCGAACCTAGGCCCCCTGCATTTTGAGCACAGTCTTAGCCACTGGACCAACAGGGAAGTCCCTATCTCTGTGTTCTTAAATGAGCCTAAAGATAAAGGTAGAGATTAGAATGGTAAGATATTCAGGTATATTAAAATCAAAGCAGAATGAGCTAGAATCAGTCAACCTGAAAGAATTTTAAGTTCTGTACAGAGGCCATACCCTTTGTCTTTATATATTTTGATTTGAGGTTTTGTTTTAAAAACCAATATATTGACCAGATTGTGAATAGGCACATCAGATCACACTTGACACTGAAAATGTGATTTCTTTCTAATGCTATCACACTTATATCCTTGAAATAAAATGTGATTTCTCCAAGCTTGGGTGTCCCAGTGTGTCGATTTTAATGCACATATTCTAAGAATCTGTGCTTTGCAGTGTAAACGAGTAATGAAGCTCTAGGGCCTAGTCTCCCTGGAACTGAGGCTTCGAGAACCTTCATTTAGTAAAAAAGGGAGGTATATACTCAAATTTCACCTTAATATGAGAGAACTTCTAACCATTACCCAGAAAAGGAGCTTTTTGTTGTTGTTGTCCTTTTCTTTCTGTCTTTCTCTGAGGAGTTAGGACTCTGGATACTTTTTAGATCATCTGGATCCCTCAGGTAGAATGAGGGGATGTTTTAGGACCTCAAGTAGAGCAGATCTGGAGTGGAACTGGATCTTTCTTGAAACTGAGAGGACTGGTGAAGAACCTGGAAACTTGATTAGCAGGCTGCTTCCAGTGAATATGAGTACATTTGATTGCTTTCTAACTAGAAAAAGGTTACTGAGTACTTGCTGGACTGTTTCTTGCACACTCCACTAGATCTGTTGATTGAAGCATTCAGGGCATGAATCTTGGCTAAGAGTACAATGCAGCTCTTCAAGGATAAAGACTGGATCTGAGAACGCCATCTGGTGGCTCTCTCTGGATCCCAGTTTAGTGAAAGAGAGATTCTCTAAATGCCAATTCATCAGCCATTATAATAACCCAAGGGGGGAAAAACACGTCGAGAATATGTTCTGCCAGGAGCCCATTTAGTAGTTTAAGTGGGAACAATAAAAGTTACTATACTAGATTTTAAGAAATTTCTAGTCAAGATGCCATTTTTAGAGAGATACCAATTACTGAAATTCTACCTCCCAGCCTTTAAATGGCAAGATCTTTATTAGAAACGTAGTACTTAGAGAGTTTGACTATTTGCTCTTGACATGCACCTTTTATCCTAATTGAATTAGTTATTAAATTTCATAATAGATCTCATAGTGGTACTCTGTATACATCGCTTGAGACTTACAAGAATGGCATTGCATCCTATTTTTACCAGTCTAGATCAAATTCATGAGAATTCATATCACAAATTTAATGCTTCAGCCAAGAATAGTACATTTCTTTCCACAAGTAACTTGGCAAGTTTCAAAAAGATCCCTCCGTGACTATGTTCAATTAATTTTGGAGCTACCTAGGGGATTGGAAATGAAAGTAAGTGTGAATGGAGGCCATGTGGACCTCATTTTTGTCTTGTAAGTGCTCATAATACCTACCACCTCATAGGAATTTTAAGAACTATAATTTTTATGAAGTACTTCAAGTTCCAGAGGGAAAGCTCTATAGATAAAATTTTACTAGTTTGTTCTATACTGTCCTGTTTATCCAGGTTATGGTCAAACATACTTGACTGATCATTATGAATGTGTTTATTTGGACTCCTTTTTTTAAGTTTACCTTAAAGCAATGTTAGTAATAATTATGAAGCTTTAAAATTCACATATTTTGCTTTTTCTTAGAAATGTTTTTCATTCCTTTTAGGTAACAAATATACTCTAGAGACTAGACCGAACCAAGAAGGCATTGATGTAAGACAAGAGCTCCTGAAATTCCATTCTACTTATTATTCATCGAACTTAATGGCTATTTGTGTTTTAGGTCGAGGTAAGAAATCTTAAAATTTTTTCGTAGAATTGGATTATCTGATTTCCCATTTTGACTTTTTCAAAGTATTGGAAGGAAAGATATAAGATATTTCCTATTGTCTGTTCAGAGGCTTTGCAGATGATCTTCTTGGAGAAAATGTGGAGGGGAATTTGTTTTTAACTCACTGTATTCTAAAAAGAAGCTTGTTGTTCAGTTGCTCAGTTGTGTCTGACTCTTTGCGACCCCATGGATTGCAGCATGCCAGGCTTCCCTGTCCTTCATCTCCCAGAGCTTGCTCAAACTCAGTCCATTGTGTCGGTGATGCCATCCAACCATCTCGTCCTCTGCCATCCCCATCTTCTCCTGCCTCCAATCTTTCCCAACAACAGGGTCTTTTCTAATGAATTGGCTCTTCTCATCAGGTGGTCAGAGTGTTAGAGCTTCAGCTTCAGTTCAGTTCAGTTGCTCAGTCGTGTCCGACTCTTTTGCGACCCTATGAATCGCAGCACACCAGGCCTCCCTGTCCATCACCATCTCCCGGAGTTCACTCAGACTCGCGTCCATCAAGTCTGTGATGTCATCCAGCCATTTCATCCTCGGTCATCCCCTTCTCCTCCTGCCCCCAATCCCTCCCAGCATCAAAGTCTTTTCCAATGAGTCAGCTCTTCGCATGAGGTGGCCAAAGTACTGGAGTTTCAGCTTTAGCATCATTCCTTCCAAAGAAATCCCAGGGTTGATCTCCTTCAGAATGGACTGGTTGGATCTCCTTGCAGTCCAAGGGACTCTCAAGAG